>NW_025111007.1:0-430386 GCF_015476425.1 Leptopilina heterotoma
GGGCTGACCCTAACACATCCTGAAGAATACAAATTTTATTTTTATTTTTAAGTAGTAGCAGGTTCACCCGAACGCTGTCAGACAATCAAAATTTGGTAAAAACGAAAATAAAAATTATTTCTTTCCAAATTTCAATAATTCTCATCATCTGAAAATTACCTGAGTTCTAGTAGGGGCTGAGCCCTACACATTCCTAAAGAATACAAAGTTTTATTTTAATTTTTAAGTAGTAGCAGGTTCACCCGAACGCCATCAGACAATCAAAATTTGGTAAAAACGAAAATAAAAATGTATTTCTTCCAAATTTAATAATTCTAATCATCTGAAAATTACCTGAGTTCTAGTAGGGCTGAGCCCTACACATTCCTAAAGAATACGAAGTTTATTTTAATTTTTAAGTAGTAGCAGGTTCACCCGAACGCCATCAGACAATCAAATTTGGTAAAAACGAAAATAAAAATTTATTTCTTCCAAATTTAATAATTCTAATCATCTAAAATTACCTGAGTTCTAGTAGGGGCTGAGTTCTTTACGTTCTTGATGAATACGGGATTTTATTTTAATTTTTAAGTCGTAGCACCCTCACCCGAACGCCATCAGACAATCAAAATTTGATAAAAACGAAAATAAAAATTTATTTCTTCCAAATTAATAATTCTAATCATCTAAAATTACCTGAGTTCTAGTAGGGGCTAGCCCTACACATTCCTAAAGAATACAAAGTTTTATTTTAATTTTTAAGTAGTAGCAGGTTCACCCGAACGCCATCAGACAATCAAAATTTGGTAAAAACGAAAATAAAAATTTATTTCTTCCAAATTTAATAATTCTAATCATCTAAAATTACCTGAGTTCTAGTAGGGGCTGAGCCCTACACATTCCTAAGAATACAAAGTTTTATTTTAATTTTTAAGTAGTAGCAGGTTCACCCGAACGCCATCAGACAATCAAAATTTGGTAAAAACGAAAATAAAAATTTATTTCTTCCAAATTTAATAATTCCAATCATCTAAAAATTACCTGAGTTCTAGTAGGGGCTGAGCCCTACACATTCCTAAAGAATACAAAGTTTTATTTTAATTTTTAAGTAGTAGCAGGTTCACCCGAACGCCATCAGACAATCAAAATTTGGTAAAAACGAAAATAAAAATTTATTTCTTCCAAATTTAATAATTCCAATCATCTAAAAATTACCTGAGTTCTAGTAGGGGCTGAGCCCTACACATTCCTAAAGAATACAAAGTTTTATTTTAATTTTTAAGTAGTAGCAGGTTCACCCGAACGCTATCAGACAATCAAAATTTGGTAAAAACGAAAATAAAAATTTATTTCTTCCAAATTTAATAATTCTAATCATCTAAAAATTACCTGAGTTCTAGTAGGGGCTGAGCCCTACACATTCCTAAAGAATACAAAGTTTTATTTTAATTTTTAAGTAGTAGCAGGTTCACCCGAACGCTATCAGACAATCAAAATTTGGTAAAAACGAAAATAAAAATTTATTTCTTCCAAATTTAATAATTCTAATCATCTAAAAATTACCTGAGTTCTAGTAGGGGCTGAGCCCTACACATTCCTAAAGAATACAAAGTTTTATTTTAATTTTAAGTAGTAGCAGGTTCACCCGAACGCTATCAGACAATCAAAATTTGGTAAAAACGAAAATAAAAATTTATTTCTTCCAAATTTAATAATTCTAATCATCTAAAAATTACCTGAGTTCTAGTAGGGGCTGAGCCCTTTACATTCTTGAAGAATACAAAGTTTTATTTTAATTTTAAGTAGTAGCAGCCTTCACCCGAACGCCATCAGACAATCAAAATTTGGTAAAAACGAAAATAAAAATTTATTTCTTCCAAATTTAATGATTCTAATCATCTGAAAATTACCTGAGTTCTAGTAGGGGCTGAGCCCTACACATTTCTAAAGAATACAAAGTTTTATTTTAATTTTTAAGTAGTAGCAGGTTCACCCGAACGCTATCAGACAATCAAAATTTGGTAAAAACGAAAATAAAAATTTATTTCTTCCAAATTTAATAATTCTAATCATCTAAAAATTACCTAAGTTCTAGTAGGGGCTGAGCCCTTTACGTTCTTGAAGAATACGGGATTTTATTTTAATTTTTAAGTAGTAGCACCCTCACCCGAACGCCATCAGACAATCAAAATTTGGTAAAAACGAAAATAAAAATTTATTTCTTCCAAATTTAATAATTCTAATCATCCAAAAATTACCTGAGTTCTAGTAGGGGCTGAGCCCTACACATTCCTGAAGAATACGGAATTTTATTTTAATTTTAAGTAGTAGCAGGTTCACCCGAACGCTATCAGAAAATCAAAATTTGGTAAAAACGAAAATAAAAATTTATTTCTTCCAAATTCAATAATTCTAATCATCTAAAAATTACCTGAGTTCTAGTAGGGGCTGAGCCCTACACATTCCTGAAGAATACAAAGTTTAATTTTAATTTTTAAGTAGTAGCAGGTTCACCCGAACGCTGTCAGACAATCAAAATTTGGTAAAAACGAAAATAAAAAATTATTTCTTCCAAATTCAATAATTCTAATCATCTAAAAATTACCTAAGTTCTAGTAGGGGCTGAGCCCTTTACGTTCTTGAAGAATACGGGATTTTATTTTAATTTTTAAGTAGTAGCACCCTCACCCGAACGCCATCAGACAATCAAAATTTGGTAAAAACGAAAATAAAAATTTATTTCTTCCAAATTTAATAATTCTAATCATCCAAAAATTACCTGAGTTCTAGTAGGGGCTGAGCCCTACACATTCCTGAAGAATACGGAATTTTATTTTAATTTTAAGTAGTAGCAGGTTCACCCGAACGCTATCAGAAAATCAAAATTTGGTAAAAACGAAAATAAAAATATATTTCTTCCAAATTTAATAATTCTAATCATCTAAAAATTACCTGAGTTCTAGTAGGGGCTAAGCCCTTTACATTCTTGAAGAATACGGGATTTTATTTTAATTTTTAAGTAGTAGCACCCTCACCCGAACGCCATCAGACAATCAAAATTTGGTAAAAACGAAAATAAAAATTTATTTCTTCCAAATTTAATAATTCCAATCATCTAAAAATTACCTGAGTTCTAGTAGGGGCTGAGCCTTACACATTCCTAAAGAATACGGGATTTTATTTTAATTTTTAAGTAGTACAAGGTTCACCCGAACCTTATCAGACAATCAAAATTTGGTAAAAACGAAAATAAAAATTTATTTCTTCCAAATTTAATAATTCTAATCATCTAAAAATTACATGAGTTCTAGTAGGGGCTGAGCCCTACACATTCCTAAAGAATACAAAGTTTTATTTTAATTTTAAGTAGTAGCAGGTTCACCCGAACGCTATCAGACAATCAAAATTTGGTAAAAACGAAAATAAAAATGTATTTTTTCTAAATTTAATGATTCTAATCATCTGAAAATTATCTGAGTTCTAGTAGGGGCTGAGCCCTACACATTCCTGAAGAATACGGAATTTTATTTTAATTTTTAAGTAGTAGCACCCTCACCCGAACGCCATCAGACAATCAAAATTTGGTAAAAACGAAAATAAAAATTTATTTCTTCCAAATTTAATAATTCCAATCATCTAAAAATTACCTGAGTTCTAGTAGGGGCTGAGCCCTACACATTCCTGAAGAATACGGAATTTTATTTTAATTTTAAGTAGTAGCAGGTTCACCCGAACGCTATCAGACAATCAAAATTTGGTAAAAACGAAAATAAAAATTTATTTCTTCCAAATTCAATAATTCTAATCATCTAAAAATTACCTGAGTTCTAGTAGGGGCTGAGCCCTACACATTCCTGAAGAATACGGAATTTTATTTTAATTTTTAAGTAGTAGCACCCTCACCCGAACGCCATCAGACAATCAAAATTTGGTAAAAACGAAAATAAAAATTTATTTCTTCCAAATTTAATAATTCCAATCATCTAAAAATTACCTGAGTTCTAGTAGGGGCTGAGCCCTACACATTCCTTAAGAATACAAAGTTTTATTTTAATTTTTAAGTAGTAGCAGGTTCACCCGAACGCTATCAGACAATCAAAATTTGGTAAAAACGAAAATTAAAATGTATTTCTTCTAAATTTAATGATTCTAATCATCTGAAAATAACCTGAGTTCTAGTAGGGGCAGAGCCCTACACTTTCCTAAAGGATACAAAGTTTTATTTTAATTTTAAGTAGTAGCACCCTCACCCGAACGCCATCAGACAATCAAAATTTGGTAAAAACGAAAATAAAAATTTATTTCTTCCAAATTTAATAATTCTAATCATCCAAAAATTACCTGAGTTCTAGTAGGGGCTGAGCCCTACACATTCCTAAAGGATACAAAGTTTTATTTTAATTTGTAAGTAGTAGCAGGTTCACCCGAACGCTATCAGACAATCAAAATTTGGTAAAAACGAAAATAAAAATTTATTTCTTCCAAATTTAATAATTCCAATCATCTAAAAATTACATGAGTTCTAGTAGGGGCTGAGCCCTACACATTCCTAAAGAATACAAAGTTTTATTTTAATTTGTAAGTAGTAGCAGGTTCACCCGAACGCTATCAGACAATCAAAATTTGGTAAAAACGAAAATAAAAATGTATTTCTTCCAAATTTAATGATTCTAATCATCTAAAAATTACCTGAGTTCTAGTAGGGGCTAAGCCCTACACATTCCTGAAGAATACGGGATTTTATTTTAATTTTTAAGTAGTAGCACCCTCACCCGAACGCCATCAGACAATCAAAATTTGGTAAAAACGAAAATAAAAATTTATTTCTTCCAAATTTAATAATTCCAATCATCTAAAAATTACCTGAGTTCTAGTAGGGGCTGAGCCCTACACATTCCTTAAGAATACAAAGTTTTATTTTAATTTTTAAGTAGTAGCAGGTTCACCCGAACGCTATCAGACAATCAAAATTTGGTAAAAACGAAAATAAAAATGTATTTCTTCCAAATTTAATGATTCTAATCATCTGAAAATTACCTGAGTTCTAGTAGAGGCTGAGCCCTACACATTCCTAAAGAATACAAAGTTTTATTTTAATTTTTAAGTAGTAGCACCCTCACCCGAACCCCATTAGACAATCAAAATTTGATAAAAACGAAAATAAAAATGTATTTCTTCCAAATTTAATGATTCTAATCATCTGAAAATTACCTGAGTTCTAGTAGGGGCTGAGCCCTACACATTTTTGAAGAATACGGGATTTTATTTTAATTTTTAAGTAGTAGCACCCTCACCCGAACCCCATCAGACAATCAAAATTTGGTAAAAACGAAAATAAAAATTTATTTTTTCCAAATTTAATAATTTCAATCATCTAAAAATTACCTGAGTTCTAGTAGGGGCTGAGCCCTACACATTTTTGAAGAATACGGGATTTTATTTTAATTTCTAAGTAGTAGCACCCTCACCCGTACGCCATCAGGCAATCAAAATATAAAATAGAATTAAAATGAAAGTTTAATTTTCAAAATTGCAGGAAATTTACTACTAAACTTTGCCTCAAGCTTACTTAATAAGCTTACTGTACTTCAAAATGAAGCTTGCAGAAAGCTTTCTGCAATTTTCCACAGTGTCTAGAAAAGGAAAAAGGTTTTAAAATATATTTAATTCTAAGAATTGCAGAAAATTAACAGCGCAACTTTGGGAGAATCTTCCGTAGTAAATAAATAATAAATAATAATAATAATAATAATAATAATAATAATAATAATAATAATAATAATAATAATAATAATAATAATAATAATAATAATAATAATAATAATAATAATAATAATAATAATTGCTGGGTAAATAAATTTTCTTCTTAAAAGAAGAAAAATTTTATTTTTTTTTCAAAAGAAGAAAAAATTAAAAACAAAAATTTAATTAATTTAATTAATAAATAAAAATAAAAATTGAAATATCTAAAAATTTGAACGGAGCCTAAAGTGAAATTCAGTGTTTGCTTCAAAAGAAGCTTAAGGCTATGCGTGACTGCAAACTGCGCACAGCCATAAACTTTGTCGAATATGAACATCAGGTTAATGTTTGTAGGAAAGAAGCTACCGTGCGGCAATGGAAGATACGAACACAAATAAACCTTTGCCACAACTTTCACTTTAACATAGCTGACAATTAGTTTCTCATCACGTGTAGTTAGCTTTGACGTGTCAAATTTTAATTCACTTATTTGCAGCGTCAAAAAAGTTATTATAAAAAAAGAAGAAATTTTACATTTTTTTTATAAAATCATTTGTTATTTAATCGAAAAAAATATTAATTTGGAGAAATAGTTTTTCTAACTAGTCGAAAAAAATGATGAAATCTATTATATTAATTGGGGGACCCTCCAAAGGTATGTTGATGTTTATAAAAATTAATTTTTATACTTGGAACTTTTTTGCTTTTAAGAATAATCTGTTGTTAATGATTTTTTCACTAATTTATTTAATTAAGATATCTTTATCTAATTAAATATGAACAACTTTAAAATTAAAATATATTAAGGTTCAAATTATTATTTAAATTATTATTCTTAGACTTGGATTATTTAGATTATTTCTTAGATTATTCTTAGAATTATTATTTTTATTAAAATTTTATTAATGAATATTATTATCAATATTAATAAAAATAAAGATTAATATTGCTTTTTGTTAAAACCGCGTCTTTTGGTAATAACGATCTTAATACGATTTTTGTGTTTAAAATTTACTTTGGCCGTATTTAGGCCTCTTTTTACAAAAAAAGAATAATTTTGGATATTTAAACAATATTTATAAATAAAAAATTTGTTTATTGCAGTTTAAATTTTATGGATTATAATTTATTATGTAATTCAATGTAATGTTGTCTAGTGTACACTGGAATAAAGACAATATATTTGAATCAAACATAATTATCTTTGTTATACAGTCAACCAAAAATTATTTTTGATATAATATTCAAGTCAAACCTATTTTTTTGATTGGTTACTTAATTTCTTTGTTATAAAGTCAACCAAAAATTATTTTGGATATAATATTTCAAGTCAAACATATTTCTTTAATTGGTTACTTAATTTTGGATTAAAAAGAGATTTTTTTCAATGTATAATGTAATATTATTGAAATAATATAAATAAAATTAATTTTGAAAATTAAAAACTATTACAGGTACAAGATTCCGTCCACTTTCGCTCGATGTTCCAAAGCCCTTATTCCCAATAGCGGGACTGCCAATGATTCAACATCACATTGAGGCTTGTTCGAAAATGGAAAATTTAAGTGAAATTTTAATAATTGGCTCGTATCCGGCTTCGGAATTTTATCATTTTGTCCAAGAAATGATAAGTCTTTATTCATTGTCAATTCGTTATTTACAAGAATTCACACCACTTGGCACTGCCGGTGGAATGTATCATTTTCGTGATCAAATTATTTCTGGTAATACAAAATATTTTTTCATAATGAACGGCGATGTTTGCGCTAATTTTCCACTTAAGGAATTATTTGAATTTCATAAGAATAAAAATTCCTTGTTCACAATAATGGCAACTGAGACAACAAGAAAACAATCGTCAAATTATGGATGTATTGTTGTGGGTAAAAAAGGTGAAGTCAATCATTATGTTGAAAAACCATCGTCCTTTGTCTCGTCGTTAATTAATTGTGGTGTTTATATTACATCGCCGGATATTTTTCAAACAATGTCCGATGTATTTTTCACTAGGCAAGAGAAGAAAAATATTGGGTAAGTTTTATAATATTACTGTTTGAATATAGAAATTTATTTCTTTACACTTAAAAAAAGTTGATATTTAACTTCAGTTGAGGATTTACAGTCGGACCTGTTGGAATGCAATTTGTTTGTATTCAAAAATGCCCAACAAGAATTACTTTCACTGAGTTTCAGAATATTGTAAAACTATTACAAAATTAAATTATAAAACAATTTTTTTCGGGATTGTTTACTGCATAATAAAATTTTAAAAATCGAGTTGCATTCCAACAGGTTTTACTGTATTGAATTATTGAGAGTATAGTTGAAAAGTAGGTAGCCAAATGTACTAGAATTTTCTTTAGTAACTTTATGATGAATGAAATATTTTTTTAGCGAATATCTGAATGGCAGTGGTAAGGATCCAGCTCACATTTCTTTAGAAGAAGATATACTGTTAAAATTGGTTGCCACTAATCAGATGTATGCGTTACCGGTGACAAATTGGTGGTCACAGGTGAAAACTGCTGGTGCTGCTATTTACGCAAATCGACATTATCTCACGCTGTATCGGCAAAAAAAACCTGAACTATTAGCACCAAATGAAGATTTTGATAATAGAATTATTGGCGACGTTCATATTCATCCTACAGCTTTGGTTGACTCCACAAGTGTGGTAAGATTGCTTGATTGGCGAGAAAAATGTTTCTCGACGCTCAGCGTCGACGCCAAATTCAGAAACCTAATTTTAAAAAAATAATTAAAAAAAAAAAATTAGGAAAATAAAAAAATCATTTAGATAAAAAATCTTTATATTTCAGTTGGGGCCTAATGTCAGTATAGGGCCGAAAGCATTCATCGGCCCTGGGGTAAGAATACGAGAGTCAATTGTCCTCGGGAATGCGCAAATTGAAGCTCATTCTGTTGTTTTGCACAGTATAATTGGTAAAAATAGTTTTATTGGAAAGTGGGCCCGAGTCGAAGGCACTCCTTGTGATCCAAATCCAAATAAACCTTTCGCTAAAATGGAGAATTCTCCGCTATTTAACAATAATGGAAAACTCAATCCAGCGATTACAATTCTCAGTGAGTAAACTATTAATATTTAAATTTGTTTTTTTTAAATGGTAAAAAATATGAAATACTATTTTTCCGATTAGGTTCTGCGCATCATTTTCGTTGCGCACAACCCAAATGAAAGGAAAGCACGTAAAAAGTAAGAGAGGGATACGATTCGCGCATGCGCAATATTTTGTAAAATGAACTAAGAAGCTTGGGGCAGTTCTGCGCAGGCGCGAATCAAGAGAGAAAATGTATCTATCTTTCTCTTACTCGATATAAAGATACTTTATAATGAAGAAGAAAATTTAACACACAATTTTTTTCCGCAATGCAAATTAAACCGTATTTTCAACTATACGGTATTTAAATAAATATCGTTTGGTATTTATTATTTATAGTATTTATTTATTTAAAAAGCTTTCTTATTTGTCAGGTACAAACGTGAGTTTATCAGCGGAAAAAATTCTTCTCAATTCCGTCGTACTGCCTCATAAGCAGCTCACCAGAAACTTCAAGAACGAAATTATTCTTTAGGTTCGAATAAAATATGTCCCCCTCAGTTAAAAAAGGGGAAAGAAAGCGTAACAATTTTTTTTTCCAAATATTAAAGTTAAAAACTGTATTGTAAATACATATTATATACTCCATTTTATGCCACCTAATTTCAATATGTATAAATAAAAAATTTGTAGCATACCTAATGTTCATAGTAGAAAAATTTTTTTATAATTTTATGAAAAATTTTATTAATTTAAGAAAAGAAATTAATCTAAGAGAAAAATTTATTAACTTATAAACTTTATTAAAATTAAAGCGACTATTATATAAAAATTCTAAACTTTATAACTAAACTTTATAATGTAAAGAAAACGTAGTTAAAAATTATATAGAGGTAAATAATATATATTATTATAATGTACAAGAAACTATATTTAATATTTGTAAATAATTACTCGATTGCGATTATTGTTTGAAAATTTTGAAGTGAAAAAATCGAAAATTGTGTTCAAATAGTGAAATGATAAATGTTTTTTATATTGATTTTATATTTACGAAATTTTTAATCTTTGTTTGCGTAGAAATTTTGCAAACATTTTTTTTTATGAGACTTTCAGTGTTTTCTTATACAATTCAAGACTTTAAATAGGTTGTAAATATAATCTTTATACAACAGCTGAATGAAAATTGTACTCTAGATAGAAATTTTTATTTATTTCATTTAATTAATATGTTATAAAAGATTAGAAGAAAATATAATTTATTAACAAAAAATGTAATTCTAATTTAAAATTTTTTTGTTATTAAATTTTAATAGAAAAAAATTGTAATTAATAGCTACTTCTTCTGTTGTGAAAAAAAGGAAGTTAAAAAATAATTTTTTTCGATTAGAGGAAAATTTTAACTTCTTTTGTTATTAATTTTCGAAAAAATATATAATTTACACCTCTTCTGTTATTAAATTTTAATCAGAAAAAATTAAAAATTAACACTTTTTCTGTTTTATTAAATTTTAATCGAAAATAAATGTTTAATTTATTTTCGTGAACGCATAAAAAATTGATATTATTGTCGTTATTTGTTATTTTTAGTCAAACATTTGGCATTCGAAACAAAATATTTATTATTTTATATGGAAAAAAATTATTTTTCCTCTTTATGTATTGAAATATTCTTGTAGAAAAAATGAACTGAAAAATATATAGATATTTGTTACAAAACTATACATGAATTATTATTCAACGGAACATTTTCTGCTACGAATTTTTTGTTTAAAAACTTTTTTTTTTGTTATAAAAAAATAATTTTAACTCTAAAAAAATTTTTTTTATTATAAAAAAAAAATATATTTTGTTTGAAGAAATATTTTTTTTGTTAAAAGTCAGTTTTCAGTCAAAAAAATATAGTTATGTTTGTAAAAGAAATTAATATTCGAAAAAAATAAGTTTTGTTAAAAAAAATTTTTTTTGTTCTAAAAGAATATTTTTTGCAGGAAAAAATATTCTTATTTGTGTCCGAAAAAATGTTTTTTATTGAAAAAAATTATTTTTATTACAAGAGAATATTTATTTAAGAAATAAATTTTCAATGTAGATTTCAATAAAATTGAGAAATGTTTTATTACAGTGAAACCTCGATAAGTGAGACAAGTGGTTTAATTATCATTTCAATTAATTCAACGAAACATTTTCTTCCACGAATTTTTGGTTTAAAATTTTTTTTTTGTTGTAAAATGATATTTATAACTCTAAAAAAATTTGTCTATTATTAAGAAATATATTTTGTTCGAAAAAATACTTTTTTTTGTAAACAAAATAATTTTTATTCTAAAAGAATTTTTTTGGTCTAAAAGAATAATTTTTCTATGAAAAAATTGCCTATTTCTTTTCGAAAAAATAATGTTCTAAAAACAAAAAAATAATTTTTATTCTAAAAAAATATTTTTATTATAAAAAAATAATTTTTTTTGTTCGAAAAGAATGTTTTTTATGTGTAAAAAAATATATTTGGTTTGAAAAAATATTTTTTATATAAAAAAACCATTCTTATTCAAAGATAATATTTATTCAGGATACAAATGTTTTATTACAGTCAAACCTCGATAATAGAGACAAACGGTTTATTTGATCATTTGATTTAATTCAACGAAATATTTTCTGCTACGAATTTTTGTTTTATAAGTTGTTTGTTGTTGTAAAAAGATATTTTTAATTTTGAAAAAAAAATTTTTGTTATACAAAATTATATTTTGTTTGCAAAAATACTTTTGTTTGTAAACAAAATAATTTTTATTCTGAAAGAATATTTTTTCTATGAAAAAATTGCTTATTTCTTTTCCAAAAAATATTGTTCTTTAAGAAAAATAATTTTTATTATAAAATAATATTTTTGTTAGGTAAAAAAATATTTTTCTTTTTTCGAAAAGAATGTTTTTTGAGTGGGAAAAATATGTTTTGTTTAAAAAAAGTATTTTTTTTTGTGTTCGAAATAATATTTTTTGTTTAAAAAAATCATTTTGTATTCCAAGATAATATTTATTTGAGAAAAAAATTTTCAATGTAGATTTCAATAAAATTTAGAAATATGTGATTTTTATAAAATTTAGAAAAATGATTTATTACAGTCAAACCTCGATAAGTGAGACAAAGCTGTTTATTTGAATCCATACAAAAAAATATAATTTTGTCCCGAATAAGTATCTTAGAAACTAATGAAAAAAGAATTTAAGAAATGATAACAAAAATTTTAAATATTCATTTCGTTGAATAAATTAATTCTAAAGATCGTAATTTTTATCAAAGAAAAAAAAAATTTATATCACTTATGAAATATCACTTTTTGGATAAATCAATCTTTAATAATTAGAGCCACGATAAATTTTCTTTTCTTAAAATATTTTCGACGTTCCTTTCAGCGTTCATTGTGAATAAAAAAAAAATTGAAAGGATTTTTGAAGAAAAGAGAAGAAATGGCTTTTCTTAAAATTAATATCAAAAGAAAACGTTTTTCAAGTGTTGGAATTCATATAATAAGCGTGCAAAAATTGTAAAGCACATTTTTCATAAATATACATGTATAGTATATAAATATATATACACTGAACCCTGCGCAAGTTCAATAAAGCGCACGCTCTGCAATCGCAGCATCACAGTTCAATCTTTGCTCAGTACCAAAATTTCTTACGCTGAAAGAAGACAGGTCACATACAATTTTTTCGTATAGGGACCTCTCTTTTACAATCATGATTATATTCTACTATAATTGTTAGAATAGAATTCTTGGAATTTTTACATTTTTCATTGAAAATTTAATGACAAGAAGAAAAAAAGAAGAAGACAAAAATAAAAAAAAAACAATAAATAATATGTTCAAATTAAAAAATAATTTTAATATAATAATTGTATAAATAATATTGTGAATGAGGCAAGTGTCTATGAGCTGTTATTACAATGGCAGACGACCATATGTACGATGATGAGGTAATTTTTTTTTCTCTATTAAATTTAGTTTGTTTATAGAAGAAATTATCGTTTTATTTGAATTCTATAATTATAGTAAATAAATTAATAGGTAAATAAATAACGTGTTCAATTTAAAACAAAGAAATAGTTCATTTTAATTTTTTTTTTTATAATGTTTATTTATGTTTTATATCAATTCGAAAAGATATTATTGAAAATTCCAATTAAGATAATTTATTTACAAAAGAAATAAACAATGAGATATTTTATTTCCGTTTTTCGATTCAATTGGACATTTTTACAGACCGTTTACTTTGTACCGTTTTGCATTTTTTAATTTTTGTTTTTAATTTTTTCTTCTTTTGAAAAAAAATAAAATTTTTCTTCTTTTAAAAAGAAAATTTATTTACCTACCAGCAATTATTATTAGTATTATTATTATTATTATTATTATTATTATTATTATTATTATTATTATTATTATTATTTTTCTTTATTTTTATTTTTTTATTCATATTACGTATTTTTATTTATATTTTGTAATAAAAAGACTACGGAAAAAATATTTACCTGGAACAGCTATAAGTTTCTTTAAAATAGCGAAAATCTTTACTAACTAAAAATTTCGCTATATTAAAGTGAAATTTGTACCTTTTCCAGGTAAAATTTTTTTTCGAGCATTATATTACAAAATAATTAAAAAAAGACGGTTTTAACAAAATAATAATTACTATTGTTACTATTATTATTATGAAAATAATAATTTTACTTTTATTATTTTAATTATCAACTTTTATAATCAGTTTTAAGCTTCGACGAATATATAATTATTTTATTATTATTATCATTATTAATATTATTAACATTATTATTAAGACAATTTTACTTATAGCTTTGAGATTGAGATTTAAATTTTAAATTTAAGTTTATACAAGTTTGTAAAAAGAGAATAATTTTTAAGGAAAAAAAATTCTGCACTTATAGCTGCTGAAGTTTACTTTTGAAAAAGAAATGAATTTTTAAATGAGTCTTTCGGAGAAAAGAGTTTATTTTCCTTTATAAAACAATCTTGTTCATGAATTTAAACTATACATTAAAGAACAAGAGCTGAAAGTTCTAACTTTGAACTTTTGTTTATTTTAATAAACTTCACATATTACATATTTATGTACCGGTTTTTGTAAAAATATTCTTCTTTTAATTTATATACATATATTATATTTTTATTATTATATTATTTTTTATTATTCCTATTTTTCATTAGAATATTGTTTTCTATTATTACTATTATTATTATTATTATTATTATTATTATTATTATTATTATTATTATTATTATTATTATTATTATTATTATTATTATTATTATTATTATTATTATTATTATTATTATTATTATTATTATTACTATTTATTATTTTAAGTAAAAAAATTAGAATTTTTAGTTGTTTTAATTTTAATATTTAAAATTAATTTTTTTTTAAAATAAAATTTACTTATTATAAATATAAAAAACGGTCAGTAAATTCATGAAAGATAAAAATTATTAATTTTTACCATACAATTTTTTTATTATTTTCAATTTGCGATTTTCAACTATTATTATTCTGTTATACATCTATTATTTTATTGATCTAATTTTCTACTATTTTATTTAATCAATTTTTCTATTGTTTATTATTTTGTTCTTTAAATTATTAACGGATATTAAAAAAAACCTTTCTTTCTTGTATTTCTAATAAGCAAAAAATAAATTTTATTTTCATTTATTTATATTTATAATTTTAATTATTTTTAAATTTAAACACTGAATATTTCACAAACACTGCACTGGAAATAATATTGTTTCACACACTTTAACATTTCTTTGTGGTAAATTTTTATTTTTTCACTTGTTTTACCTTTTATAAGGAAAACTCGATACAATATTATATAATTGAGTTTTTCTCACACTGAAATAATTTTTTCGTTTATTTTTTGTGGTAAATTTTTCTATTTTTTTTATCTGTAAGGAAAACTTGATTCAAATTTTATGCAATTAACAGTTTTTTCACTTTTAAAATTTAAAAATTCTGTTGTAAATTTTAAATCAATAATTATATTCACAAGACTTTTGGATTTATGAAAATAAATTCAGAAGTCTTGTGAATATTTATTGAATATTTATTAAAATAAACAAATAAATAAATAAAAGAAGAATGTATAAAATAAATTTTATATAATTAACCGTTAAACTTGTAATAAATAAATAAATAAATAAAATAAAATGAAACAAAGTTTTTTTTTCAATGAAATATCACAAAAATAGCTGTAGTTTTGTATTATTTTTTTTACCTTTTTTTTTGGTAAATAAATAAAAAAATATCAGAAATTATTAAAGAACTGCCTTTTTTTTAGTTTGTAAAAATTTTTTTTTGTTTAAAAAAAAAGTATTTTTATTGATTGAAAATTTTTTTTGGAATGAAAGTAAATAATTTCTTTTTCTAAATTTTGTAAATTGAAGAAAATTGTGTTAACAATGTTTTTATTCTTATTTTCGAAACACAGGGGTGGAGGGGGGAATAAACAAATTTATTAAATAAGCCTACATTTACTTTGGTCCGATTGTCTATCTCGGAACACTCGGCTTGAACTTCTATCGATTTAAGTAGCAGTGCTACAATTGAGTCAGCCGCCACCGCTATATGACTTGCCTAGATATTGCAGAGACTGAAAGTTCCACTGTAAAAGCTGTGAGGCCGTCAAGCATTTTATTGGACAAGCTCTTAATTAAGCTGAACGCTATCCAATTACCGTTCAATTTTCTCCCAAAAAATTGCATTATTATTATTATTATTTTTTTTTTTAAAAAGTAAATTTAAAAATTTTTTCTGTCAACAAATTTTCGGAAAAAAAATCTTTATAATTCACGATTGCAGTTTTTTTATGTAACAATTTTCTGCTTATTTAGTTTTTTTGGTAGTTAAATAAAATAGGTTTTGTATTTATATATCTACTGAAACCTACTATTTACTATACTTTTTTCTAAAATTTAATATTATTTAGATACTTTTTTTGTGACACTAAAAGATACTTTTTTCTGTTTTAGAATTTGTACTACTTTAAATTTGTAGATATAGTTGGAATAAACAAATTATTCTCAAAAATTAAAAAAAAAATTTATTTTTTATTTTATTATTTATTTTTTATTATTTTTATGTTTCAAATAAAAATTTAAAACATTTTAATAAAATTTTTTTCAAGCGATTCAATTATTTTCAAAAATTTTTCAAAATTCACTTAATTTCATAAATATGTTCCTAAAATTCTTCTTATAAATTGAATTATTTTTTAAAATTTTTAATAAAATTCGTTACAAAAATTCAATTATTTTCATAAATATAATAAAACACATCGCAGGATTTCAATAATTATTTTTAATACAAGATTAAATTAATTTCTCAAAGAATGCAATTATTCTTAAAAATTATATTAATATTCTTCGAAAAAATTAAATTATTTTAAAAAAATATTGGAAATAATTTGTTTATTAGAATTTAATAATTACTTTCAATAGATTTTTGACTAAATTTATTTTAAGATTGTAATTATTCTCAAAATCTTTATTGAAATTCTTAGAAACAATAACATATTTTAAGAAAATTCTTTCAAACGATTCAATTATTTTAAAAAAATTTTCGAAATTTAATTATTTTCAATATTTATTATATTAATAAAAAAATTTCCTAAAAGAATTCAATTATTTTTTAAAGTTCTAATAAAATTCTTGACAAACATTCAATTATTTCCATATAATATAATGAAATTTTCACAGGAATCCAATTATTTAAAATTCAATTTTCATAAAATTTTTCGAAAAAAGTCAATTATTTAAAAATATTTTCATAAAATTTTTTGCTAGAATTCAATTATTCGTATAAATAATAAAATTCTTCTCAGGAACTCAATTATTTAAAACACAATTTTCATAAACTTTTTCGAAAAAAATTAATTATTCAAAAAAAATTTTTACAAAATTCTACACAAGTATTCAATTATTTTTATAAATAATAAAATTTTCAATTTCTTCTATTTTTCTACTATTTTCTACTATTTTCTACTATTTTAATAAAAAATTTCCTATAAAAATTCAATTATTAAAAGAAAATTTTTTTAGGAAATTCGTTGCAAACGTTCAATTATTTTCATAAATATTAAAAATGTCACAGGAATTCAATTATTTAAATCACAATTTTCACAAAATTTTTCGAAAAAAATCAATTATTTAAAAAGATTTTTATACAATTCTTCGAAAAAATTCAATTATTTTTAATTTTATAAGTAAGAAAATTCTTCTCAGAAATTCAATTATTTTTAAAAATTTTATTAAAATTCATTGCAAGAATTCAATTATTTTGAAAAGTTTTTCAAAATTCAATTATTTTCAATATTTACTATTTAAAAAAAAAATTCCTATAAAAATTCAATTATTTAAAGAGAAAATTTTTTATGAAATTCGTTGCAAACATTCAATTATTTTCATAAATTTTAATAAAATTTGTTGCAAGAATTCAATTATTTTTACAAATAATAAAACTCATCGCAGAATATCAATTATTTTTAATACAATTTTAAATGAATTTTAGTATTTTCAAAAATTTTAAATAAAATTCTTATTTATAAAAATTCAATTATTTTCAAAAATTTTGACAAAGCTCTGTATAAGAATTAAATTTTACGAAATATTCAGTCATTCAATAAATTGTTTATTTTCTTATTAAAATAATTGATTCTTGTAGATATTTCTAATAAGAATTGATTTTAAATTGAATTTCAGTTATAAAAAAATAATTAAATATTAGATGCGTTATAGTGGAAATTTTTGAAAACAATAATAAAATTAAAAAAAATAATAAAATATTTTAAAATAAAAATCTTTGAAAATGGTAATTGTTCTAAAGGGGTATGAATATTAAAATTTTTATTTTGATATAGAATGATTAAAGTTTTGAATAATTTTTATTTAATAAATATTAACAAAAAAATGATTAAATTTTGAAATAAAAATTAGTCTTTTGTTAATTAATTTTGTTTTTTGTTAATTAAATATTATGATTATAATAAACTAATGTAATTAATAAGTATAAAATAATTAATAATTACAAAATAATAAATTAAAATAAGTTTTTATTATTAATTAAATTAATATTTATAAACTTGCAACATTTTTTTTTGTAATTTTTTTATTTAAATGATAAATTTTCTCTAGTTGCCAATGCTCGCATATCGAATCAATAGTATTCTGATTATGAAGGATAAAAATTGTCATAATATGAAAGATCCATTGGGAGATAAATTAATTTCTTTTAATAAAGTTGACAAAAAGTGACAAATTCTCAATTATGTGGTAGAAATGACAAATGGTGTTTCGCCCACAAATTCTCTATACCTACATTCTTAGGAATCTATTTTTTCCCTATTTTCTTCAAATTTTGTCGTTTATTTCGTATTTTGTCTTTTTGAACCACTTTTCCTTCTTTTATATTAAAATAATTAAAATATTAATTAATAAATTTGTAACTTTAATAAATATTAATAAATATTAATAAATATTTAAATTAATAAATAAATTTATAAATTTAATAATAATAAACATTAAATTAATAAATAAATTTGTTATTTAATAAATTTATTAATTTATTAATTTAATACATTTTTTTTATAAGGAATAAATTTTATTTACAAATAACTAAAGTAAAAATTATCCGAATGCTAAAATCACCCCGATGATAATATTACCCCAGGTTATCAGTTCTAAATAAAGCCATTAAAAAAAATTTTTTTTTTAAAATTAATATTCGAAATAACGTGAAAATTTAAATCGAAGATTTATGTTATAAATAATTTATGAACTCTATGCATAGAGTGGCGTGTTTGCACAATTCATTATTTCATGAGACGTCCAATCATGCAATTGAATTAAATACCGCATTTCTAGTGGGGAATAGTTTTTAATAATTTAGTGGAGTTATGCATTCGAAAGAATTTATGTATGCAATTTTACAATGTTGTAAAAATAATAATTCGAGTATTTTTTTTTATTTTTTTTTTTATTTACTACATTCTATAATTGAACATTAAGAAAAAACCACATTTTTGTTTATTAAAAAACAAAATAACAGTTAAAATAAAGAGATTACTGCCGATATTTTTTAAATTTACATCACTGTTCATTTAGGAAAAGAAATTATATAAAAAAAATTACTAACAAAAATTTTCAAACTATTTAAAAAAATATTTATTTATTTATTTTATTTATTTATTTTTAATATTATTCTATTTTTAAAAAATAGCAAAAAGTCTACTGACAACATTTTTTAAATTTCCTTTTTCTTCATATTAAAAAAGGATATTAAAAAAAAGATTACTGTCGACTTTTTTTAAAATTTACATTTTCGTTCATTTATCCAAAACAAAATAAAAAAGGATTACTGTCAACATTTTTAAATTTTACATTTTTTCTCTCCATTTACAAAAAATAAAAAAAAAATAAAAAATTGTAAATTTGGTTTGAAATTCTAGACGAGAGTTTTTGAAGTATATTCGAGCGAGAGGAGGTCAGAGTTAATAGTTCCACAACGGTCTTAATTAAACAAATTAAATTTAATTATATGTAAATTAATTTAACAGTGAGAACCAACAATTTGCCGGGAGGGTTAAAATTACTTACATTTGTATATGTATTTTTAAATTCTATTTTCAAATTATAAATAAGAGACCGCACTAGAATGAAAACAAGTTTTTTTTTTAGGGTAAAATGCTTAAAAAAACATTGGTCTCTTTTTGGGTCAACAAACAGTAGGTTCCCAGACAAAGCCAAGAGTGCGAAATACGTATGTGTCGTGTGTGTATAATATTCGACAAAAAAGAATTTTTGTAAAAATTATTTTTCTGCATATGAAACAAAAGGGCTACATTCTTTTGGGGAAACATTTTTATTTATTTACTAAATGTGTGTAAATTTATGATAAAAAAAAATTTTTTCTCAGTGTGACATACAAACTTTGGAAAATTCACCTTTATAAAGTCGTTTTTCACCCACAAAGCTCCCGCAACGATCGATGATGACGCAAATCAGTTTTTCTTTTTATTTATAAATATACTAGACGGCTGCATAATTTGACGGGATTTTTTTTATATAATATAATTATTATATAATATTCATTTATTTTTCTATGTGTGTTTATTTGTTGAATTTATTTTATATTTTTTGCCTCGATCAAAAGCATACTATTTGAAATATCAAAGAAAAATTCTTTGGAATATCAAAGAAATATTCTTTGAAATACTCAAGAAATATTCTTTGGAATATCAAAGCAATATTTTTTAAAATACCCAAGAAATATTTTTTCAGAATATAAAAAAAAATATATACTCTTTGGAATATCAAAGAAAAATTCTTTGGAATATCAAAGCAATATCTTTAAAATACCCAAGAAATATTTTACAGAATATTAAAGAAATACTGTTTGGAATACTCAAAAAATGTTCTTTGGAATCCACAAGAAATATTTTTCAGAATATCACAGAAATATTCTCCGTAATATCAACAAATATTATTTCTAATATTAAAAGTATATTCTTTGAAATACCCAAGAAATATTTTTTAGAGTTTGAAAGAAATATTCTTTGGAATATCAAAGGAATATTCTTTGGAATATCAAAAAAATATTATTTGTAATATCAAAAGCTTATTCTTTGAAATACCCAAGAAATATTCTTTAGATAATCAAAGAAATATTCTTTAAAATGCCCAAGAAATATTTTTTGTAATATTATGAAATATTCTTTGAAATATCCAAGAAGAATTCTTTGGAATATCCAAGAAATATTCTTTGAAAAACTCAAGAAATATTCTTTGGAATTCTCAAGAAATATTTTTCAAAGTATAAAAGAAACACTCTTTGGAATGTCAAAGAAATATTCTTTAAAATACTCAAAATATATTCTTTGGAGTCCAAAAAAAAAAAAAATTTTAAATATCACAGAAATATTTTCCTTAATATCAAAAAGTATTATTTCGTAATATCAAAATCTTATTCGTTAAAATACCCAAGAAATATTCTTTAGTGATTGAAAGAAATATATTCTTTGAAATATACTCAAGAAATATTCTTTGGAATTCACAAGACATATTTCTCAGAATATCACAGAAATAATCTCCGGAATATCATACAATATTATTTGTAATATCAAAATTTCTTTGAAATATTCTATTCAAGAAATATTCTTTAGATAATCAAAGAAATATTCTTTAATAAATTGACCGAGAAATATTCTTTGGTATATTATTTAAAATATTCCTTGAAATATCAAAGAAGAATTCTTTGAAATATCCAAGAAATATTTTTCATAATATCAAAGAAATACTCTTTGGAATGTCAAAATAATTATTCTTTGAAATCCTCAAAAAATATTTTTCAAAATATTACAAAAATATTTTTCGGAATATCAAAAATTATTATTTTGTAATATCAAAAGCTTATTCGTTAAAATACCCAAGAAATATTCTTTAGAGTTTGAAAGAAATATTTTTTGGAATATTAAAGGAATACTCTTTGAAATTTTTAAAAAATGATTCTGGAAATACCCAAGAAAAATTCTTTAGATAATCAAAGAAATATTCTTTGGAATATTATAACAATATTCTTTGAAATATCCAAGAAGAAATTTTTGGAATATCCAAGAAATGTTCCTAGATAAACTCAAGAAATATTCTTTTTAAATTCTAAAGAAATATTTTTCAGAATATCAAAAAAAAAAACTCTTTAGAATATGAAAAGCATACTCTTTGGAATATTAAAAAAATATTCTTTGAAATACCCAAGAAATATTCTTTCTAATATCAAAAAATATTATTTGGAATATCATAAGCATATTCTTTGAAATACGCAAGAAATATTCTTTAGAGTTTGAAAGAAATACTTTTTGGAATGTCAATGAAATATTTTTTGTAATATCAAAGAAATATTCTTTGAAATACCCAAGAAATATTCTTTCTAATATCAAAAAATATTATTTGGAATATCATAAGCATATTCTTTGAAATACGCAAGAAATATTCTTTAGAGTTTGAAAGAAATACTTTTTGGAATGTCAATGAAATATTTTTTGTAATATCAAAGAAATATTCTTTGAAATACCCAAGAAAAATTCTTTAGATAATCAAAGCAATATATTCTTTAAAATACAAGAGAAATATTTTTATAATATTCCAAAGAATATTCTTTGAAATATCCAAGAAGAATTCTCTGGAATATCAAAGAAATATTCTTTGAAATACCCAAGAAACATTCTTTAGATAATCAAAGCAATATATTCTTTAAAATACAAAAGAAATATTTTTAAAATATTCCAAAGAATATTCTTTGAAATATCCAAGAAGAGTTCTCTGGAATATCAAAGAAATATTCTTTGAAATACTCAAGAAATATTTTTTGGAATTCTCAAGAAAAAGGGCATGTCCCGTTATGTTTCTTAAATAAATAAATAAATATTCTTTGAAATGAACAAAAAATATTTTTCGAAATAATAAAGAAATACTCTTCGGGATACAAAAGTAATATTTTTTTGTATCTTCCAAGAAAGATATAATTTTGGAATATCAAAAAAAAAATGTTAATAATTGGTAATAATGGAATATTCCAATGGAATGTTTCAAAAAGAAATTATCGTTGAATCTTTCGCAGAGATTGACATAAAGCATTTTTGAAATCAATACAAGTACACTTAATGACACGCAAATTGAATCTCTTTGCATAATTAATTTTTATCGATTCACGATACATTTAATGCAGAAATGAATAATGATATAACATATGTCCGAAGGTTCAGTATTTTTAAATAAAAAGTTTATAATAATACATAATATAAAAACAGCAATCATGAATTCTATACTCATTCTTTTGCCTTGAAGAAAGTTTTATTTCAATTTCCCTTTTTTTTGGGAAACAAGAATAAATAATTTACTTTTAGAAAAATTACTATAGAAAATTAATACTTTGGAAGTATATTAATGAGTGCAATAAAAAAGAAACGAACCATGGGAAATAGATACGAAACTATAATAAGATTACTGACGCCCTTCAACCTCATCAACTTTCTTAATTTAATTATCCTTCTTCTCCTTCTAAATAAAAATGATTGATTTTCAAAAGTCGCATTATTTTTATTTGCTAACAAATATAGAATTTAACTACTTGTAAAAAGAAACTATTTTTATGCTTAATTTTTTAAATAAAAAAAAAGTATAGAAAAATAAGAGAAAGATGAATAAAATAAATCAAGTTTTATTGGGGGGAAAAAACGAGCGAGTGTTGGTAACACATGTTTAGGAATACATTAGTGATTTATCTTCAATGATGATAAGAACAGATTCCACAAGGATTGCGTGTAGCTTTTCCCTATTTCAATATATATAAGACGATGAAAATTTATTTTCCACTTCACTTAGCAATTTTTCGTGGAAAAAGAAGAAGTGCTACGTCATATACAAACAGAAAAAAATCGCATTCAATCAAGATCTGATATCTTTATATCTCATCTATAATTTAAAAATACTTTCATATACATTTCATCTAACTCATGATTATTCTATTTAAGGGGTTACAGCACTTTGACCCGACCAAAATATATGCTTTTTTAACTATTTTTATTAAAGAATAGAATTTTTTTTTATGAAATTTAAAACACTTTAGGGTATTATACTACTCTTAAAGTACAAAAAAATAATTTATTTTTAAAATTTTTTTAAAAAATGACGGTCTTTATAAATCTTTAGTATTTTGATCTGGAATCTGTAGATCTATTGATGTATAGATAAGAAGATCTATGAATCGAAGAATCTATGGAATTTAGAACCTATGATATAAAAATTTATGGATCTATATTTTAAATCTGTGAATATAAGGATCTAAGGATCTATGAATCTAAAAATCTGTGTATCTAAGGATCTATGGATCATAAGATCTTTGGATTTAAAAATCTATATGATCTAAGATAGATTTATTTTTTATTTATTTATTTATTTTTATTTTTTATCAAAGATTTTGTTGATCTAAGATCTATAGATCTTTTATTTGAATCTGTCGAACTAAGGATCTAAGGATCTATGAATTTAAAAATCTGTTTATCTAAGGATCTATGGATCTATTATCTCTGAACTTATGGATCTTTTATTTGAATCTGTTGATCTAAAGATCAAAGGATCTTTTAATCTAAAAATCTGTGTATCTAAGGATCCATTCATCAATGGATCTACAGATCTATGAATCTATTAATCTAAGGATCTTTGAATCAAACAATGTATGAATTTCAGAATCTATCATTTAAGAATTTATGGATCTTTTTATTTAGATTTTATTGATCTAAGGATCTGTTAATCTAAATATTTGTGTATCTAAGAACCCATAGATCTGTGGATCTATAGATCTGTGAATCACATGAATTATGAATTAAAGAATCTATGAAATAAATATTTGTGGATCTTCATTTTGAAACTGTCGTTCTAAGGATTTATGAATTTATTAATCTCTGTATCTAATGATCTATGGATCTTAGGATCAATAGATCTAACGATCTATGGATATACGGATTTAAGAATCTATAATATGAGGATCTTAATTTAAATCTGTTGATCTAAGGATCTAAGGATCTATTATTCTAAAACTCTGTGTAACTAAGGATCTAAGGATCTATGGATCTAGGGATCTATGGATTTATGGATCTATGGATCTATGGATCTATGGATCTAAGAATCTATGAGTCAAACGATCTATAAATTAAAGAATCTATCATCTAAGATTTATGGATCTTTATTTAGAATCTGTTGATCTAAGGATCTAAGGATCTATTAATACAAAAATATGTGTAACTAAGTATCTAAGGATATATAGATCTATGGATCTAGGGATCTATGGATCTATAGACTTATGCGAATCTAAGGATCCATGAATCAAAGATAGATGTATATTTTGAATCTGTTGATCTAAGGATCTAAGAATCTAAAAATCTGTGCATCTAAGGATCTATTAATCTAAAGATCCATGGATCTATGGATCTATTAATCTAAGGATCTATGAATCAAACGATCTATGAATTTAAGAATCTATGATCTAAGAATTTATTGATCTTTATTTAGAATCTGTTGATCTAAGGATCTATTAATCAAAATATCTGTGTATCTAAGGACCCATAGATCTATGGATCTATGGATCTATCAATTAAAGAAACATATGATCTATGAATTTAAAAATATATGATATAAATATTTATGGATCTTTATTTTGAATCTGTTGATTTAAGGATCTATGAATTTAAAAATTTGTGCATCTAATGATCTATGGATCAGTGGATCTAAGGATCTATGAATCAAAGAATCAAAGGATCTATAAACTTAAGAATCTATAATCTGAGAATTTATGGATCTTTATTTTGAATCTGTGAATCTAAGGATCTATAGATCTATGAATAAAATAATCAAATGATCTATGAATTTAAGAATCTATTATCTAAGAATTTATGGTACTTTATTTTGAATCTGTTGATCGAAAGATCTAAGGGTCTATAAATCTGATAATCTGTGTATGTAAGGATCTATAAGGATTTACAAATGAATCAAAGAATCAAAGAATCTATGGAGTTAAGAATCTTTTATGTAAGTATTTATGGATCTAAAAATCTTTGTATCTGACGATCTATGGATCTAGGGTTCTATTTATCAGAAGATATAAGAACCTGTCGATTTGTAAATCTATGATCTATGGATCTATGTTTCTTTGAATTTATAGATTTACGATTTACAAGTCTATAGAATATTTTCATCTATAATCTCTAAATCTATAATATACCATCCATGAATTTATGGATCTATAAATCTGTGATCTGTATAGATCAATGATCTATGTCTTGATCAATAATATAAAAATAGGTAGATCGGCGATCTATATAGATGGATTTACTTATAGGCTTATATCTAGAAAATATAGATCCATTATTATTTTGTGGATCCATAGCCTCTAGATCTATGATCTATGTGGATCTTTTGTCTGTAAACTTACGAATTAAATTAAATAAAAAAAAAATTACATCTAATAATTAGTTTGCGTTCCAAGCTATCTATATTTCTCGTTTTTCTTCATTTGTCCACATAACGATAAAATTGATCTATTTGCATAACAGGAACTGGTGTCATCAAATCCAAATCAAAGAAACTGGAGAGGAATTTTAATAGCTTTACTTGTCATTATCGCCGTCCTAGCCCTTATTGTCACATCTGTCGCACTTCTAACACCTCCAGATGATTCCACTCGAATAAAAGGAGATCCTTTAACATTTGGACAGGTAAATGAAGACAAATTCAAAAAAAAAAAGTTTCTCTTCTCCCAATAACTGAAAATTATTAATATTTGTTTTCCTATTACTAAATTATAAATACAAAACTAAAACAATTATAAATTTAGTATTTTCTAAATTATAAATTTGGTATTTTTTAAATTATAATTTTAGTAGTAGGGGAATGTAGTCAAGGTTGGTCTACTGTCTAGGTAGGCCACTCGCGTTTTTTTGTCAAGTTCACTAGCGCCACCTACGCGCATTTTTGTCGAAGCTTGTCTTAGTGAAACCTAACTTTTTGTTCAATTACATTTTCGGAAAATCGAAAATTGTGTTTTCTGTGACGTCGGTACAAAAAAAGCTCAAAAAAAGTTTTGTGCATAATGTGAAAAACCATTAATAAAAGATAAAAAACAAATTGAATCGTCAAGGCAAGTATGCAGAAAATTTGTGGGACTCATGGTTGAAAGGAAAACAAAGTAAAAAATCGAATCCCGAAACGTATTTCTTTATGGTTACAACAATTCGGTAATGTTACTTACTGTTAAGGTCGGCCACTGTGTGTTTAAAATGCGCAAAGCTGAGGACGAGCTACTTCATTTGCAAAAACTGCAATTCTGTATAACTCATAATATAATTGATCGTCTTATTAATATTTTTATTTAATTTTATTAATATTTTAGTGCAAAATTTTTTTTTATTTATATTTATTTTTTTATATTGTTTATTGTTATTATTTTGTTATTTCATTAAGTTACAAACTGTAAACAATAAAGAATCAATTTTCCGTAACTCCAAACATGATATTTTATTTTTTAAAGATTAATGCCCTTTGAATTTTAAACATGGCCGACCTTGACTGTAATGGCCAACCTGGACTACAAAATTTTTTTTTTTTAAATCTTTATAACTTTTTCATTTTTAAACCTGTCAATTTACTTTGTACAGAAAAAATGTTCCTATTAAACAGGACTTTCCAACCATATACTTCAATTGTCCAAATTCATTTTTAAAAAAAAGTTATAAACAAAAGTCAAAGAGGTGGCCGACCTAGACTATGTTCCCCTATAGTATAAATTCTTATAGGTACTAAATTGATATTAAAAATATTTATTTCTTTGAAATAGAAATTTTTCATACTGTAATAAATTTTTTACCGTGTTTAATCCAGTGTTTTTGGGAGAATATAATTTTTTTCTCAGCATCAAAGGAGGGATTTATGAAAGATTAGAAGGGGAGGAAAAATTGACGTTTTAATGGAATAGTTTTTTTTTCTTTCTTGGTGTGAGTGCGAAGACTTTAGTCTACGATTGATCGCCTTAAATATACGTATGAAGGGTAGAAAAGAGTAGCTTCGTCGAACATCTAGATTATAAACGGAACAATAGAAGATAAGAGCATACTTGAGTTCCTGTTCTGAGTACTAGTTTTTCTTTGTCTTTTCATAGTTGGTGAAGGACTACTTATTACCCAAGTTCTTTAACGGCACTTGGATGAGCAATCAACACATATGCTACGGCGATTATTATGGTGGCATCTCGTTAATGGATGTTTCCGATCCTAATAGCACTGCACGAATTTTAATGCCAAAAGAAATAGTCGTACGTACTTTTAAATCGCAATATAATATCTACAGTTGAGACAAAAAAAGGAATTAAAATTGTTGCAAAAGCAAAAGCAACAATTTTGATTCCTTTTTTTGTCTCAATTTGAGATCATTTAGAAAAACTCTCGAAAACTATCTGATTATCTAAAAATTTGATTTCTCAATAAACATTAGGGAAGTTTGAATCCTGCAAAATTCTTTCTCTCGCCGGATCATAGATATTTATTGTTAGCTAAAAACGTGAAGGAATTATTTCGATATTCATATTGGGCTCAATATACAATCTACGATGTCAATACGCAGTGAGTATTCATTAGGTTGTTTGTTTTTCAAATACGAAAATATGAATTTAAACATAGGTGCGTATATATGAAGAAGAAAAACAATTATGGAATTAAATATTTTATGGTGTGGAAAAATATTTAATGACGTTCCTTCCTGTATAGTGATACGATACCATTAACTCCATATCCTGAAAAGGATCCTCATCCTTATTTAATGATGGCAAAATGGACACCCCGTGGTCATGGTATCGTAATGATACAAGATTATGATATTTACTACAAAACTGGTCCTTTAAGCAATATGGCATATCGCGTGACCAACACTGCAGTACCTGGTATTTTATCCAATGGATTACCTGATTGGCTGTATGAAGGTACCGTATATTCAAAACAATTTCATCTCTTTAACCCAAAAGGCATATTTTCTAATATTGAAATATAAAATGCATATTCAATCATTTCATTCATTTTATTTTATAATATTTCGAAGTGTATCATTATTGTCAGCAGGAGAAGAGTTTCTCCTTAATTAAGTGATTCTATATCTTTATTAAATAATTAACAAACGGGTTTTTCTGATTTAATAGATTATTTACTGCAATAAAGTGGTAAGATATCTGCAACCTTGCGACAAGATTACAAATTATTATTTGTAGCAAATTTTGCAAGCTTTGTACTTGAATACTAAAACCTATATATCATTTTATTATTTTTTTTACAATTTGCTACTATTTGGATACTTTTTTTATATTTATAATATTAATATTAATATAATATTAATATAATATAATTATATTAATAATATTAATATAATATAATTATATTAATAATATAAATAATTAATATAATATTTTTATATTTATAGTATATATTTATATTAATTAAATTCTTACAATCTTGTTAGAATAACAAATAATAATAATAATAAATAATAATTCTTGTAAGAAACATTTCAAAAAATTAAAAAAAAATTTCCCAGAATAATTCAATTATTTAAAAAACAAAAAATTTAGTTCTTTGCAACTATTCAATTATTTTCATAATTCATTATTTAAAATACAATTTTCATAAAATTTTTCGAAAAAAATTAATTATTTAAAAAGATTTTTACAAAATTCTTTCACAAGAATTCAACTATTTTTATAAATAATAAAATTCTTCTCAGGAATTCAATTATTGTTAAAATTTTTATCAAACATTCGTTGCAAGAATTCAATTATTTTCAAATATTTTTTAAAATTCAATTATTATCAATATCTACTATTTTAATAAAAAAAATTTCCTATAAGAATTCAATTATTTAAAGAAAAAATTTTTATAAATTTCGTTGCAAACGTTCAATTATTTTTTAAAAATCATATAAAGTTTTCAAACAGGAATTCAATTATTTAAAAAACAATTTTCACAAGATTTTTCAAAAAAAAAATCAATTATTTAAAATATAATTTTTCAAAAATGTTTTGAAAAAATTCAATTATTTCAAAATATTTTTATAAAATTCTTCAAACGAATTCAATTTTGTCTTTATAAAAAATAAAATCTTTCTGAGGAATTCAATTATTTTTTAAAAATTTTATTTAAATTCGTTGCAAGAATTCAACTATTTTTATAAATAATAAAATTCTTCTCAGAAATTCAATTATTGTTAAAATTTTTATCAAACATTCGTTGCAAACATTCAATTATTTTCATGCATAATAAAATTTTCACAGGAATTCAATTACTTAAATTACAATTTACACAAAATTTTTCGAAAAGAATCAATAAATTAAAAAATTTTTACAAAATTCTTCACAAGAATTCAATTATTTTTATAAATAATAAAATTCAGCGCAGAATTTTAATTATTTTTAATAAAATTTTTAATGAATTTCTCGAAAAGATTCAATTATTCTTAAAAATTATATTAATATTCTTCGAAAGAATTAAATTATTTAAAAAAGTTTTGATATAATTTATTTACTAGAATTTTATAATTATTTTCAATACATTTTTAATTAAATTTCTTAAAGAGTTCAATTATTTTCAAAAATTTATGGAAATTCAATTATTTTTATAAATTTTAATAAAATTTGTTGCAAGAATTCAATTATTTTTACAAATAATAAAACTCATCGGAGAGGATTTCATTTATTTTTAATACAATTTTTCAATTTTAAATGAATTCCTTGAATGAAAATGCAATTATTCTTAAAAATTATATTAATATTCATTTAAAGAATTGAATTATTTTTAAAAATTTTGATATAATTTCTTTACTAGAATTCAATAATTATTTTAATGAAATTCTTAGTAACAATTCTAAAAATTGGAATTATATTAAATATCTACTATTTTAATAAAAAAATTCGCAAAAGAATTCAATAAATAAAAAAAATGTAAAAACATTCTTTGCAAAAATTAAATTATTTTTATAAATAATAAAATTTTCACAAGAATTCAAAATTATTTAAAACAAAAAATTTCATAAAATTTTATGAAAAAAAATCAATTATTCAAAAAGATTATTTTATTATTCTTTTCAAGAATTCAATTATTTAAAAAAAATTAAATACAGTTCTTCGCTAGAATTCGCTTATTTTTTTAAATAATAAAATTCTTCTTTAGAATTCAATTATTTTTATAAATTTTAAAAAAATTTGTTGCAAGAATTCAATTATTTTCCTAACTAATAAACCTCATCGCTGAATTTCAATGAATTTTAATACAAGTTTAATTAATTTAAATTCTCAAAAAACGCAATTATTCTTAAAAATTTCATAAAACTTTTTCAAAAGATTTTAATTACTTAAAAAAGTTTTGATATAATTTGTCTACTAGAAGTCAAAAATTATTTCCAATACATTTTAAATTAAATTTCTTAAAAGAATTTCATTATTTTCAAAAAATTATATTAAAATTATTCAAAAGAATTCAAAATTATTATATTTTATTATTATAAAAAATTATTATATATTATATTATATATTATTATATTATATATATATATATATATATATATTTAAATTTATTTAATAATATTTAAATTTAAATTTAATAAAGCTCTTTATAAAAATTCAATTTTAAGGTAAAGAATATTCAATTATTTAATAAATAATTAATTTTTTTATTTAAATAATTAAATTCTCGTAGAACTTTCTAATAAAAATTGATTTAAAATTGGATTTCAGTTAAAATTTTAGATGAACAAAAAATAATTGAATTTCGTTTTCAAAAAAACTTCACTTTGACATCATTTAAAATTTTTTAATACCTTTGGAAAAATAGATAGGTATTTAAATATTTATTTAAAAAAAATTATTCTTTTGTTAAGATTAATTATCGAGTACAAAGCCTGAAATTGCACCAAACTTGTTAAAAAATTATTTGTAGCAAAATTGCAGTAATCTTGCTGCAGATTATTTGTAGCAAGTCTGATACAATCTTCATGTAAGCATATAACGTAAACTTGCATCAAATTTTCTAATTAATCTTGTAACAAGTTGACAAGTATTTACTTGTCAACTCATTGACAGCTTACATTTTTTATTGCAACAAGTTTACACCCAATCAAATATTAATCTATTTGGCAATTTTTCTACTAAAGATACTTCGATGTTTTTTATGAAAATTTCTTCTCATCTCTAAATGATATAATAAAGCTTAATGATATAATCGTTATTAGTTTTTAAGACAGTGGGAATACGGCAATATTTTAACACAACAGAAGTTTCCTACATCGCAATAATATTCCTAATGTCAATTCAATATTTGTTGCGTATTCTTGCAGAAGAAATATTACATAGTGCAGAGGCTGTATGGCTATCCAAAGATGGACATATGATGCTGTATGCCTCGTTTAACGATTCTCTTGTTAAGGAAGTGCATAGTGTTAAATATTTAGATAATCAATATCCCACGATGCGACATTTACGATATCCGAAGGTAAATTATTGACAATATTTATTTTAGAATTCCTTCCGAAAGGAACAGAAATATCGAAAAATTACAAAACCAACATATTTTTACTCTATTTCTGTAAATTCATAATGTTTTCCCCTCTTTTTGCTACATAGCCTGGAACACCCAATCCTACTGTTAATCTTTACGTTGCCGATCTTGCCGATCCAAAGAATATTAATACAAAATTAGTCAGACCACCGACTCTTATTCTCAATCACGCGTAAGTTTAGCTTTTGCTCCAAATTCAAAAATAATCCTAAAAATTTCTAATTTTAAATTCAATGATGATAAATTTTTAGAGATTATTATTTTACCACCGCTTCGTGGATATCACTAACGGAAGTGTGCATTACTTGGACTACGCGGAGGCAAAATATATCCATTGTTTCCGTTTGTAAAAGTCCATTATGGCACTGTCAGGTTTGTGCACAATGTCCCAACAATCCTAATTATCCTGATTTTTTTGAAAATCTGGTTATTCAGTATATCCTAATTTCTGATGAATCCATGAATCTAAATGTTCAGTATTCTAATTTTTGGAGAATCTCGATATTTATTATTTGAATTAATTAGGATAATTATCAGTAAACTAATTTCCAAAAATCGGAAATGTCGTAATGATGCAGAGGAAATTTGAAGAGGGAAATGAATTTTTATTTTTACTCCAGGAAATACAGAGGATAGGAGGTGAAGGTAGAGGTTGGGTGGACACTCCAGCCGAAACACCACTTTTCTCATTTAATGGAAGTAGCTATGTGACAATTGCTCCTGTTCAAAGTGGATCGGCAGGATATTTTAAGCACATTGTATGGGTGAATGTACTAAAAAAACAAGTTGTGCCTTTAACGCATGGAAAATTTGAAGTCGTCAAGATACTCGCCTGGAATCAAAATAATGAAACAATGTGAGTATTGATATTCAAAATATTTTACATATATATATCCAAACTTTTGAAAAAAAAATTACTAGAAATTCCTTAGAACCTAATATTGATTCTACTGATACTGGCTAAACAATTTATTATGTCTACTGCTATTGCAAACATTACTATAAATTCGAAAAAAATTATTTCAAATATTAAAATACTGATAGATTTAATTTTGGTGCCCACTGAAAATTGCAGCAACATTGATCAACTTACCTCAATGTTTACAAATGTTGAGAATATCTTAAGAAAATTGACTACGAGAGTAAAAGTCAAAATTATTTTTTAACATAAAAGTGTCAAACTGCAGAGAATTGATGAAAAAACGAATCAAATTTTCAGTAACAATTTGATTCAATTCGGTAAAAATAATTGAAAACAATTTGGCATCAAATCGATACAATTTGGTATCGACCATTTGGTGTTAATTTGAACCAATTTGATGTCAATTTGGTCCAGTTTGATGTCTATTCTTTGCAATAAAGCATCAATTTAATATAGTTTGATAATAAATTGGTACAACTTGATATTAATTCGTTATAAGAAAATACCAATTTTAATCAATGTGGTAACTATTTGATTCAATATAATCCAATTTGGTATCGAATTAATGCAATTAAGTATCAATTTGATCTAACTTGTTATCAATTGGATCCAGTTTGGTATCAATTCGTTGCAATTAATTATCAAAGAATTCCAATTTGGTATCAATTTCATTCCATTTGGTGTCGATTTGATTCAATTTGATCCAATTTAGTATATCGAATTGATTCAATTAAGAATCAATTTGATCCAGTTTGATAACAAATTGGTACAACTAGACATCAATTCGTGACAATAAAATACCAATTTTATCCAATGTGGTATTTATTTGATTCAATTTCATCCAATTTGGTATCTATATGATTCAATTTGATCCAATTTGGTATCTATTTGATTCAATATCATTTAATTTGGTATCGAATTCATTCAATTAAGTATAAATTTGATTTAACTTGTTAGCAATTTGATCCAGTTTTGTATTAATTCGTTACTACTAAATATCGAAGAATTTCAATTTGGTATCACTTTGATTCAATTTGATCCAATTTGGTATCGAATTGATTCAATAAAGTATCAATTTAATTAAACATATTATCAATTGGATCCAGTTTGGTATCAATTCGTTGCAATTAAGTATCAAAAAATTACAATTTGGTATCAATTTGATTCAATTTGGTCAAATGCAATCTCATCATGATTCTAATTGGTAGCAATTCAAAGAATTTGATAACAATTTGATGCAATGTTGAATACCACATTGAATTGAACTGGTACCAAATTGTAACACGAATTGATAGCAAACTAGATCAAATTGGAACCAATTCATACCAAATTATGCAATTTGGTATAAATTGGTTCCCTTTTGATCTAGTTTGCTATCAACTCGTGTGACAAAATAATGACAAACTATTTAGAGTTAATAACAAATTGAAGAAAATTCCTATTAAATTAAAACGAATTGACACGAAATAGAATCAATTTGCTTCCAAATTGGATCAAATTGTTTTTTACTTTTCCGAAATTCATACCAAATAGAATCAAATTGAACCAAATTTTTATCAATTTGAAACAAATTTAATTAAATTGCAACGAATTAAATGAAATTTGATCAAATCGATATAAAATTGAATGATATACTGAATTGCAGAGAATTGGTAACAAAATGAATCAAATAATACCAAATATGATCAAATTGGAATTTACTTTCAGGGAATTCATATCCAAAAGGAATGGAACTATAATCAAATTGAATTAAATTGCAAAAATTTGAATGCAATTGGTACCAAATTGGTACCAATTTCATCCAATTCATTGTAATTCAATTTAATTTGGTATCAACTTGATTCAATTTGTTACCTAATCGTTGGAATTTGTACCAAATTAGTACCAATTTCATCAAATTCCTTGCAATTTAATTCAATTTGGTATCAATTTGATTCAATTTGTTATCAAATCGTTGCAATTCAGTAACGTTTTGATCCAATTTGATTCAATCTGCAGTTGCAGTTTAATTCAATTAGATTCAATTTGGTATTAATTTGATCCAATTTGATATCAATTTGGTCCAGTTTGATGTCTGTACTTTTGCAATAAAGCATCAATTTAATATAGTTTGATAACAAATTGGTACAACTCGATATTAATTCGTTACAATTGGCATCGATTTGATCCAATTAAGTATCAATATGATTCAACTTGTTATCAATTGGATAAAGTTTGGTATCAATTCGTTGCAATTAAGTATCAAAGAATTACAATTTGGTATCAATTTCATTCCATTTGGTGCCGATTTGATTCAGTTTGGTAACAAATTGGTACAACTTGATATCAATTCGTTACAATAAAATACCAATTTTATCCAATTTGGTATCTATTCGATTAAATATGACCCAATTTGGTATCGAATTGATTCAATTAAGTATCAATTTGATTTAACTTGTTATTTATTTATTTATTTGTAATATCAATTGGATAAAGTTTGGTATCAATTTGTTGCAATTAAGTATCAAAGAATTCCCATTTGGTATCAATTTGATTCCATTTGGTGTCGATTTGATCCAATTTGGTATCGATTTGATTCAATTTGATCCAATTTGGTATCGAATTGATTCAATTAAGAAGCAATTTGATCCAGTTTGGTAACAAATTGGTACAACTTGATTTCAATTCGTTACAGTAAAATACAAATTTTATAAAATGTGGTATCTATTTGATTCAATTTGATCTAATTTGGTATCTATTTGATTCAATATGATCCAATATAGCATCGAATTGATTTAATTATAATTATCAATTTGATTTAACTTGTTATCAATTGGATCCAGTTTGGTATCAATTCGTTGCAATTAAGTATCAAAGAATTCCAATTTGGTATCAATTTGATTGAATTTGATCAAATTTAATCTCATTGAAAAATTGCTATCAATTCAAAGAATTTGGTAACAATTCGGTGCAATGTTGCAAATTGTTAGCAATTTTCCGTAATTTTTTATCAACTCGTTGCCACTTGATATGATTCAATTTGATTTCATTTTGTTTTAATTGAATCCTATTTGGTATCAAATCGTTGCGATTAAATATCAATAGAATCCAATTTGATATTAACTAGAAGCAATTTAGTACCAATTTGTTTAAATTTGGAAACGACTTTCTACAGTTTGGTTGCAATTTTATTCAATTTGTTACAAATTCGTTTAAGTTCGATATCAATTTAATTCAATGTGTTTCAAGTAGGTTTTGATTTTATCCAATTTGATGTAATTCGTTGCAATTTAATTTATTTATTTCTGTTTTGCATCAATTTAATCCAATTTGATTCTACTTTGCATTAATTCCTTGAAAACGAATATCAATTTGATTCAACGTAGTTCCAACTTGATACAATTTAGTATCAATTCGTTTAAATCGTTTAAATTAATTATCAATTTAATAAAATTTAGCATCAATTCGATGTCAATTAAAACACAATTTAATCCGATTTGGTATTCATTTGATACTATTTAGTATTAATTCGAACCAACTTGGCATCAATTTGGTCCAAACTGGTATCAATTCTCTGCAATTAAGCATCAATTTGATCCAGTTTGGTAACAAATCGGTACAATTTGATATCAATTCATTACAATGAAATACAAATTTTATCCAATGTGGTATCGAATTAATTAAATTTGATCGAATTTGGTATCGAATTGATTCAATTAAGTATGAATTTGATTTAACTTCTTATCAACTGGATCCACTTTGGTATCAATTTTTTGCATTTAAATAGTAAATTAATTTAATTTGGTATTAATTTAATCAATTGAGTGCAATTAATTATCAATTTGATCCAATTTGGAATCAATTTGATTCTATTTGGTATAAATTCGTTTCAATTAAGTATGTTTTTTGTTTAATTTGGTATAAATTGGATCCAGTTTGGTATCAATTTTTTGCGATTCCTTTTGATATCAATTCCCTGGAAAGTAAATAGCCATTTGATCAAATTTGGTATCAGTTTGATTCATTTTGTTATCAATTCGCTGCAATTCAGTATCATTCAATTTTATATCGATTTGATCCAATTTCATTCAATTCGTTTCAATTTAATTAAATTTGTCTCAAATTGATAAAAATTTGGTTTATTTTAATTCTATTCGGTATCAATTCCTGGAAAGTAAATAACAATGTGTTACAATTTGGTAGCAATTTTATTTTCTATTTGGTATCAATTCGTTTTAATTTAATAGCAATTTTCTTCAATTTCTTATCAACTTTGAATATTTCTCATCATTTTGTCACACGAATTGATAGCAAAAAGCAAACTAGATCAAATTGGACCCAATTGATACCAAATTGCATAATTTGGTATGAATTGGTTCCAATTTGATCTAGTTTGCTATCAACTCGTGTGACAATTTGGTATACCAGTTTGATTCAATGTGGTACCAATTGCACACCTTGAAGAAAAGAATATCGCTGCAAATTTCGCTCCCGTGCTTGGGCACAATAATTAATTTGATTTCCAGAGAGAATTTATAAATATAAGACAAAAGTATCGTGAACCAGTTTTGGCAATGTTTCAGATATTTTATTGGCATACCGCCTTCACATCCAGGGCAACGACATCTCTATCGTGTGAGTTCAGTGCCACAGCAAGGTGGCAAGGTGCATTCAGCAGTTTGTATCACTTGCACCGATTCATCCAAAGTGGAGAATCGTTACGCACTCGCTGAGGGACAAAATAATATTCATCATCCGGAAATAAATGACGATTGGGTTAATAAAAATGACTGGAATCATCAGACAATTAATTTAGTCAAAAAGGAAGAACATACCTTGCGCAATGAACGTAATAATGATTTAGAGAATAAGACGAATCATCAAAATGAATCAAGTTAGTTTCAGCGAATTTAACTTCTATTTCTTTTATATTTACTGAATTTGCTTGTATTTTGCATATTAGTATTATTTATTTTACTGATTGCAGGCTTCGTACACTATAATTAATTTTAAAAAAAAGTAGCTATCGAGAAATTAATATTGATGACTCAATTTTTTCATAATTTCAAAATTTAATTATATTCAGAAGTAGAATAATTTTTTTTTCAAATAAATATTTAAGTCTACATATTTATTTTACCACAGAAATTAGAATATATTTTAAATGATTTCAATATAAAGCTTTTTTGAAATTTAACTATTTCTAAAAATTAGAACTTTAATTCTTCCAAAATTCAATTATTTTTTTACTGAAATTTTATCGAATAAAATTATTCAAAACTTTAATTATTTTGCATCAAAATAAATATTTAATTATATATTTCAGATTTCCAACAATTAACATTTTCAAACATTTCAATTTGAAAATCTTTTGAAATTTAATTATTTCCAAAAATTCACACTATAACGCTTCTAATATTCAATTATTATCTACAATTTTACATAAATTCTTATTAGAAAGTTTTACGAGAATTCAATTATTTAAATAAAAACATATAACTAAATTGAATTATTATAAAGAGCTTTTTATAATTGAATATAAATTATTCAATTAATTGAAAATTGTATTAAAAATAATTAAAATCTTGGGATGAGTTTCATTATTTATGAAAATAATTGAATTCTTGCAACGAATTTTATTTAAGCTTAAAAAAATAATTGAATTCTTGAGAAAAATTTTATTATTTATAAAAATAATTGAATTCTTGCAAAGTACTTGATTCAATTTTTTTTAATAATAATTGAATTCTTGTGAAAAATTTTATAAAAATGTTTTGAAATAATAATTGACTTTATTCGGAAAATTTTATTATTTAAGAAAATAATTGAATGTTTGCAAAGAATTTTATAACATTTTTTTAAATAATTGAATTCTTGTATAAATTCTTTATTAAAATAGTAGACATTGAAAATAATTGATTTTCAAAAAATTTTTGAGAATAATTAAATTGTTTCAAGAAATTTAATTAAAAATGTATTGAGAATAATTTGTAAATTTTATTATAAACAAATTATATCAAAATTTTTTAAAATAATTCAATTTTTTCAGAGAATATTAATTTCTTGCAACTAAGTTTATTAAGTTTTTTAAAAATAATTGAATTCCTAAGATGAATTTTATTTATAAAAAATAATTGAATTCTGATAAAGAAATTAATTCAATTTTTTTTAATAATTAAATTCTTGCGAAGAATTTTATTATTTATAAAAAAAATTGAATTTTTACAATGAATTTCTTTCTTTCTATGAATTTTATTAAAATTTTTGAGAATAATTAAATTATTTCAAGAAATTTAATTGAAAATTTATTAAAAAATAGCTTATAAATTCTAATAAACAAATTATACTAAAATTTTTTTAAATAATTTTATTCTTTCGAAGAATATTAATAAAATTTTTAAAAATAACTATATTCCTGAGAAGAATTTTATTATTTATAAAAATAATTGAATTCTTACAATAAACTTTAACATTTTTTTTTTAATATATAAGTGAATTTTTTCGAAGAAATTTCTAAAAAATCTTTTTAAATAATTGAATTTTATTCCAAAAATAATATGCAAATTGTGTTTTAAATAATTAAATTCCAGTGAAAATTTTGTGAGAATAATTAAATTCTTTAATGAAATTTAATTAAAAATGTATTGAGAATAATTTTTAAATTTTAATATAAACAAATTATATCAACATTTTTAAAAAGAATTCAATTTTTTTAAAGAATATTAATTTCTTGCAACAAAGTTTATTAAAATTTTTAAAAATAATTGATTTCTTGTGGAAATTTTATTATTTGTGAAAATAATTCAATTTTATATCCAAATTTGTATGAATTCTTGTGGAAAATTTTTTTTTAAACTAGTATCTAACTATTGAAAATAATTAAATTTCGAAAAAATTTTGAAAATAATTGAATCGTTTGAAAGAATTTTATTAAAATTTTTTAAATCGTTTCTAAGAATTTTATTAAAGTTTTTAAGAATAATTAAATTATTTCAAGAAATTTAATTGAAAATGTATTGAAAAATAGTTTATAAATTCTAATGAACAAATGATAATAAATTTTTTTTAAATAATTCTATTCTTTCGAAAAATATTAATAAAATTTTTAAAAATAATTGAATTCATGAGAAGAATTTTATTATATTTATAAAAATAATTGTATTCTTGCAATGAACTTAAAAATTTTTTTTTTTAAATATAATTGAATTTTTGCGAAGAAGTTTATAAAAATCTGTTTTAAATAATTGATTTTTTTCCCAAAAAGTAATATGAAAATTGAATTCTTATATAATTGAATTCCTTTAAAAATTTTATTATTTATGAAAATAATTGAATATTTTACAAAGAATTTTATATAAAATTTTTAAAAATAATTGAATTCTTTTGGAAAGTTTTTTATTAAAATACTAGGTAAAAAAATAATTGACTTCCAAATTATTTTTGAAAATAACTAAATCGTTTAAAAGAATTTTATTAAAATTTTTTGAATTGTTTCTAAGATAATTAAAAAATAAAATAAAATTTTTTTAATTTTCTTTTTTGAAAATAATTTGTTTATTCCAAGTATTAGCGAATTTAAAATAGTGCAAACTCTCAATAAAATGGTGAAAGTAGCTTTTAGTGTCACAAATCTAAAAAAAAATATCCAAATAGTAGAAAATTTAAAAAAAAAGTAATAAATAGGAGATTTTATAGTACATATGAGTTCGAAGCCTGTGATTATTGATTAGAATAACGAATAAGAAACGAAATTCTTTGTCGAAAAAAATAGAATTTAAGATATAGAATTTTGTAAATTGAAAATTTGTATTCATAAATATTTTTTTTTTTCTATAGAATTTAAATTGTTTGGAATTTGTTTTATTTAATCAGATTGTTGAAAATTTCCTTATGTTATTCTTTATACACATTCCTTTAAAGAAATACCGCAAAGACGTTTCCACTGGATTTCCATATAGGTTTCTACAAAGGAGCATTTCACAATTGTCTTTGAAAAACGCCATTTGTATACCATTTTCAGCACATATATATATATATATATATATATATATATATATATAATTATAATGCGATTTAAAAATGCTTATTCAGTAAAGGTCATTTATTTCGAAAAAAAATTTTAAAAACTTGATAATATTTCTATTATAGAAAAATCAATATTCTTCTTCCATTTAGAAATATAAAAATTTTTCCAATATTCTATTTTACTATTAACATAAAATATATTACGATGTTTCGTATTTTTAGAAAATTGACATTGAGTTCGAATTTTTATTTCATTTTGATTTATGTTTCATTGTGTTTATATATGCAGAAAAAAATTTACTTATTAACAGTTTATTAAGAGAGAATTTTGATTTTTTTTGCAGTTTGTTATAAAGAATAATTCGCTTCTTGATCAGTTTATGTTAGAAAAAAGTATTTTCATTTTAGCGATTTGTTATAAAAAAGGAGGATCAATTTGCTTATTTGTCGTTCGTTAATAATAAAAACTATAAATTGCTTCATATTGTAAATTTGTTTTTTTTATGAAAGTTGATGTCTTTTCAGAAAATCAAGTAGCTTGTCAATATCACAGTGCAATATTTTCGCCAAGTTATGAATACTTTGTGTTGGAATGTCATGGACCCTGCATTCCTTCAGTGTCTTTGTATAAAACAGAAATGCCAGCGCCTCGATTTATTGCTTTACTTCAAAATAATTCCTTACTTCATGTGAGTATGAATTAAAAATTAAAAATTAATTTACTGAAGATTGCGATCGGTCAGTAAGGATAAACTATCCAAGTTGTTTCTTTCAATGATTTTTTAAATGAAGACTTTAATTTTGACTCTGACTTAAATTTCAAACTTAACTTTGACTTGAAATTTGACTTTGATTTTTGATTCGTATTTGACTTCGACATTGACTTTTTGATTTTGACTTTAACTCTGACTTTCACTTTGATTTCAAAATTTGCCTTTGCCTTTAACTCTGATTTTCACTTTGAGTTCAAATTTGACTTTGACTTTAACTCTGATTTTTACTTTGAGTTGAAATTTGACTTTGATTTTCACTTTATGTTCAAATTTGATTTTTAATTTAACTCTGACTTTCACTTTGATTTTAAATTTAACTTTAACTCTGATTTTCACTTTGACTTTAAATTTGACTTTCACATTCACTTTATGTTCAAATTTGATTTTGACTTTAACTCTGACTTTTACTCTGAATTCATATTTGACTTTAACTCGTAATTTGACTTTGATTTTTTATTCGTTTTTGACATTGATTTTAAAGTTTGACTCTCACTTTGATTTCAAATTTGACTTTTACTTTCACTTTAAGTTCAAATTTGACTTTGAATTTAACTCTGACTTTAACTTTGAATTAATATTCGACTTTCACTTTAACTATGACTTTCACTTTGAGTTCAAACTTGACTTTCACTTTCAAAATAAAAGTCAAAGTAAATACTTTGACTTTCACTTGGAATTCAAATTTGACTTGGAATTAAACTCTGACATTCACTTTAACTTCAAATTTGACTTTGACTTTCACTTTATGTTCAAAATTGACTTTGACTATAACTCTGACTTTCACTTTGATTTAAAATTTGACTTTGACTTTAACTATGACTTTCTTTGTAAGTTCACTTTAATTCTGATTTTCCATTTAACTTTGAATTTGACTTTAATTTTTACTTTGAGTTCAAATTTGACTTTGACTTTAACTCAAATTTTCACTTTGAGTTCAAATTTGACTTTGACTTTCACTTTATGTTCAAATTTAATTTTAACTTCAACTCTGACTTTCACTTTGAGTTCATATTTGATTTTAACTGGTAATTTGATTTTGACATTGACTTTTAAGTCTGACTTTCACTTTATATTCAAATTTGACTTTGACTAGAACTCTGACTTTCACTTTGATTTTAAATTTGACTTTAACTCTGATTTTCACTTTGACTTTAAATATGACTTTGACTTTGAGTTCAAATTTGACTTTCACTTTTACTTTATGTTCAAATTTGACTTGGAATTTAACTCTTACTTTCAATTTGATTTCAAATTTGAGTTTAACATTAACTATGACTTTCAGTTTGAGCTAAAATTTGACTTTGACTATAACTCTGACTTTCATTTTGATTTCAAATTTGACTTTAACTCTGATTTTCACTTTAAGCTAAAACTTGACTTTGACTTTGAGTTCAAATTTGACTTTCACTTTCACTTTATGTTCAAATTTGACTTGAAATTTAACTTTGACTTTCACTTTAACTATGTCTTTCACTTTCAAAATGAACTTCAAAGTGTATACTTTGACTTTCACTTTGAATTAAAATTTGACTTTGAATTTAACTCTGACTTTCACTTTGAATTCATATTTGACTTTAAATGGTAATTTAACTTTGATTTTTTATTCTTTTTTGACATTGATTTTAAGTTCAAATTTGACTTTTACTTTGAAATTGAAAGTATAAGAGTGTATATTTTGACTTTCACTTTGAAATCACGTTTGACTTAAAATTTAACTCTGACTTTTACTTTGAGTTCATATTGGACTTTGACTTTCACTTTATGTTCAAAATTGACTTTGACTATAACTCTGACTTTCACTTTGATTTCAAATTTGACTTTGAATTTGTCTATGACTTTCACTTTGAGTTCAAATTTGACTTTAAATTTAACTCTGACATTTACTTTAAATTCAAATTTAACTTTGAATTTAACTCTGACTTTCACTTTGAGTTCAAATTTCACTTTTACTTTCACTTTGAGTTTAAATTTGACTTTTGCTCTGATTTTCAATTTTATTTCAAATTTGTCTTTAGCTTTGACTTTGATTTTCAAAATGAAAGTGACAGTCAAAGTATTTACATCAATTTTAGAATTAATTAATATTAATCGAACTATTAAATATTAATAACTAAAGTTATGTAATTATTTCTAAATATCTAAAATCTGAATTATGTTTGCAATTTACGCAGGAAAGACTTGCTAAAGTAGCTCTTCCACAAATAAAAACATTTCCCGTTCAGATAAGCGGCGGCTATGATGCTCAGGTGAAGCTTCATTTGCCGCCAGGTTTGCGGGACGAAGAAATCACTCGCTACCCAATGGTTATCCAAGTGTACGTAGATATATCATGTCTATAATATATACAGTCTATAATACGCAATTTATAATATTAAATCCAAAATATAGAAAATTAAATAAATAATAAAGATATTCCCTACTTCTTTTGAATCCATTTGTGTGTTAAAATAAATTCAATAAGAAATTTCTACATGAAATTTCCCACATAGCAGAGAAAGTTTCATTAAGCTTGCGGCAAGCTTACGGTGCAATATTTCCGAGCTTACAGCGCAAGATTGTCGCAAGATTGCAAAAAACTTGCAATATTTCGTACTAAGCTTGCAATAATCGTTCCTTGCAATTATTCAATTTTGTAGCAATTATTCATCAATTATTCGTGCCAAAATTGCAGGAACATTTCATGGCAAGCTTGCAATTTTTGTTTTTACCGCACGAGAAATAAAATTTAAAAAATTTCAATTTAAAACTTTCTGAAATTTAATAATTTCTAAAAAAAAAAAAAATTTTGACAATTATTAACTAAACTTGATCTCTAAATCAATATTTTTTTTAATAAATTTACGAAACTTCTTTGAGAATTCAGTTATTTTAATATACAAATTTTCATTCGAATTTTTGAGAATTCAATTATTTTCAATATTTGCAAGTAAAAATTCTTCAACAGTTGATTTTTAAAAATTATAACAAAATACTTGAAAAAAAATTAAATCATATTTTGAATTAAATTTTATAAAATTGCAATTATTCAAAAAAAATTTTTAATTGTTTCGAAAAAAATCAAAAATTTAACTAAACTTTATTAAAAATGCCTTTTGATTATATTTTTTTTATAGAAATGGCGCACCAGGGGCACAATCAGTGAATGAAATGTTTAAAATCGACTGGGGAACAGTGTTGGCAAGTGAAAAAAATATGATTGTCGTGGAAATTGACGGCAGAGGAAGTGGTGGACAAGGTTATCAATTGATGCACGAAGTGTACCATCGATTGGGCACCGTTGAAGTCGCCGATCAACTTGAAGTCACAGAGTATTTATTTTGAATTTACAAATTTCCATAAATAATATTAATAACACGTAATAAAAACAAAAAAATAAAAATCACACATTTTTTCTTGAAAGTAATAAATTTATACCAAAACGGTTCAAGTTGGTACCAAAAAATTAGGATCAATTTGTGATTGATGAGCATTTTCTTTGGTATGAATTTTTTTTTAATTTGGTATCAATTCATTGCAAAAAAGTTTGGATCAAAATTTATAGTTTGATTCACATTTTTTGATTTCAATTTCTTGCAAAAAAGTTTGGGTCAAATTAATCCGCATTTTTGGTATCAATTCGTAAAAATTTGCTACTTTCAAGTTAACAGTTTAATAATAACTATTATTTGATAATTTATTGCAAAATAAAATTGTATTATGCAATAAATTGTTAATTAATTATTAATAATTAAATTTTAGATATTTACGCGACTCCCTACATTTTGTCGACAAACGTCGAGTTGCAATTTGGGGTTGGAGTTACGGTGGTTTTGTGGCAGCTCACGCTTTAGCCGTTCCTGATCAAGATGTCTTCAATTGTGGCATCAGTGTCGCTCCCATTGTCAATTGGGAATTATACAGTAAGTTTTTAATTTAGAAAAAAAATTTTCAACCAAAGAAAGATTTTGAAAAAAAATTTTAATGAAAGAAATCACACTTTTTTCAAAGATATCAAATTGAGACAAAACAGGGATCAAAATTGTTGCTTAGCAACAATTTTAATCCCTTTTTTGTCTCAATTTGATATTTAAAAAAAAACACCGAAGTTTTTGAATTTTGAAACAGTTTTAAAAAGTCTTAAAAAAACTTTTTTTTAATAAACACATTTTTTCAAAAAAAAAAATTTCAGATTCGGTTTACACCGAGAGATACCTAGGATTATTGAATAAATCCGAGGCCAATTATAAGGGCTATCAAGACGCAAACCTGTGTAATAAATTCAATTCCCTGAGCGAACAGGAGCAGGAGAAGCCAAGGGATACCGAAAAGCCGAAAAAAAAGAAACAAAAGAAAATGTTTTATTTGGTGCACGGAACAAGTGACAATAATGTTCAATTTCAACATTCAATGACTCTTGCTAGGCATCTGGCCAAAAAGGATATATTATTTCAACAACAGGTAAAAAAAATATTAGACACTATATTTTTTCCATGATGCAAGTCGAATACAATTTTCTAGCCTTCTTGTAAATTGAAAACAATGGAAAATAATTATCTCTTCATAATATATGAATCAAAACTTTTGCGAATATAAAACTTTTGAGTTTTTGTGTGGATTCATTGGAAATATTTGACAAATGCGAGCAAAAGGTTTAGAAAAAAATATTTCGGTGAAGAAAGAACACCTGTTCTTTCTTCACCGAAATATTATTTTTATAAACTTTTGTTAGGCCATAAAATTTTGAAATATTCGTATTTGGTTGTATGAGAGCATAATAATTCTTTGTTCCAAAAGCCAAAAGGTCCAATAATTCTTATTTCCAAATACAAAAAGGTCCAAAATTTAATTCAAAATCAAACTTCAAATCTAGAAACTTTTTCTTGATGTACTTCGTCACTTCTGAGAATTTCGAAAAACAAAATGGCGGCGGACAAATAAAACAGCTGATCCACTTGAAATTTTATAATCTAAAAACGTAAACGTAAACGTTTCATTAATTTTTTACTCATTGAAAACAACAGTAACTTCATTTTTAAATATAAATATTTAATCATTATTATTTTTCCATACGAATTAAAATTCTTCAAAAGATTCAAATTCCAACCTTTTTGAAATTTAATTATAAGAATACTATTACAAAACATGAAGAAATCAATCATCAACTCGGAGTAATCGATTTCCTCATGTTTTTATAATAATTAACGATAATCCAGGGATAAAATTAATATTTTATATAAGAATATTGATACTTTAACTTCTTTGAAATTATTTTCATCAATATAATTTAAATTCAATTATTATTTTCTAGAATTTTTAACAAAAATTCTTCTCTACATCAATATTATTACTGAAAAGTACGAAAAATTTATATTTCCAAAGATTTTAATTTGAAACCTTTTCAAAATTCAATTATTTCTAAAAAAATTCATGCTACAATGTCAATGCTTTTAATATTAAATTATTATCTAAAATATTAACCGAAATTCATTTTTAACTCAATTTTTATTAGAAAATACTACGAAAATTTAATTATTTCAATACAAAACTAAATAATTTATTCAATAAAATTGAATGTTTTTTAAAATTTAATTTTTACGAAGAATTTTATTAACAGTTTTTTTTTAAGTAGTTAATTTCTTTTAAAGAATTTAATTAAAATTTTACTGAAATTTATTATATTAAAGAGTTTTATAAAAAATTGTTTGAAAATAATTGATAACTTTTTGAAGAATTTTATTAACATTTTTAAAAATAATTAAATTCCTGAGAAGAATTTAAATAATAATTTATGAAAATATTTAAATTTATGCGAAGGATTTTATTCAATTTTATTGAAATAAATGAAATTTTGACAAGAATTTCATTAAAATTTTTGACAATAATTTAATTCTTGAGAAGAATTTCGCTATCTATTTATAAAGATAATTTAATTCTAGTCGAGAATTTAAAGAATTTTTAAAATAATATATAATTTCTGCAAAGTATTTTATTACTTTCAAAAGAATTGAATTCTTCTGATTGATTATCAAAATTAATAATTGTACTTTGGAAAAGAATTTTATTAAAATTCCTCAAAATAATTGATTTTTTGTGAAGAATTTTGTTGTTTTCCCAAGATAATTGGAAATCTTTTGCAGAATTACTTCAAAATTTTTGAAAATAATTCATTTTCTGCGACGAATTAAAATTTATTTATAAAAATAATTGAAATATTGCAATTAATTTTATTATTTTATTGAGTAATTTAATGTTTCTAAAAATTGAATTCTTTCATCAATTTTTGCTACTTATAAAGATAATTGAATTCTAAACGAGGTATTTGTTAAAATTTTTTAAAATAATTGAATTTCTTCAAAGAATTTTATTGCTCTTGAAGATAATTGAATTCTTTTGATAAATTTTGATATTTATCAAAATAATTGAACTTTGGAATAGAATTTTATAAAAATTCCTTATAAAATAATTGATTTTATGTGAAAAATTTTCTTGATTTTCAAGATAATTGAAATTTTTTGCAGAATTACTTAAAAATTTTTGAAAATAATTGATTTTCTGCGACGAATTAAAAGTTATTTATAAAAATAATTGAATAATTGCAGCGAATTTCATTATTTTATTGAATAATTGAATGTTTCTTAAAATAGAATTCTATCGTCGAGTTTTAATAAAAATTTTATGATAAGAATCTATTTAAAATTTATTGTATTAAAAATATTTAAAATTCTGCGATGAAAATAATTGAATTCCTAAATGAATTTTTATTAATTATGAAAATAATTGAATGTTTTCGTAGAATTGGATCAAATTTTTTTTCAATAATGAAATGTTTTGATAAATTTTATGAAAATCATTAAAAAATAATTGAATTGAAAAAAACTTTTGAAAATAATTGAAATTTTACAAAGAATTGTATTTAAATTTTTGAAAATAATTGAATTTTTGGCGACAATTTTTGCTATTTATAAAGATAATTGAATTCTTGACGAGATATTCGTTAAAATTTTTTTTAAAAAATTAAATTTCTTCGAAGAATTTTATTACTTTTGAAAATAATTGAATTCTTGTGATGAATATTGTTATTTATGAAAAGAATTGAATTTTGCAAAGAATTTTATTAAAATTCCTAAAAATAATTGAATGTCCATGAATAATTTTGTTATTTATCAAGATAATTGGGTTAAAAACTTTTTAAATAATTTAATAATATTACAAAAATTCATTCTCGTCAGAAATAGAAAAATACCTATGAGTGATAAATTCAAATTAATAATAATATAAAAATATTAATTATTATATTAATTATTATTCAGGTGTATCCAGACAGTGGGCATCATTTATCAACATACAAGAAACATTTATATGAATCAATGGCGAATTTCTTGAATGAATGTTTTCAGAAACAAGTACCTGTAGAAACAAAGTCTGGTTTAAGTAGCGGTGGCTCTGTTCTCGATGACGATGATGAAAATGATAATAAGGCACTCTGAAAGAAAAAGGCTTAAAATCAATAAAATGTACAGTACATAACGTGCAATCTTAAATAACGTCTCCGAACTGTGTTCCGTTCAAATATATAGGAAAATAACAAAAATGAAAAAAAGTAAGAGAAGAAAATAGGTGCGTAATTTTTTTCAATTTTCTCTCTCTCTCTCTCTTTCTCTCTCTTTTTCGTGAGAAAAATTTCCAATAATACCAATTCTAAATTGTAAATATTAATAATCGCGCTAATTGGTTTGCTTTTAAAATCAATTATAAGATAAAACTAATTATATATCTAGATAATATGAAAAAAAATTGCCTTCGAGCTGAAGTAGAATTTTTTTTTTATTTTTTTCGAATCAGATATAAAGAAGTGCGAACAATATTATCGTGATTAACAATCATAAAAATTTTCGAATTTCTCGAAAATTTGTTTGCTGTAAAAATTTCTTGAAGAACAGTATTTAAGAGATGTTCCTTTAAGCGCAGTAGATATTAGGTGAACTTGTAATTTACTAAATATGATTGTTATAGATTTTTTTCTAATAACATTTTTCCCGCTTTAAATAGAAAAAGTAAAAATAGAATTCGCAATCGAAAAAAAAGAACTTTTTAATCGTACAACTCTCTAAGTTTGAATTAGTTAAAATTTTTACTAACTTGAATTAGGAACTGACCTTTTGCTTTTGAATTAGTAAATTTTACTAACAAATTAGTAAATTTAACTAATAAATTAGTAAAAATTACTAATTCAAAAGCAAAAAATGTCAGTCACTAATTTAAATAGTATTTAAATAGTAGATTTTTTACCAAAAAATAGTAAATCTATTAATTTATTTGTGAAATTTACTAATTCAAGAGCAAAATATCAGTCACTAATTGAAATCGTAATTAAATAGTAAATTTTAATAATAAATAGTATTTTCTACTAATTTATCAGTAAATGTTACTAATCCAATAGCTATTCAATATTTAAATAGTATTTAAAAAGTAAATTTTACTAATAATTATTAAATCTACAAATTTATTAGTAAAACTTACTAATTCAAGAGCAAAAAACCAGTCACTAATTTAAATAGTAATTAAGTAGTAAATTTTACTAATGAATAGTATTTTTTACTAATTTATCAGTAAATTTTACTAATTCAATAGCAAAATGTCAGTTACTAATTAAAATAGTATTTAAATAGTAAATTTTACCAATAAATATTAAATCTACTAATTAAATAGTATCACTGCAAAAAATGGCGTCTAAAAATAAGACGTTTAGACGTTTATAAACGTCTTATGTAAATAAGCGTCTTATTTGAGCGTCTTAAATGAAAAACATAACCTCCAAATACATGCATTTTAGAAGGCAAATAAGACGCTTATAAACGTCTAAAATGTGACCACGTAAACGTCTTAAACCAAGACGCTCTTTTTTTACAGTGTAAAATTTACTAATTCAAGAGCAAAAAAAACCAGTCACTAATTTAAATAGTAATTAAATATTTCAAACTTACATTAAACAAATGTATTAAACTTATAATTTATTAGTAATTAAATTGTAAATTTTACTAATAAATAGTATTTTCTACTAATTTATCAGTAAATTTTACTAATTAAAAAGCAAAAAGTCAGTCACTAATTTAAATAGTATTTAAATAGTAAATTTTACTAATAAATATTAAATTTACTAATTTATTAGTAAAATTTACTAATTCAAAGGCAAAAAGTCACAAAATCAAATTAGTAAATATATTAATTAATTCGAATTTAAAGAAAATTTTTATTCAAATAAATATATGATTAGCCTTAAGAACCATAACTTGTATGTACCTATAAATGACTTTTATAGACTATTTTCTGTAAGAAAGTTGCTTTAGTAGAAAAAGTTATTTAAACCAAAAAAAAATTTATACAGTTTTCTTCTGTATAGTGCAAGAAGCAAAGAAAAAAAAAATTGTTTCAAAGTTAAAGAACAAGATCTTTAACGAAAAAAAAATTTTCTATTTTAATAACAGACTTTTAAGGGTAAATTTCATGACAATTATTTTATATATATACTCTTTAAAAAAATATATTTTTTGTAAAAATCATTTAAGAGATGAAAGATAAAAATTATTCAACTTTTTGACAGATTTCAAAAACTTTTTAATTTAATTTATCCTTTAATACAAAAAATCCGTTATTTTATTATATTTTATTAAATTTAAGCTCTTTGGTATTGAATTTTTATTTCCATTAGGCTTCTTACAAAATTCAGAAAGAAATTGTATTTAAAATGAATGCATGTGGTACTTTTAAGTTTGTATCACTGAAATGCATTGAGAATTATTAATTTTTTCAAATTATTATTTATATCTACAGAAAAATTGTTAACTTGTCATTTTATCATAATTTGTCTATTTGTCCTTTAAAAATTAATGAACCACAAATAGATATCTAAATAGATATCTATACAAGTAAATTGTAGATACGGATGCAATAACCACCTCTATTCGGCCCTTACATTTGTAATTTACTTTTTTCTAAATTATAATTTCATTCACAACTTTAATCGAATTTTCAAAAACAAATTTTTACTATAAACAGTGAAAGGATGTAAAAAAATATAAAAGTTGGATTGAAAAAAATGTATATAAATTGTAAAATATGCGTGATTCTAAAAAAATTTTTCAAATATTAACAAATTATTGTTTATTATAAAATTATTATTTATTATGTAATTTTTAATTATTAAAAAATTATTATTATAAAATTATTAATTATTCTAAAATTACTTTTTACTATAAAATTATCATTTATTACAATATAAAATTCATTATTTCAAAGAACAATAATTTCAAGTTCAATTTTAAAAATAGAACTTAAAAATAGATTTAAAAAAAAATATAATTTATAATTATTTCAAGAGAAGGAAAATTAAATATATTTTACTTCTTTAAAATCAGGAAAATTGCATTCAAATTAACCACCGAAATTTAGTCAACTGAACTAGTTAAATTTGAAAAAAAAAATTTTTTTCCGATTCTAAAAATAAAGAACGTTGCAAATAATTAAATAACACGAGAGAGAATATTTAAATGTTTCAATGTTTTTTCTATAAAAAATGGATTTTTATAAATCTATAGACTAATATAAATGTAATTATTACACCACTGCTTGTAATCAATTTAAAAAATTGACTACTTCGTTACAAATTTACTCTGGATTATATAATACTGTCACCAGTAATCGATATTTTTATCTGCATAAATTATATATATATATATATATATATATATATATATATATATATATACAGATCAAAGTTACTATTATGTCCGTTAAATGTATGCTTTCTTTCATTATTTTATTAATTAATTAATATTTTAATTTAATTATTATTAACTAATTAATTAAATAACTATTATCAATTGATTAATATTAATAATTAATTAGTTGTATTAATTAATTATTATTACTAATTAGGTAATTACTAATTAATTAATTAATTATTATTACTAATTAGGTAATTGCTAATTAATTAATTAATTATTAATTAGTATTTACCTAATTAGTAATAATAATTAATTAATTAATAATATTAACGTTATTAATTATATATTCTATAGTAATTAATTCTATAGCAAAAAAATAATTATTCAAAGTAAAGATCATAATTCGGAGAAGAAAAAGAAATGAAAAATATTCATTTATGACTGCTAGTGTGTATTTAATTTAATAATTAAGTGAAAACTGCAAATTCTTTTGTTATAATTATAACTAATTAAATCACGATGAAAGTAATTGTTAATCAGTATTCAATAATATGATTTACGATTTCTAATGGTTGACTCAATTCGAGCCTTACAATCGAAACGCCGAATGGAGTTAGTTATTGCATCCTTGTAATGAATTCGTAATCATATTATTATATCTTCTTTTCTTAGAATTATTTAATTGTAATTTGTTATCTAGTTGTTAATTAACTTCAATTGTTGATCTATTTATTTTGATGAAAATACGAGAGTGAAAGGAATTGTAAAAATATTTTTTTTTATTTTCGAATCACTCATAAACCCGAAGGAGAAATGTGAATAAACTCACTGTATTGATGTTCGTCTCAAAAAAGAAAAAAAAAGATAATAACGATATGTATGAAAAAAAAAATGTTGTTCATACATAGAATGCTGTATGTCTGAAGTCAGTTTTTATACTTAAAAAAATGCACAGCTGAAAAAGAAAATCAACTTTTTTTCTCTGTATATAAATATTTATGTGCACTAAAACTTTATTTATAACATTAGAACCATAAAAGACCATCGAGAGACTTATAATTATGCGTTAATCCCATACAATCTGTGATAGTACAGTATTTTTCTCCCAAAAGAAAAAAAAATGGCACTTGTTTCTTTGAAATTTGTACCTATTCGCGCTTCAAAAATTTTAATTTTAATTTAATTTGTATTCTTTAATTTTAAGATCCCTTTTAAGAGAAGAGGTTTCTATTGGTTTATTTTTCGATTCTATTGGAATAGACCAATCAAAATGACTCTAGTAACTACGCGCATGCGCAGTTTCAAACTTCCTTGGGAGTTCCCCTGATCATGAAAAATATACTAGATTTTATCATTTAAAGCGCAAACAAAAAAATAAATGTACATTTCTCAAGAGCACTAAAAGTTGCTTTATTATTATATATCGCTCACAAAATTACTCTATAATTTATAATCAAACTAAAATCTAAATTTGATATATAAATATAAAAAAATACTCTTTAAGTTCGAATTTCGCCATGAACAACTAATTTCGAATAAAAATTCTTTTAAATGGAAAACTATAAATCATCTTTTCGATATGTAACCATATTTGAATGTTGATATAAACTTTTGACTAAGAGACAAATTCAAAATATTTAAAAAATATTTTTCAAGATTTTATGAAAATTCAAATAGAGAAACTATTAATAAAAAAAATTCAATAAAAAGCTAGTTTATTTTTTAGTGCCACAATCATGTTGTACTTAAAAGAAAAAAATATATATATATAGTCTACAAAGAAACAAATTCATATATATATAGAAATTTCTGCACAACTATTTTTAAAAATCTAGAAAACATGTAGAAAATGTTAAAAACGTAGTTTATTACTAAGGACTAGAGTCTTTTTTTGTTTCCATGTCCTCTTTAATAAGTGGGAGTGGTAATTTTACCTCCTGCTCCAATTTTACTTCTTATAAAAAATTCTACAAATTTTCGGACTTATTTTTCAAATAAAAGAAAAAATGTTAGGAATTCGCTAACACTAATTAACTTTAGTGGAATTGACAAAAGAAAAAAAAATTGTTTCCAAAGTCTTTAATGAATTCTAGAAAATTTTAGTAAATTTAGTAAATTTAGTAAATTCAATCAGTGTGATGAAAAGAACAGTATATTAAAATTACTGAGAATGGAAATTAAAATTAAAAAATTTATGAAAAGAAATTAGAAAATTTTATTAAAGTCAGTTAGTAAACGAATTCCAAATAAAATAATATAATAAAAAATTCCAAAGTTTTAAAACTGAAAAGTAGTTAAATTTATCCGAAGACAATGTATTTTTATCTTGTGCAAGTATCAATCATGTTAAATTGAAAAATAATTACAAAACTACTGGAAAAAATTTTTATTATTATTATACTATATAATATGTTTTGAATATTGTGAATAAATTTATTATTTCAATTCAATTGAGAATGTTTTTTCTTATAAATCCTGTAAATACTTTTTTATGAAGTGAGAACTTTGAGCAGAATGCTATAGGAGAAGCGGCCCCCCAGAATGCGTACACTACTCCCACTCCACAAGTCCATTTCTTCAAGTAGTGGGGGGACGCTTCTCTTAGCATAGCGTTAGGATCCAGTCTTTCCTTTATTATTATTATTTATTTTTTATTATTATTATTACTATTATTATAATTATTTTTTATTATTATTATTATCTATTTTACTATTTCTCTACATTTTACTATGCACATAAAATTAATAAATGGGAATAAATAAAAGTAATATACACAAGAAAATTTTTTATTAATATAACATTTATTTCAACTTTTATCATTAAAAAAAAATAATAAAAAATTCTTCACGTCACCACGCCGTAGATTGAAAATCAGTCAAAAATATATTTTTTTTTACAATCATTCGCAGTATTACAGTATTAAAAGCATCATTGCTGGAACAATATTTCTTGTAAATAAAAATTTCATTCCTATTTTAGCATTAAGTAAGAGATGTAAATAGATTTTATTATATTTCAAATATAAAAATATAAAATTTTAACATTTAAATGTCAATTTTTTTATCATTTAAATTTTAAATTTTTTATCATTCAAATATTAAATTGTTTAATGTTAAAATGTTTTAACTTTCAAATCTTAAAATATTTTAACATTCAAGTGTTTAATGTTTTACTGTATTTAATATGCGAACCTAAAATGTTTTAATATTAAAATGATTTAGCATTTTAATGTTAAATGTTTTAATGTTAAAATGTTTATAAATCTTAAAAATATTTTAACATTAAAGTGTTACACGTTTTACTGTTTTTAACAGGTATTCGAATATTAAATGTTTTAATATTAAAATAATTTAACATTTTAATGATAAAATGTTTTCAAACCTTCAAATATTTTAACATCCAAGTGTGTTTAATGTTTTACTGTTTTTACATTCTCATCACATGAGAAAGTATTAGTTTTATTTAATATACGAATATTAAATGATTTATAATTAATAATTTATTAATGATTTATCATTCGTATATGTTTAATATACGAATATTAAATGTTTTAATATTAAAATGATTTATCATTTTAATGTTAAATGTTTGAACATTCGAATGTTAAATGTTTGAATATTTGAATGTTACATATTTTAATGTTAAAATGTTTTAACATTTTAATGCTAAATGTTTTAAAGTTAAAATGTTTAAACATTTTAATGTTTTAAATGTTTTAATGTTAAAACGGTTTAACATTTAAATATAAAAAGTTTTAACATTTTAATGTTAAAATGTTTTAGCTTTGAAATCTTAAAATATTTCAACATTTAAGTGTTAAATGTTTCACTGTTTTTTAATATTCAAATATTAAATGCATTAATAATAAAATATTTTAATATTTTAATGTTAAAGTTTTTAATGTTAAAATGTTTTCAAATCTTAAAATATTTTAACATTCAAGTGTTTAATGTTTTACTGTTTCTTAATATTCGAATATTAAATGTTTTAATATTAAAATGTTTTAACATTTGAATGTTAAATGTTGAAACATTTTAATGTTAAATGTTTTAACACTTTAATGTTAAAATGTTTTAACATTTTAATGTTAAATGTTGTAATGTTAAAATATTTAAATGTTAAAATGTTCGAACTTTTGAATGTTAAATGTCTCAATGTTAAAACGTTTTAACATTCAAATTAAAAATGTTTTAACGTTAAAATGTTAAATCTTAAAGCATTTCGAAAATTTAAATTTCTTGTTGATTTCTTTTCTTTTTCGTTACAAATCGGGAAGGGTTTTGATAAATTTCTTATTAGCACACCTACCAAGATGTAGGAGCATATGATTTTTAAGATTAGTAGGTTTACTAAAACCACGACTACAAATATGGCACCTAAATGGCCATAGTCCGTTGTGTACGTACATGTGACTCTTGAGATCCCCGGGGGTTGGAAACGATTTTGAACACTGGGAGCACTTGTGCGGTTTCTCCTGTAACAAATTGGTAATTGATATTCCATCAAAAATTATTATTTATTATATATTGAACAATTTACATAAATTACACTTTTCATATAATATATATATGACGTGTCGTCCTTTAATGCAACGCAACGCCGTAAGAGAGAATTCATCGGCAGAGATGATAGAAAGAGAAGGAGCGATTAAATATTCGTGAAAAGTAAAACCGGTATGCACACCTCTCATTAGGTGTAGGTCGTATATGCATTTATATGAGTGAATGTTTTACGTATATGGATATACACACGATAACATAATTGAAGATAAACCCCGTGATAAGGACACACGTTACATGTTAGAAACAGGATCGGATTAAAAACGTCTCACTTGATATTTTCAGCCTTCAACTTTTATTTTTTGTTTTAACACTATTTTTCGTTTCGAGTTTTTCTTTTTAAGAATTAAAGAAATTTTGTTTAAAATTACAATATCATAACCTCGAATCACAACAAAATTTTCACTTTTTCCCTGACTCTGAGAAACACCAATAACTTCTTTTTTAAATAAATATTTGATCATTATTTTTTTTTATTTCAAAGAATTTAATTTGAACCCTTTTCAAAATTTTATTTCTAAAAATTTACACAATAACTCTTCTAATATTGAATTATTATTGAAAATTTTACCTGAAATTCGTTTTTTAATAAATTTTTATTAGAAAATTTTTAGAGAATTCTATTATTTACATAGAAAAATAAATAATTTATTCAATAATTGAATATTTCTTAAAATTTAATTTTTATGACCAATTTTATCAAAATTTTTAAAAATAATTGAATTCTTTCGGTGAATTCTAAAAAAAAATTTTAAGAATAAATGCAATTTTCTATCATTGTATTTAAAATAGTAAAAAAAATAATTTAAATTCTGAGATAAGTTTTGTTATTTATGCGAAAATAATTGAATTCTTGCAACGAATTTAATAAAAAAAATTTTTAAAGAATTAAATTCCTGCGAAGAATTTTATTTGTGAAAATAATTTAATTCCGGGGAAAAATATTATTATTAAAGTTCCTGAAAATAATTAAAATTGGGCAAAGAATTTTGTTATTTATAAAGATAATTGAAATGTTGACTAAAATGTTTTTTTTAGATTTTTTGAAAATAATTAAATTTTTACAAAGAATTTTATTAATTTTCAAAATAATTAAATTCTTGTAAAGAATATTGTTATTTAGGAAAATAATTGAATTTTGCAATGAATTTTTTTAAAATTCCTGAAAATAATTGAAATTGGGCAAAGAATTTTGTTATTTATAAAAATAATTAAAATGTTGACTACAATGTTTTTTTTAGATTTTTTGAAAATAATTGTATTTTTACAAAGAATTCTATTAATTTTAAAAATAATTGAATTCTTGTGAAGAATATTGTTATTTATGAAAATAATTGAAATTCGCAATGAATTTTATTAAAATTCGTGAATATAATTGAATATCGGCGAAAAATTTTGCTATTTATAAAGATAATTGAAATGTTGACTAAAATTTTTTTGATTTTTTGAAAATAATTGAATTTCTACAAAAAATGTTATTAATCTTAAAAATAATTGAATATGCTTGTGAGTAATATTGTTATTCTGGAAAATAATTGAAGTTTGCAATGAATTTTATTAATAATTAATAATATAATATAATAATATAAAATAAAAATATAAAAAATTTAAAAATTTAAATATTTATTAAAATTATTATTATTATTATTATTATTCATTTAAAAATTTATTTAAATTATTTAAAATTTTCTATAAAAAATATATAATATAATATTAATAATTGAATAATATTGTTACTTATAAAAATAATTGAATTTTGCAATGAATTTTATTAAAATTCCTGAATATAATTGAATTTCGTGAGAAGAATTTTGCTATTTATAAAGATAATTGAATTATAAAGATAATTATTTTGAAAATAATTCAATACTTGTGAGTAATATTGTTATTTTGCAAAATAATTGAATTTTGCAATGAATTTTATTAAAAATCCTGAATATAATTGAATTTCGGCGAAGAATTTTGCTATTTATAAAGACAGTTGAAATGTTGACTACAATGTTTTTTTCATATTTTTTGAAAATAATTTAATTCCTACAAAGAATTTTATTAATTTTAAAAATAATTGAATTCTTGTAAATAATATTGTTATTTATAAAAATAATTGAAATTTTGACAAGAATTTTATTAAATTTTTTGAAAATAATTGAATTTTGGAGAAGAATTTTAGTATTTTTGAAGATAATTGAAATTTTGACGAGAGTTTTAAAAAATTTTTGAACATTATTGAATTTACGCAAAGAAGTTCATCACTTTTAAAAATTATTGAATTTCTGTAATCAGTTCTTAAAATTTCTATTTAAATTAATTAAAAATTGATATTTTCTAAAATTTCAAATTAAAACTTTTGAAGTTTATCTATTTATGAAGATTGTAAACGCAACTCTATTGAAATCCAATTAATTTAAAAATTTTTAAGTATAAAATTATTTATTGAATAATTTATAAGTAATAATTTTATGATAGTTCTTCAAGAATTAAGTTATTTAAAAAGAAATTATTGTCAGAAATAGAAAAAATTGAAGAATTTTTATTAGAACTCTTCTCAATTTCATATAGTTTATGAGGCAAACATATAAAAAAAACACAAAAATTCAGAATTTTCTTAAAAATTTTAAAAATTTAATTTTTTTCAGTTCATTTTAATAAAATATTTTTTGTTTTTTCCCTGATTTCCCTGACAAATTCTAATTTCCCTGACTTTTCCCTGGATTCCATGACTTCCATGAATTAAAATAATTTTTGTTTTACAGAAATATTTTTAAATTGTGAAAAAAACTGCAGTTGTTTATATCAGATAATTTAGACTCAAATATGTAATAATTAGGGAGAAGGGGGTAAATTTTTGCATTTGAAAAAGTATCTCGAAAGAAATAATTGTAGAGGAAGAAAAAATTGTACCAACATAGAGGGTAATTTTGTGGTCCAATGTAAGTAATTTAGTAGGGAGGGAGTTTTCAGGTAAGATATATATATATATATAGTATATATGTCGGAAATGTGTGTGTTTACATGTGGTATGGAAGAGGAGCAGAAGACATAGTGTTTGGTGTGGCGCGGCAGTAGCGAAGAAGTGCCTCGGGATACATACGTTCTCTGTCTCTCTAATTGGATTGCATTCCAAGCGGTAGCAAGTAATGGGCCAATTACAGTAGCTGATGGCAGACCAACCTATATGACTCCAGAGATATCATTACTTCGAGGGATTAGAGAAACTCATACGGTTTCCGTTCCAATAAATAAAAACTTCTATATAAACCCCCCCCCCCCCGCCTATCTTCCTCTTTACCTCTATATACACCATAGGCCATCACCATTCGCATCGTTACCACTTATGATTTCTACTTGAAGTTCTACCAGGCTTACGCAGAAACACGAGAAAAGAGAGCAAACGAAAAAAATGAAACTGCACCCGTATATAAACCCAATAAGAGTAGACGCAATAAACTCTTCGAGCATCACCCAGGACTTTATTATTGCTCTTCTGCACGCACTATCAGACACAGAGTTAAATTCTTAATTGGCCAGACTGCCTTAATCTCTTAACATTTCTTTTTTCAGATATCGCATTTTTCCTTTTCATTCCTTCACCCAATATTGAGAATCCTAGGGGTAATTTCCACTCCTTTATACCACAAACTCTTCTTAAAATAACTTTCCAAAAAAAAATGTTTTTTTAATAAAGATAAATCGTAACAAAAAAAAGTGACAACCATAGTAGCAATGTTGACTCAAAGTTATACATTTCTTTTTTCAGATCAAATTTTTCCTTTCCTATCTTTAAACCAATATTAATAATTCTAGGAGAATTTTCCTTTCTACCACTTTCCTTAAAAACCTTTCCAAAAAAAGGAATGTAATAAAGATAAATCGTAAAAAAAATTGCCGAGAATTACCAACAAGGTTGACTTGAAATTATGCATTTCTTTTTCCAGATAAAATTTTCCTTTCGTATCCTTAACCCAAAATGTTAACAATAATCCTAGGATACTTTTACACTCCTTTATATCACTTTCCTTAAATACCTTTCAAAAAAAAAGGATTCTAATAAAGATAAATCGTAAAAAAATTGCCATTAGGTTGACTCAAAATTATACATTTCATTTTTCAGATCAAATTTTTCCTATTCTTCCCTTCAGCTAATATTAAAAATCATAGGGGTAATTTCTACTCCTTTATACCACAAACTCTCCTTAAATTCCTTTCCAAAAAAAGGTGATTTTTAATAAAGATAAATCGTATAACAAAAAAAATTTGACAACCAGTTTTAAGCTTGACTTATAAGTTATAATTACAAATACATTTTTTCAGAAAATTATAAATCATTTAATGAAGTAATTTTCTCGAAAATTTTCATTTCAATTCTATTGAAATTAGTTTCAATTAAAAAATTTTAACCCAATTATTTGAAAAAATCCAATTATCTTAATAAATAACAAAATTCTTCGCACGAAATTTAATTATTATTTAAAAATTTTTTAAAAGTTCTCGTCAACATTTCAATTATCTTTATAAATAGCAAAATTCTTCGCCAAATTTCAATTATTTTCAGTAATTTTAATAAATTGCAAAATTCAATTATTTTCATAAATAACAATATTATTCACAAAAATTTTCAATTATTTTCAAAATTAATAAAATTCTTTGTAGAAATTCAATTATTTTCCAGAAATCTAAAAAATTGTAGTAAACATTTCAATTATCTTTATAAATAGCAAAATTCTTCGCCGAAATTCAATTATATTCAGGAATTTTAATAAAATTATTTGCAAAATTCAATTAAATTTATAAATAACAATAATCTTCACAAGAATTCAATTATTATTTTCAAAATTAATAAAATTCTTTGTAGAAATTCAATTATTTTCAAAAAATCAAAAAAACATTTTACTCAAGATTTCAATTATCTTTATAAATAGCAAAGTTCTACGCCGAAATTCAATTATATTCAGGAATTTTAATAAAATTCATTGCGAATTTCAATTATTTTCATAAATAACAATATTATTCACAAAAGTTTTCAATTATTTTCAAAATTAATAAAATTCTTTGTAGAAATTCAATTATTTTCAAAAAATCAAAAAAACATTTTACTCAAGATTTTAATTATCTTTATAAATAGCAAAGTTCTACGCCGAAATTCAATTATATTCAGGAATTTTAATAAAATTCATTGCGAATTTCAATTATTTTCATAAATAACAATATTATTCACAAAAGTTTTCAATTATTTTCAAAATTAATAAAATTCTTTGTAGAAATTCAATTATTTTCAAAAAATCAAAAAAACATTTTACTCAAGATTTTAATTATCTTTATAAATAGCAAAGTTCTACGCCGAAATTCAATTGTATTCAGGAATTTTAATAAAATTCATTACAAAATTCAATTATTTTTATTAATAACAATATTATTCACAAGAACTTAATTATTTTCAAGATTAATAAAATTCTTTGTAGAAATTCAATTTTTTTCAAAAAATTTAAAAAAGCATTGTAGTCAACACTTCAATTATCTTTATAAATAGCAAAATTCTTCGCCGAAATTCAATTTTATTTAGGAATTTTAATAAAATTCACTGCGAATTTCAATTATTTTCATAAATAACAATATTATTCTTCACAAGAATTCAATTAGTTTCAAAATTAATTAAATTCTTTGTAGAAATTCAATTATTTTTAAAAAATGTAAAAAAAATTGTAGTCAACATTTCAATTATCTTTATAAATAGCAAAATTCTTCGCCGAAATTCAATTACATTCAGGAATTTTAATAAAATTCATGGCAAAGTTTCACTTTTTTTAACAAATATTTCTTTATTCAATGATTTTCAATATTCTACAGAATATTTTAATAAAATTTCCCAAAATAATTCAATTATTAAACAAAAATTTTGATAAAATTCAACACGAATATTTTAATTATATTTTTCAAAAATATAAAAATTCCACAGGAATTCAATTATTAAAAATAAAATTTGCATAAATTTTTTCAAAAAAAAATCAATTGTTTCAAACTTTTTTTAAAAAATTCTTCGCAAAAATTCAATTATTTTCATAAACAATAAAACTTATTGCAGAATTTCAACTTTTTTTAAAATACAATTTTAAGAAACAATTAACTATTCAATAAATTATCCATGTTTTTTATTTAAATAATTGAATTCTCGTATAGAATGTTCTAATAAAAATTCGTTTAAAAATTAATTTCAGTTAAAGTTTTAGATAATAATTGAATTTTTAGAGAATTTACTAATAATAATTGCAATTTTTAGAAATAATTAAATTTTGTAAAGGTTTTGAAATTAAAATCAAAAGTGTGTTAATAAAATTTTTAATGGACTTTTATGAAACTTGCTGTTTTAAGGTTTCCGGGATCGCTCATTACGAATTTGACATCAGCTTTTCGAAATTCAAAATGTCGGATCCAATATGGAGGAAATTTTTTCAAAATCTGTCAAATTCGATTGAAAATAGCTGTTACTTTGGGGTTTTCAGGGTCACTGATTACGAATCTGACATTAGTTTTTCAAAATAGCTGATCCAATATGGCGCCATATTGGATCAGCCATTTTGAATTTTCAAAAACTGATTTCAGATTTGTAATGAGCGACCCTGAAAACCCCCGAGTATTCAGTTTCAAGCCATTGTAATCAATTTTTTATTTTGTCGTCCGACATATTGGATCCGCCATTTTGAATTTTGGGAAACTAATGTCAGATTCGTAAATCACAGAGTAATCAGTTTCAGGAATATTTAAGAACTTTCTAATCACTAATCTAATAACAATAGTCTTATAATATAAAATAATGATTTTATCACTCAGTAATCTTTAATTATGATAAAACATGAAGAAATGGAGTGCTCGATTTCATCATAATATTTTTATTATTTCTTCAATAATATTTTTATCAATTATTGAATTTTTAAAAGGTTTGAATTTGAATGTTTTGAAGAATTTCAATTTCTATGGAAGGATAATAAGGATTAAAGATTTATTTAAAATTAAAGTCAGGGAAAAGTCAGGGAAAAACAAAATTAAATTTTTGTGTCAACCCTGATTATTATACATTTCTTTTTCAGATCAAATGTTTCCTCTTTCCTTTCACCCAATATTCACAATCCTAGGGGAATTTTCAACTCCTTTAGGTACCACAAACTCTCATTAAATATCTTTCCAAACATAAGGATTGTAATAAAGATAAATCGTAAAAAAAACATTGCCAACAATTTGATTGACTGAAAATGATACATTTTCAACAAAATACAGTAGGGGTACTTATTAGTTGGTTTAAAAAAATTGATAGTAATTTTATAATAAAAGTAGATCTCTCACCTTTATATGTGTCATGCGATGGTAGTAAAGATTTGAGGATGCCGTGAACTTTTTACCGCAGACCAAACACTGATGGGGTTTTTCTCCGCTATGTATACGCTTATGCGTATTTAACGAGCTCGAGGTTGAGAAACCCTTGTTGCAGACCATACAGACATGTGGTTTCTCCCCTTCAATTTAATTCCACTTGAATTACTGTCAGTTCTCCATTTTGCGTAATTTGTGAACCGATTTATATGCGTGAGTAAGAAAGGCAAAAGATGCAACTCTCTGAGCTTGAAGCGTGCATATTTATCGCGCACGGACATTCTGATCCAAATTGTAATTTTCATACATGTTATAATATACCATTCGCACTGATATGATGGCAGTTTTACGTATTCGTTTGTAAATTTTCAAACACTGAATAATTTTTTGAAAAAGTTTTGCTAAATTTTAAAAAGGAAATAGTTTGCAAAAATTTTGAAGAAGAAAAAGTTTGCAAACAATTTGTTTTACAGAGAGAAACAAATCAGAGAGTTGCGTTTTTGATGAGGAAAGAAGGGAAATGTATTCACCTGTATGAGTCCTCATGTGTCTTTTTAGAAGCGACGGTCGATCGAAGGACTTTCCGCAGACCTCACACGGAAGGAGAACTCTCTCTCCTCTTTTAATGGTTGTCAGAATACTGCAGTCGAGATTATCGCCAACAAATGAGAGGGTTGATGATGACGATTCCTCTGACGTTGACTCGTACTCGTCGACCTCGTAAAACGAATTCCGGCTCGACGATGAGGAATGCTGCGACAGCAATGCCATTGACAGATCCAAGGGCGACTCTTAACATATAAAATTCGTATTATCGATAAATAACAAAAATGTTTTTAAATTTTTTGCTAGATTGTGGATATAATTTTTTCACTTTATCAAAAAGGAAGGAGGTGTACACGCCTCTAAGAAACTTGTAGCTGCTTTTCTATATAACATAACATTGAGAGCAAAGTAATCGCGTGCGATCGGAAAGAAAATAATAAGACCGCCTTGAACAAATCTGAAATGCAAATACGAGGCGGAATTTTTGTCGGTCTGCTATAAAGGTGGCCGCATGTGATTCAAATGTGCAGCCCTCTCACAAGGAATAAAAGACAGTACAATGGGCGGTGGCAGCTAGACGGGTCCTTAAGCTCCTCTCTCATGGCATTTCTTATGAACTTTCAGTTCACATATAAGAAGAGAGGAGCACAAGAAATAAGGTGAAGATAAAGTGGGGTAAGAAGTTGGAAAAGAAATGAAAAGACGGAAAGGCCGCCAAATGGAAATGGAAAGAAGAGAGAAATGTCCCTTTTTGCCTTGAGAATCATCAAACAGGTAACCCAACATTTTGCGGAAGGGGATCACAGCTGTCCTTTATTTTCCGAAAAAAATCAACAAGCTACACGAATACGTTATTATCAGATTCTCCACTCGCCTCTCTTGTCCTCGCCAAATCTGGATCGATCGAAATCTACCCGAATAAAACTTGATTTTTATACTTAACCGCAAGTTCCTTATAGTCCACAATTCCATTTCCTTATTGTCCACAATGATTCGAAACTCTTCTGATTGTCAACTCTTCTGATTCTGATAAGAAGAGTTTCGACTCTGTTAATTGTGGATTATAAGGAAATCGAATTGTGGACTATTATGAAAGTAATATGTTTGTATTAAGATAGCCAATAAGGACCCCGAACAGACAATCGTCAGCAGCTTCTGATTATCGGTATCATAATTAGATGGTAATTGTTAGGCGTCAATATATTTGTGACAGTCAAATATCAACAGAAGTTTTATTAGACTCCAGAATAGAACACTCAGGGTAAGTAATTAAATAATCAAGATTCGCGGTAGAGAATCGCCGCCAAGTTAACGCTTTAATTTGTAAAACAAGTTAAACTAATCTGGTGGTAAACAATACGTTCTATTCGTTGACTTTAAGAGTGCCTTCCCCTCCTTAAATAACAATGACTTAGTAAAACCTTGATTTTGGTAACATTTTTTGCAAATAATGATGTGAACCCAAACTTTTGACCGGTAGTGTATACAGAATGGGATGCGATTCTAAGTTTATTAACATCCTAAAAGTCTTTTATAGTAAAGCAAACTTTTCTGTTAAATGTGAGAAACGCTTCACTAAACCAATTAAGATTATTCAAGGGGTTATGCAAGGAGATTCACTTACAGCTTTGCAAAAAATACTCAAATATCTCCATGAATATTGTTAAACAAATGATCCAATGCTAGCGAAATGAAAATATAACTTACCATCCAAAATTGAGTCAATCGTGCATCTGTATATTGCACTTCTCGAACAGACATTGTGGGAGATGAAGAGGAAATCTTGTTCACTAGCTGGTAGAAACCAAGCGACTAATTCAGCATCTGGTTGTACGTCCTTTATCACTTCGAATATCGGTTCACCTAGAAGCAAATTAGAATTCTTAGTTCTCGCACATCATCAAAAGTAAGAACTAAAGAATTAGTTCTTTAGAAGAATTAGAATAGCTTGATAGCTACTTTTTTTAGCTTCTTCGTATACTAAAGAATAAAAAAAAATAAGAAACCAATTCCAAATACCTTTGACTTTTGTACCAATGAGGTTCACTTGATCGCTGTAGTGCTGAACGATCCTTAAAAATCGTATCCAATTGCACTGTCGTTTATTAAGATTGTAATTGGAGAATGATACCTCATCATAACATCCATACTCTCGCCTAATCTAAACAAAACAAACATGATTGTTAACAATGAAATATTTCTGAATTAATAAGAATTAAGATGGTACTAGTAAGGCATAGTAAAAGTTTCTTTCAAAAATCTCGACTAGTTTCGAACTTTATCGAAAGTTAAAGATAAGTAAAAACCCAAAAATTTAAGAGAAACATAGAATTCAGAAAGGGTTAAAAGTACACATTTCCCTTCGGAATTAATTTTTAAGACTAAAACTTCGGTAATAGTATTAAGAAACAGAAAAATATCGAGTTATTTATTAAACTACTTTTAAGTACTTCCGAAGAAATAAAAAAACAGTTTGAAAAATTAATTGATTACTAGATTGAAATTATCGAATAGACAATTATAGACGAGTCTTAATTAAAAACTTATAAAAATGATTCGGAGAATTATACTTACATCATTGTCGTCGAGAAGGGAATACAAGTCAATCTTGTCGAACCTGATTGAGCCTTGAAATGGATAAATAAGAGTTCCCGCTGGAATGAAGACGTTAGACCAAACTGATATTCTCACATCGGTCACTATCGTATTGGATTCATTTTTAATGTGATTCTTACAGGACTTTTGATCGTTGGCAAGAACAAGGGAAAATTCTCTAGGAATCAAAACGCAAGTTTCCATAACAAAAAAACTTTAACCCCAAAAATTCTTTCTACTTCTATATATCACCGAATTATTGGTATTGAAAGTAACTTCTTCCGAAAGAATCAAATTATTGCAGACAATCGATGATGATGATGATCTTTTCTAAAGTTATCATCAAGGTCTCCCATTAGGAGTTCACCGTGCCGAAACTTTATTAAACTGTTCCTTTTCGTAAAAGATAATTATTTCCCTAACGTGTCATGAATTTTAGTAATTTAGTAATTTAGCAATTTAGATTTTTTACCGATTTCGGTGTTCTGTAAATTTTCAAAAAATTCGCGAACTTGTCATACGTCGTGGAAGGTGCAAGGCCCTCGGCTGACTGGATGGGATTAACCGACTGATCTTGACCTTGCGACGGGTTACCAGCATTTGCTACCGAATGGGTAGCCGGGACCCCACCTTTCTCTCTTGGCCACTCATCCTCCGGACCATTCTACCGCCCCACTATATTTACTTCCAACGAGAAGTTGATATTCGCGAGGTATATCTATAGATAGAATTATATATAGGAGAGGCAAGTCAGCCGCCACATCTCGCAAGGAAGTCGGCGCTCCTCGTCCTCTCCTTTCGTCCTTCTTGTCCTTCTCTTGGATCTGGTCTGCCGCCGTGAAGAACCCACGTGGGCGACTCGGCACCTGTCGTTCTCCACCCGATTCCAGCTCCTCATCCCTCTTTTCGATGCCCGCATCACGTTGGACACGAATTTCTATCTTCCTCTCTTTCCACTTCTTTATTTTTCTTCTTCATCCTCTCCTCGCTCTTTATGTACATATTCGACTTCTCCCCGTGTGTCACTTGACATTTTTTAACGACCTAATAAAAAAAAAATTGTAAATAAAGATCAGGGTAAAGGATTAAAATCTCTATTTTTAATTCAGGAGATATAAAAATGTTTAGTCTACCTTAACTATTCTGTTTTTAAAAATACCTATGGTATAGTTTCAATGGATTTTTCAGGACATCTTATGGACTTACGTCCATAAGATGTCCTGAAAAATCCATTGCTATTAGGAAAAGTATTTATAACAGAACACTTTAGTTTCTTTTAGAATTAGCAATTGTTAACACTACATGCTCAGTGTTTCAATTCGTTTAGCAAAGGGGTGATAAAGCAGACTCATTAAATGTCGTAAAAAAAGCAGGAATACGAATAACTATGTAGTGGATTTTTCCATTCATATTTTATTGCATCCGCTGTTATACTAGCAGCATATATAACCATCATATAAATACACTAACATCGGATCATAATGCCACCATTTCGACCCTACATATCTTTCGCCAACTTGTTTCTGGAATGGGATTTGCATCTATCGAATGAATATACTCGATCCACTCCCCTATGTCTTTCGGAGCAATTTCATTCGCATTTGCTCCTCTTCATGTGAGAACACACATATGGAAGTTTGTATGTGTCCTTGATTTGTGTATTCCATCTCATGCATAAACAACTATATAAATGATGCATGCGGTTTTGTTGATTACATATTCAAAAAGTACTGTAGAAATTTTTCTTTTTAGTGTTAGCATTCACCGTTTATTGACTTCCTTCTCTCGTATACAAACAAACTAATCTTTCACATTGTACAAAAGTTTCTAAATCATTTCAAAGATGAGCATTAAAGTTAGGTTTAAGAGATTTGCGGAATCTTTAAGATCGCTCACGGAAGGTAAAGTTAATGCTACCAGTTCGTTAATTAAACGAAACAGTTATCAATATCAGTTTTAAAGTAACATAAACTTATTTAGTAACTAGAATATTTTTTTTAGAACTTTAGAAATATGAACGCTCTTTCAAATATTAATATATTATTGAAGAAGGCGACGATTTTCATCATCGGAAATTCCACTTTCGTCTGTTATTTTATCGGAAGTCTCCTCCGTTAGTTCTGAGTTTTCGGACACACCTTCTTCTTTAACTTTTCTAACTGCTTTTATTCTTAAACTTGCTCGAAATCTGTAAGTGTAATAATAAAGTTAAAAAAAAATTTAACATTATTTTTAGGAATGCACTAGTTTCCTTAGTTCAAAGCCCAACGCTTTGTAAATAAATCAGGCAAATAATTAAAATACCAGTACTGGTCTCCTTCTGCCGTAACACTATTAAGGAAGTCATTTGCAGATTACATGTCTATAGATGCATCGACTCAGAAAGTTTTATAAAGCCCGTAGAACTCAACATAGTTCTTATAATTAACATTTGCAATAATTTTCTTTAAAAAATACTTGTTATCAAAATTTTAATTACGGGAAATAGGTCAGAATTTCTTTATCAAAATAGAAGCTAATTCATATATTTTTACCAAAAGCTACTAAGAATATTTCTGTTCCCACGCAAAATTAGTGAAATTCGTCGTAACAATAAAACCCGGAATTTCTATTTCTATTCCACCTCTCTTAGTTTTAGCAAAAATTTCCCACCTTATTATCTAATAATCCTTCGAAAAAGAAATCGCATCGCGTGTATTTGAAATTCGTGCAGTAGACGTAAAATCGTTTAGAAAATGTTAAGACTTTTGTTTGCGGGTCGAAAACCAATTTCGATCTCCATAAACTGGGTTGTTAGTAAAATTGAGCCGACGCGAATATATTTACATTCTTTCATTCGGCAAAGTCCTAACAAGATGCAATTGTATCCTCAAGTTTAAAAAAAAAGTTTTATTTTTTTCAGATAATAAATAAAAATACAATTTTTCGGTATTATAATTTCATGAAAAATAGTTTTGTTTTATAATAGAAAAACTTCGTAAAAGCCGACTAGACTAGAAAAAAAAGACTATTGGTAATAACAATGAAGCATAAATTTATCATTATACCTTATGAACCAAGCAGTTCCTGCTATTATACATGTTGTAAATCCTAAAAATAAAAATATTGCCGATGCAGCAACAAAAGTTTCATTTGGCATCCATCCAAAAATAGGTTTCGTCAATTTATCCTCCATTAAATGTGTTCGCCAATTAGGTGCTCCTAAAACTGAGGTGGTGTTTATTTTAGAAATTTTTATTTTCTCTTCCTTTTTGGAATATAAATACCTTTAACAACGAGCATATTAGTTGTCCATTGAAAATTTAAATCTTCCTGTTTTACTATACACTGCCAGAGGCCATTATGAGATTTATTTACTGCTTTGACAAAATCGACATTTATCTATTCATTATAATTAACATTAATTTGAAGAAAATTTAATTATACAGGTAAAAAAATCATTGTTTGAAATATACTCTTTTACCGTCAGGGGAAGAGTTGTACCATAATTTTTCCAAACGGTTTTTCCAATCATCCAAATTACTTTCAAATCTGAATAAAAATAACCCAAAGTGGCGCAATTGCAAATTAGTGACATTGGAAGTGTTTCGCGAATTGATAGAATAGTTCTAACAGGACGGACAGCCAAACTGATCATTTTTATAATTAGATAGGATTCATCTACTCGTCGTAATGTTAGGGTGTATATTCCAGAATCGTCAGGTATTGCTTGCCTAATTACTATAGAGACACCATTTCAGAATTAAGTATACTAAAAATATGTCGCTTTTCAACTGATTCCTAATTTACCGATTTGATTATTTTCTATAGTAATTCGGCTTTTGTCGATCTTTAGATGCATTCCATTTAGAGACCATCTCATGACGGATTTTGGGGATTCAGAAACAATACGATCGATGATGTCTTTATCCGTTGATATCCTCACAGGCAGACCTTCCTTTGAAATTAGAGATGTTTGATTCATTTTGCTTCGTCGTTTTATTAATTTCTCGGTACCTATATTTAGAAATGTTGGAATGAGTGAACTTTTTGGAAATAAAACACGCGATTAATTAATTTCGATAGATGATTCTAGCAACTAATGAAGTCTCGCGGTCATAACTTATAACAGGTATGCATGAGAGGTTTTTAAGATGGACTATGGTTATTGATTGGAATTGTCCGGGGAATATGTTGAGAGAAGAATTAGAAAGGATAGATGATGTTGAGGCAGAAAGAGAAAAACTGTACCCTGTGTTTGAAGAGACAGTAATACACTACCTTCTAGCAGATCTCCACAAATAATTGTATTACAACGTCCAGTCATTGTACTAGGACCCAAACATGGTTCACCTTTCACATTTGGTTCCGGATTGTTACAATAACGTCTTCGAGTTCCAATTCCACCGTTACAACTGACACTACATGTCCAATCACCCCAATCTGACCATCCTCCATCCCGTGGATCTCCGTCAACATCTGCCAAAGTGATTTTCGGTACATTAACGATAAGGAAAAAATAGAAAAAGAATTACTATTTCTTGGATCTCCGACAACATCAGCCAAAGTGATTTTCGGTCATCAGTAATAAGGAAAACAGAGAAAGAATTAATATTTCCACCTGATGGTAAACAATTAGCCGTCCAGGTAGCCCAACTTCCTGCATCAACTACCACGGTAAAGAAGTAGAAAATCAGAGTATTTGTGTGCTCGTAATGGAAGACTTGTGTCTCGTTACAGAAGACTGATATCGTTCTATTGACCCACCTGTAAAAATAGTTGGTTGCTCAAAAAGTTTTTGGTGCTGGAAGTTGCTTGAAAGAAGTTCAGATAAATTTCAATATCTTTAAAACTGATAGAGAGAAATTTTTTTACTTGATTGTAACATTTGTCCAGGAATCATTTGTGAATATTAAACCGGGAGCTTTTTGTTTGTGATAAATTCTTACGTTTGGATATTCATTCTTTGAGAAATGTATCCATTGACCTTCTTTGCCCAAGGTAATGGCGTAATATCTAGAAACAATTTTATACTTTAACGTAAAAATCAGTGAGACTATTAACGTCGAAATTGTAGTTCTGTTAAGTTAAGGTCAACCAAAAAAATAAGACCTTAAATAAGTGCAGTCCCAGCATAATTAGTAAAACTTTGCATCTAGGATTACAGACCTTGTTTAACTTTCATCAGATCGTAGAATAGGCTAGATTATTAAAATAAAGTAAGTAAAATGTTGAGTACCCGGGTGTAGCAGGCATTAACAAAAGTGGAACCAATACGACGCCTGTACCGCGTATCATCAGTTGCACTCTTTCAGGTTTTGGTATTGCATGAAGACTCCAAGTAGAAAGAGGAATTATTCTCGACAGTCGATCGGTCTTTGTGTTCTCAATATGACATTCTGGTAAAGTCGTTAAAATGATATCGAAGGGATTGATCTTAACTATTTTTAAGATTATTTTTAAACCCTAGAAAATACATACTTGAGTTACAATCGAATGCAACACCAATAGCATTTCCATATTCGCTTTTGTAATAATAATAAACAGGAGAGAAGGAACTGGCTAAATCTGGATGCTCCCATTCGAATAGAGGATTTACTCCTCCTTCGTAATACAATTGTACTTTTCCTCTTGGAATTCGGATTGTAAATTCGCTCCATTTTCCAAAATGTAATAAATGATACAGAGTCTTCTGTTTTACTAATTTCAAGTCTGGTATAAACATTTCAATTATTTAGAGAATAAATTTATTTTAATAATCCAGATAATAGTGAGGGCATGTGTCTGCAAAATATATGACTCATGGCATGCTACTAAATTTCAATTGGTGTAGGCAAAGAACAGTCAAAATTGTCATCCATGTGAGCGCATATTTTTTGGTATAATGTTTCATCTAATAGACATAGTCCTAAGGATTTACTTTTTCATATTTGGCTAATACCTTACCTTCCTCTTCAGACTGATAATAGAGAATTACTTCTTCATTTAAATTAGCCCCAATTTGAAGCACATATTGTGATTTTAAACCATCATCTGCCGTGAATACAAATGATATCGAATCAGGTTTGTCCGGTTCCCAGATTTTTACCGAAAAATGCAAACCCTCCGATCGATATTCTGGTAAAACGTAAAATCGTCTATCTATCACGTGACCTTGTATTAGAAAAGTACATTCCTCTGCAAGAGATTATCATCCGAAATCATAATTATCGATTATAGACTTTCAAGCAAAATAAATCCTCACCTGGTTTATCACAATCTTGTATGTCGCATAAATCTTGAGGTACTTCAGGGTCTGTGGTATAACACCATGCTCCTGCAATATTTCTCGAAGGATCTCTGCAATAATTACTGGCATTATAAGCACTGTGTTCGGGATAGAGACTGTCATTAAGATAAGCTGGATTAATTTTAGGAGTATAAGACTTTTCTGAAACAATTTCAGTGGTACTGGAAGGAATCGTTTCTGTTGTCGTAATGTCAAAAAAAGTTGTTGGATTTAAAGTGGTAGTAACAGTAGAAACAGTAGTGAAAGTAGTGCCAGTACTAGTAAAGACAGTACTAGTATTTGATACATCTTTTATTGATCCATTCTTTGATTTTTTAATTTTCTTCTTTTTCTTAATCTTCCACTTAGCACAAGTTCTGCCAGATCGTGTTGTTGATAAGGTACCCACATAATCATTAGCAGTGCCTGCGTTTCGACATTCTATGCGGAAGAAATAATCGAAACTTAAATAAAAGATTCGGAAGAGTATAAAAATTCCCAAATAGAAACAAATACCGAAAGATCTGCAGGTGCGAATGTGGCAATAACTCTTGGAGGCGAAGAAAGTTAATTCCTGGGAGAGAGTATAACAGTAAGGACCTAGAGGATCCTTCAAGGGATTTCGACACTTATTTAATGCCTTTATGATGGATCCATCAATAAACAGATCCTCTTTCCTTTCTTCGGTTGGTATCTACAAATTATTCGAAACATTAAAGTTCGAAAGAGTTATAAGTCCACACGGTTTTTGGTTGTGAAAAAATAATTCCAATCATTTATTTTTCATAGGCGTACTTCATTGGATGTCCAGGGAATACAGGGTAATTCACTTCCTCCAGTCCATTGAGAGCCACGATATTGGTAATCCGTTAAAGACGATATACAATTAGGAGACGATGGTGCTTCAACAGCGTCTAATTCTTATTCAGTAGGGGGTAATAAAATTATTCCTAAAACTGTTGATCTAAACAACAGTTTATACAATTTTAACAGTAAAAAATGTTTAACAGATTTTAACTGAAAATACCATCAGGAGTGCAAAATATTGTCCAATGTGCAATTGTCCGATGACTACCAATACTAAACCATCTTAAGGAACTAAAAAAATTGTTATGATAATAGAAAACTTCTTCATTTCCGTATTTCTTCTTTGCAAATAATCTCATATGTGGTCCAAAGACACTAGAAATAGCAAAACAAAAATTGTCTCCCAAATTTCTGCTCTTAAAGACTTAGAAAAATCAAAACACCTTATTGTAAATTCATTCCAGGTCCAAAAGTTTATTAACCCATGACTAGGAGAAGCTTTTAGATAACGTTTCGTGGAATTTTCCGATTCTTGATAAATTATTGATAGCGTATCATCACTCTCTCCTATTGTCAACTACAGAAAAAATTCACAGTCTCATAAAAAGATGGAATACTTAACCTTTAGGAAAAAAAAGATGAACCTACTATGATACAAGGGAACCGAACAGCAGGTGTTTCATAAAGTTTTATAGAAATATGATGACTCGATCGTACATTAAAAACAATATCATTCGTTCCATTAGTTTGTCGCAAAGGCCAGACTTTAATAAAATCACTACCATACGTTGTATGAACTTCACAATCTAAAATAATTGATAGATATTACATCAAATTCTGCAAAAATTTCTCATCGTTCTTTTTAATTACCGTTTAGACAGAAGTCAGAACTCCAAAGAACATCAGTACCAATTACACCGTAATAGAGAAAGTTTTCTGGATATAAACTCAAAATGGTATTCTTTTGTCTATAGTTCTCCAAAAATAGAGCTTTTGTTGAACCAACGAGACCAGCTGATATAAAACCACCTCCCCAAGTGATCCATAAACCAGTCCATTTAGAACCTTGCAGAACATTTGGAGAGTCTTCAAAATCATGATCTTCGAGTTTTGGAAATGTTTGTCCACTCTTTGAATTTGATATTTTTAATTCAACTCCTGCTTTCCATTCTTCAGCAATAATTTTCGCAGATGTGGGAATAGGAAGTACTGTTAATAAAATTTTTACTTCTGCCTGAAAAGGAGTTTTTTTGTAATTGATTTTTGGATCATCAAAAGTAGTAAGACATAATAGTTAGTTAGTGACCTTCCTCACGTTCGATGGATTCCACAATTTCATCCAAAAAGTTACATTACCAGTAGCATTTAATTTTGTTAACGTGGAATAAATTGACGCATTTCTTACAAAAACTAAACAATCTATAAAATAGTAAAAGCTTTATAAAGGGTCTTTTCTCTATTCTTAAATTTTTTCGTATAACAAAAATAACCAAAAGTTTAAGGGTCTTTTTATTAAGACCTTCGACTTTTTCGTATAACAAAAATATGTTTACCTCTGTCGTCACAAAATGGAACATCACAGAATTCCTTTTTAACATACTCAAAATTATCTTCTTCAACATAACACCATGGACCTCCAAGACTATTGTCCGGATTTCGGCAGTATTTTTTTGCTTTATTACGCGAATTGTCGGCAAATTGTTTGGATACGAATTTTTGGGTCTAGAAAGAAGAATATTTTTTTTCTTACTTCCAGTGTCTTACTGCCAGTGTTGTTTTGTACCTTTTTTATTGAATTAAGTTTGTACTGTCGTGTCCAGGACTGGCATTTTCTTCCTGAAGAACTAACGGATTTACTGCCTCCATATTCTGCGCCTATGCCTGATATTCGACATTCTACAAAAGAAATTAATTCACTCAAACTAGATGAATCTGTAACTGGTATCAGATTTTAAAAATTCAAAATGGCGGATCCAATATGGCGGTCGAAAATTTCAGAAGTTGTGTTAAGCCTCTGGAAACATATTGGATCCGCAATTTTGAAAATCTGATGCCAGATTCGTAATCAGCGACCCCGAAAACCCCCGATTTTCAAATCTTATATTGGTTAAAACCAATATAAGATTTTAAAAAATTAACTTGGTGCCAGTTTTAGCATCATAAAAGCTAGTAGAAATTTTTTTAACCTCCATAATTGCAAAGTGGTACACCACAATCATCAGATATAAGTGACGGATCCATTGTATAACACCAAGGACCCCTAAGATCTTTAGTTGGATTCCTACAATAATTTTTAGCTCTTCTCATAGACATTTCAGGAAAATCTTTATCTTTTATTGAAGTATCAACCTATTAATTAAATTTTCATAATTTACGTTTCTTCAAATGTTCAACAAAATTAAATTTAATTAGAAAATCAAAAATACTTCGTCGGTTTTATTTAATCAAAACTAAATTAGTTGCCGCTAGATCTAGATGAATTATCTCAACTCTGACTAATTTTATCTAAAATTTTTACCTCATGTAACGGATATTTTGAAATCCATGCTTGGCATCTGACACCTCCCGATGTCGTACTCTTAAATCCTGTATATTCAGTACCCAAATGTGTAAGTTTACAAGTCAAACTATCAAATACGGTTGAGTTCTCAGCTAAAATTTTTAATTAATAATTATAATTTTTATAACCTGTTTTTGAAATAAAATTTTTTTCTAGATTTCTAGAATTTCTAGATTGTGTTAGAAAAATACTCAATGAGGTTATAATTTTCAAACTCTTACTTCTACATTTTATGATATTCGGAGCGAATACAATTAGAATAAAATACAAACGTAACATTTTTCAGAATTATCAGACAAGGTAAATAATCCTCTATTTACATAAAACATTAAATATCACTTCCATTTTTATTTAGAGTAAAAAATAGCCTCTGATAGTTACTTCACACGCTAAATGCTCTGAAGGTTCATTCAGTTGACATTCAGAAACATTCGCATTTATATTCGTTAATAAAAATGTTAATAATGAATAAAAAGTCAAATAAAAAAATTTTAAAGCATTTACTTTAACGGGTAATAATTGTCTGAAGTCGCCATCTAGCAATATAAACATTCCTCCAAAGGAAAGTAAATAAAAAAAATAAATCAATATTCATATCACGCAACGTTCGGTCGGGGAAAAATGCACTAATTTAAAGACATTTTCAATACATATTGTCATTTTTATTATATACTTATTTTTACTTTTTACAAGTTAAAATTAACATTACCTCAATAAAGTAAACTGAATTATAATTTACATTACTATACAAAAGTATTGACCTTAAGCAAAATTCTTTTCTTGCCTTATTGTTTTTAAAATAATTTTTCTTATCGTAAATACTTTTGAGAGTAATTAACATGTAATTTTAATGAATGGAGGTAACAATTAATTATCACTTAACAATTTTTTATGAAACATTCTAAACTAAATTCACATCTCACAATGTCCTTTTTGCATAAGAGCTAACAATCTTCACAGTAAAAAAATACGATACAATAAAAAAATATCTCGCCGCTAAATGTAATTTCAAAATTGTTAATTGCTTTTGATTTCTTAGAGAAAATTGAACGTATTTAATTTTTTATAAAAGTAGTAAAGAACAAAAAATTGCGATATTCGAAGAACGTAAAGTACTATTTTTGAATTTTAGTCGGTGATTTTATGATGTTGTTCTTGGCTTCATTTCGTCGTATGAAGACCTCAAGAAAATGTGATTTTTCTTTGCTGGATTGTAGAATTCGTGTCCCTAAAAGAAAAGTAAATTTTATAAATTTTGTAAATGAAATAAAAACTGTAAATATCTAAAAAAAAAGGTCTTAAATTATTTAAACTATATGTTTTAAAAATTTAACAAATTTTAAAGGTACCTTAGACCAATCGTAGGATACTGCGTAAGCGAAAATTTGACCATTGTGATTGAAGCAACAACGAGTAATGGGCTGCTCCATAGGCTCTGATGGTTTCAATTTTGTACGGGCGTCCTTGTCCCAAAAACTAAATGTACCATCACTGCCAACTGTTGCCAAAGTTCCATGAACTGGATGAAACGCTATGTCATTGACCTTTCAAAAAAAAATAATTACCAATTTTAACAAATTCTGATTTTTGGTATAAAATTCAAAAAATTAATTTCCGATAATTGGAAAAATTAAATATATTTTAGACAGAAAATTTTAAATGCATACCGCATAAATGTCTTGGTAACCATTTGGTGTTCCGTTAGATCGATGACACTTGAATGTAAAGTTTTCTTTTGGATTTGTAGGATTGACGTACTGAATTGCTACTCTTCCTTCAACGCTACCTAAAGCAAAACCAGTCGGTTCCTTTTTCTTGTCACGAAAAATAGCGAGACAACGATGCTGATATTTCAAGGGCGAATCGACCCTCTTATATTCGTGTGGTGTGCCTTCCAATTGATAAATAATTAAACCCCTATTTGCTGTTCCCACAACTGCCATCGGATAATCCTAAAAATTATTCTTTTATTTACTCTCCTCGATCTTCAGTTTAATTAATTTCTAATTTTCAAAAAGAATTTCGCTGAGATAACAGTTAGTTTTCTTTTTTACCTAATCCATTTTACTTCTCTTTTATCCCCTTTAAATTAATAAAATCTCCTAAAACACCCAAAATCATGTACCTATAATCTCTTTTTCCTAATTTTTAAAACAAATTTACAAATAACTTCTTTTTTAATCTAAATGCTCTTTTAACCCTCGGAGAACTTATCATTTATCAAAAAATACTATTTTAAAATTTCTCAAAAGAATTTGCTTATTTAAAAAAAATTTAATAAAATTCGTTGCTTGAATTCAATTATTTTCATAAATAATAAAATTCCTTACAGGATTTCAAATATTTAAAAGAAATTTAATAAAATTCGTTGCAAAAATTCAATTATTTAAAAAAAATGTAATAAAAATTCGTTACAAAACTTCAATTATTTTCCCCAAATAATAAAATTATTCACAGGATTTCAATTATTTTTAATACAATTTTAAGTAAATTCTTCGAAAAATGTAATTAATTTCAACAATTTTATTAAAATTCTTCGAAAGAAATAAATTATCAATTATTTTTAATATTTTTTTTCAAAGGTTTCTAGTGAATTTTCAAATCCATTTCTTTACAATTCAAATTTACGAAATTTTCATTATTCGGACATTTTTCAATTAAATATAATAAGAAAATAAAAACTTGAAATAATTTCATTAAAAAAATTCAATTAAACTTTTTCAAAATGCAATTATTTCTAAAAATTCACGCAATAATGCTTCTAATATTTCATTATTATCTAAAATTTTAACTGAAATTGATTTTTAAAACAATTTTTATTGGAAAATTCTACGAGAATTCAATTATAAATACATAAATAAAAAAATTATTGAACATAAGAATGTTTCTCAACATTGAATTTTCATAAAGAATTTTATCAACAAATTTCTTAAATAATCGAATTTTAATAAAATTTTTTAAGAATAATTACATTTTTCGAGGAATTCGGTTAAAATTGTATTAAAAATAATTAAAATTCTATTATGGGTTTTATTATTCATAAAAATAATTGAATCACTGTAAAAATTTTAATATTTATAAAAATAATTGAATTATTGCGAAAAAATTTGTAAATAAGTAGTTGAATTCCTGTGAAATTTTTACTATTTATGAAAATAATTGGATTTTTGAGAAGAATTTTATTATTTTTAAAGATAATTGAAATTTTGACAAGAATTTTTTAAAATTTCCTTTTCTTAGTATTTTTATGGAAAAAAAACTGTGACCCACGCAAATGTGACATTAACTCGTTACTTTTTTTATACTCGATTTTCTTAGGAAAATCTTTGTCAGACATTAATGTAATATCGTCTGCATATTTCATAACTCATCAGTGACCATACTAACACATCAAACAACCACAATCTCCTTCTCCAATCTCCATTAATTCGTACGTTACTTTTTGTATACTCGATTTTCTTAGGAAAATCTTTGTCAGACATTAATGTAATAAATATCGTCTGCAGATTTCATAACTCATCAGTGACCATACTAACACATCAAACAACCACAATCTCCTTCTCCAATCTCCATACTTACCTACTTGTACACAATTTTTTAATTTAAAATTACGTACCGCATCAGCACAATAACACCTTTCCGGTAAATTGATTGTCAGCATTGGATTGGGACTGCGAGTATCCCAAAACTATAAAATAGTAAAATATATCAATATGGAAAATCGAATAAAAATTAATAAAATATTTCTAAAAAATATTAAAAGAACCTTTAAAGTTTTATCCCATGAACCAGTCATTAAACAGGAGTAATTGGTCCCTTTGATCCAGTGACAAGTCATAACTGGTGCGTCGTGAGCAGCAACCTGAATACTTTGATTTGAACCTAAATCCCAGCATTTTACCATTTTATCACAAGCGGCCATGAATACCTTTGTTCCATCCTGAAAATTAATATTTGCATTAAATCCAATATTAGCTAATATTTTGTTTTTAAGCTATAAACATAAAAACATACATCACTCCAGCATACATCGAGAACTGGTCCTCCCATCGTTTGCATTGATTTTGGAATTGTTTTACCTGTTTGTTCGACCTCCCAACAACGAACATTATAGTCCCATGAACCAGCGACAAGAAAATTTTGCGGCAATGTCGCAGGACTGAAAGCTAAACTCGACACAGAATCATCCGGTGGGGAAACAACTTCGAAATCCTTCATTGGATTCGAAGACGACGTTGTCGTATTTCCTAATGCTGTACTTTGTGGAAACATTTTACCTAATTTATCTGTAAAAGAGAAAATAGAGTTAGACGTACATATAAAAATTCTAAAAAAAACTATTCAAATAGAATAAATTTGTATAAAGTAATTAAAAATGTTTTTACTTTAATAGTTATTTTATTAATTTAATAGTGGAGAGTTAAAAAATTAAATTAACAAAATTACAATAAATATATTTTTTGTAGAATTAAATTTTGTTTATAGAATTTTCTGATGTAGTTTCGGGTTAGAATTAAACAGGTTAAATTGATGTTACTATCTATAATTCTAATCTAGATTTTTTTATTTTCACATTGTTTTTATAGAATGAACACCTCTTGTTTAAATCTAATGTGTAGATTATTTATCACAGATTTCAATTGCGTAGAATCACTATCATTTTCTATTTAAAAAATATAAATTGTTGAAATTATAAATTTTGAGGTTATGTTTCCACTTTGTAATGTCTAGATTCAACGTTAATAGGAAATACAAATGTAAGTCAAAGAAGAAATTAAAATATTACTAGTAGAAATAATAGTGAACATAAAATTACTTACCTTAATTCAAGGTACTTTGACAGTTAACTTTATAATGTTTTTATCTACACAATTTTAAAAATATACACTTTCAATTACGAGGGAAATTATACCGACTACGGTTGGGAATGAAAAAACTCAAAAAACGTTGAATTATAATTCTAGGTAGAGAAGTTAATTCCCGGTAAAGTGCGCATCACGTACTAATATAGTGGGGGGGAGGAATATTTTGAAGTCAAGACTGTTTCTCTAATTCACTACCGCAGGGAAGCACTGCCAGCGCTATGAACGAAAGTGTGAAAATTGAGAGTCAATTTACTACTCAACCCTGGTTGACGGCAATTTGTTTCCTTCCAATCACTTCCTATATTGTTGATCACAACTGTGATAGGAGAAAAAAGTAGTGTATTTTAATAAGCCACAGTGTTCAATTAATTATTACGATTTACTTTTCTAAAACAGACACTTTATTTTGTTGATGATTTGAACAGCATCTAAAACGGGAAAAAAGAAATTTAGTCTCGTTTTTCTTATTTTACTGCAACTTGTTGCTATATACACAAAACACAAACGGCTGTTTCAAACTCTTAATCTGTATCAAGAAAATTTCTCACTTTTTGCCAATTTGTAATTAACTTCCAGTTTATCTGAATCGATGGAATTTAACTGATTTAAAGATTATCATTTGAAAATCAGTCAAATTTCACTGATTTAGGTCTAAACTAGATGTCGATTACTGATTGGAATAGTAAAAAATATTCACTGATTTTAATTAAGAACGGAAGGAAAAGCCAACACTTTTTGTCGCAGATAAGGGATTATATCAACAATGAAATGTTGATATCTTAGTTGTAAAACTTATTTTGGTAACAATATTTCAAATGAATTTTTTTCTCTTTCGAAACAATGTTTTGACAGTGTTACAGTAAAGAAAGAAAACGTTAAGAGTGATTATAATTTTTTCTTTCTTTCGTTAAAAATACTGTAGAAAAATCATCAACAAAAAAGATTTAGTTTAAAAGAACTAAAACAAATATTTTGTTCGATCTTCCCTTTAAACGTGATCTTCCAAAGTGGCCCAAGTGACAGTATTTTGGTAAAGTAAAATAAGAGGTTAACTAATTTTTTCTCTCCCTTTTTTGTTTCAGATGCTGCAGAAGAATTATCAACAAAAGTGGGGTTATTTCTTTAGAAAACTAAATCGTAATAATATTTCGACTGCATTTTCATTCCTTCGGGAAGTTTAATTCAAACTGTCGATAGTCGGTTGTTTGGTTATAGCTACTACGCCACACACGACAATTCTTAGAATTACAAGAATTTCCGACAGGAATCGACACGTTTTGTGCAGCAGACTACTTTAGTATAGTCTATTATACATTCCATTCCCCATGCAGTATACAGTCTGCAGTGACAACTGACAACTCTGAAAAATTCTTTAGTTGTAGTCAGTTGTAGTTGTGTGCAGAGAGATTGTCAATTAAAAGACTAACTCCACATATATTTAAAATAAGAAAAAGAATCCTTCTGTCTGATGCAATATTTTGAATTATGTGATTCTTCAGAATTTCCCCAAATTCCAGAAGTATACTCCGAATAGTGATTTAATAAATAATTTAACATTTTCATGAAAAAGTGATATTTATTAAAATTTCTCCGTTGTTTTTTTTTCTATTTTCGTACATTTAGTAATATTCACAATGACATGATTAAATAATGTGAAGTTAACGGTTTAAAGTAACAATGGTTTCAATAAATTGGAGGGAAATTTTTCCCGGAAAATGGAGTCTTATTATTTTTATATTATACATGAGTTTGTTTGTTAATCAAGGTAAATATTTTACATTTATTATAAACATGATAATTTTAATTACAATGCATTTGAAAAAAATTATTTGTCTTTTTTGTCTATCTAAGTAGTTTGAAATTTTATTTAAATTGTAAATTACTATTTATCATAATTGTGAATAAACTAATTTTTCTTTATTATCTGTGTAAAGTTAATTATCAACTTGAGTTCATTTGAATATATAATTACAAAATAATAAATATTCAATGTTATTGTAAATTTTTATTTTTTAAATTTAAATTCTTTTGAAGTAATAGTAAAAACTTTGAAATAATTTTACAGGGATTCTAGTCACTTGGTCACAACATGAGAAAGAATATGATTACAATACTGTATTAGTAGTATTAATGACTGAAGTATTAAAATTAATTATCTCAACGCTCTTATATTTAAAAGAGTAAGTCTCTAATTACTTTTTAAGTAATAACTAATTTATTTTATTGATTAATTTTTGAAATTGGTATACTTCCATGCTATTTTAAAAAGTATTTACAAATAATTATTTTCAATTTTTAGTAACCAGGTGTCTTCACTTTTAAAAGAAATAAGTAAACATCGAAAAGGTACGTACAGCAGTTTATTTAAAAAAGGAAAATTATATAATTTTCAGAGAAAAAAAAGAAATTGAGTAATTTTTTTTTCAGTTCTACTACTGTACATGGTGCCGTCTTCTTTGTACTGTTTATACAACAATTTAACTTTTCTAAATTTATCGAAATTCGATCCTACGACTTATTTTCTACTTCTGCAAATTCGTGTTGTTATAACTGGACTCATATTTCAGGTATTCACATTTATTTCTATTTTTTAGTTTTAAGAGAATTATTATTATAGTATTAGTATTATCGTTATCAGAAAGATAATGTATTTCCTGAGAATTTGTTACTTCCGGAATAAGAATTCAATTGGAGATTCATAACTTCTTTTTGGTTTTCTAAACTAAGTTACTATTAGTAACTTAGTCGTTTTTTTAAATATACTTAAAATGAAATATTTAAAAATTTTACAATTTTTTAAAATATTTATTAAAATAAAAAAATTGTAAGCCACTATCTTCTAAGGATCTAATTTTCAATGCTTTATTTTTCAGGTCGTTTTCAAGAAAAAATTATCCGTTAAACAATGGATTTCACTGATTATTTTAACTATCGGGTGCATGGTAAAGCACTTAAATTTGAGTTTTGATAATAGCATAGTAGACACAAGTTTCAAGTTTAACATTGATGTGATACTTATATTTGTTCAAGTAAGTGTTTCTTTCTTTTCAAATTTTATCTTTATTCTAATATCGTAAAACTTTTGCACCGTAAGAAATATTTTTAGAAACTTTCCAGAATCTCTATTTAGAATATGAAATTATTTTTATATAAACAATTTCTTTGAATGAAAATATTTATAAATATTTTTTTTATAAATTTTTTTTAAAATATTTTTTTTGTTTTATATGTACATTGTTGAAAATATGGTAGGTTTTTTTTATTAGGAAAAAAAAAGTTTTAGAAAAACTGTACCCCAACCGAAAATATGAATTTTTATAATTGAACCCCTTGATGCAAGAACCAGACATAGACCATTGAGATTCAATGGACTGCGATTGGTTCTTGTATCCAAGTGGTTACATTAATTGCCGATAGGTGAAAAAAATCAAACTTTATTAAGACATTAACTCAGTTATGAAATATGAGATATTAATCAATAAACTCATATTACGTTTCACGAGTTACAATTGCTGATAAAAATTATACAACGTATTTTAATGATTATCGAATGGAAAATTTATGGAAAAATCGAAAAACGAATTTAATATTTGAAAATCAACATAGTTAATTTTCGAAAAAAATGACTTTTTTCTTGTATTTTTTCACGTTGAAAAAAATGTTTCTTCATAAGTTCATACTTGTAGATTATTATGTTGTAGATTAGATTATTCAGCCACTGAGTTTAAAGAAGAAAATGATAAATATAAAATGAAAATGAAAATATTTTTTGTTCATTTTTACAAGGTGAATATTATCGTTAATTTTTCTCTTTTAGACAATCTGCTCGTGCTTAGCTGGAGTTTACAACGAATATCTTTTAAAAGGCGAAGGAGCAAATGTTGATATGTTCTTGCAAAATATGTTTATGTATTTCGATAGTATTCTCTGTAATGTGGCATTCCTCTTTTTAAAAGGTGATTTTGCGCACGTATTTGATAATGCCGTTAGCAGTATCTTTTTCGAGCCAAAGGTTATATTAGTTATGTTCAATAATGCGAGTATAGGTATAGTGACGAGTTTTTTCCTCAAGAATTTAAATTCAATTGTAAAAAGTTTTGCCAGTGCCTTAGAATTAGTTTTTACGGCAATTCTTTGTTGGTTACTTTTTAATATTCCAATTCACTTAAATACCATTCTTGCCATTGCCATTGTAAGCTACGCGATTATTTTATATTCACAGAATCCCATTCAAAATGGTAAAACCAGATTACATGAGGGATCGAGTGAGGAGAAATGTAATTTAAAAGATAATGTCGTGTAAAGGGGTAGTTTCTTTAATTGAAACATTTATATTTTCCAAAATCAAAATTTCAATTCCTAAATTTGTATTTAGATGAATTCCTAATATCTACAAGATTTTCGAGTAGTTTAAATTTGCCGCTCAATCTACTTTACCGACAGAACACAGATCGGAACTCAATCTAAAATCCAAAGTAGATCCTAACACATTTTTTTCGAACTTTTGAAAAAACAACGAAATAAGAAATGATAAGTTAATATTTTTAATATTAAATATTATTTTATTGTTAAAATTAAATATTTGATTAAGTATGTAATTAAAAGTATCTATAAGAATAATATAAGTATAAGTGATTAATCGACATGAAATCGACAATTTTCAAAGGGATTATATAATTACTAAGGAATGTAATTATAGTCGAAAAAAAAGTTAAACACTGAAATATGTTTATTGTGATACAATTCGAGCTTCGATGACACCTAAAAGCTTCGTTATTTTTACAAAATGTAAATACTAAAATCTATATACGACATTCGTAAAAAGAAACTTCGTTAGCGTTAATGTTTATTAGATTTTAAGTTTTATTATTTATTATACCGAGATTATTTTAATATTGACAGAGATACCTTTATGTGTGTCAGATTTAAAGAAAAGAATTTTTTTAAACAAAAAAAATGTGAAACATTTTTAATGCTCTTAATCAAAAAGGAAATATATTTATATTCAAGTTTGATAATAATAATTATACAGACAACGGCTATTTTTCATCATTAAAAATTTACATTCTACATTTTTTATGCAATCATTAAAGAGAATTGTATTAAATATTATAATTGTTTAAAAATGTAGTTTGAAAAATATTTCTTCACTGCAAAAATAAGTGTCTTATTTGATATCTTAAATTAAGATGTAAGATGGAAAAATGGTATCTTACATCTTAAAATAAGATGTTTTCTAAAGTATCTTACTGATTTTTAAGATGTTTTATACGTCTTAGATATTTCTTCTATCTTAAAAAAGTAAGATACTTCTGTAAGTTTTTTAAAGTATCTTAAATTAAGATGTTTCTGTCTCAACAAGATGTTTAGCGATAAGATACTCGTGAATTGTAAGATGCGAAAAAAATTTAAGTTACTAAAAACTAAGATGCATAAAATGTCTTACATATAAGCCCATAGTTAACCTCAAAACTTTTTTCCCGAAAAATATGCTGAAAATATGTACGAAGATGCTTTTAGTATCTTAAATTAAGATATTTTAAATGACTAAAAAGTGACTACAATAACATCTTAGAAATGACTACCAAAACATCTTAAATAAGATACTTCTTTTTGCAGTGTTATTCTCTGGAATGTAAATTTTTATATTTTGAAATAATTTGAATTTCTTAAAAATATAATTATAATATCAGAGGCACTCATGTGACAAATGGTCTAGGTATAATCTTTTGATAGAAACATGTCATTAGTTATAGCGTATGAAAAATGTTTTTTAATTTTGTGATACTTCTAAACTACCATGACTGATAGATATTATAAATGAAAATGTTATAATGTTGAATTTGTTTCTCTTCCAAAGATTTAGAAATCTTTTCTGCTTTTAAAATTAATAATACTGAAATTAGTGATTTTAAAATTAGTAATTTCATTAGTAATCTTAAAATTTATAATTTAATTAGTAATCTTAAAATCATTGATTCTACAATTAGCGATTTTAAAATTAGTGATTCTATAATTAGCGATTTTTAAATTAGAGATTCTTTAATTAGTAATTTTAAAATTAGTAATTCTACAATTAATTTTAAAACTAATGATTTTATAATTAATAATTTTTAAATTAGACATTCTATAATTAGTAATTCTAAAAGAAGCGATTTTTAAAATTAGTTATTTGAATATTAGTAATTAGTAATTTTTAAACAATAATAACAATTTATTTGGACACAAGGAATCGTTTGATTGTAATTTTTATTTAACGTTATATGTATATTTTTTATAGTAATACAATAAACCTTGTGCCAAATTTATTGCAAAGCCTCTGAAAATGCCAATTTGTGAAAAATATCCTTTACATCTTTTCATAAAATATTAAGTACTATACAATACGAGTTTAATGTTTGATAATTATAATCACAGAAAGGCAATATTTGAATAATGTTAGTGAGTTTGTTATTGGATTTCAGAATGCATAGCAAAATGTTGATTTTTTTATGTTGATCATTTTATCTACTTTAAATATTGAACTACAACGACTGAAATGTAATTTCACATTTAGAAATATTTGAATTCATATGTTTTTTTGTACAAATTAGTTTTTACTTACTTGATTCAAAGACAAATATAGAGCAATTTATAGCTTTTACATTTTTTGTGATTTTAATTCTTTTTGCTAATATAACCCTATTTTCTATAGTTCTTATCGCATAATCGTGGTCTTTAATAAATTTTCGCGCATGCGTACTCAAGGGTCGACAGAATTCTCAGAAGGAGCCCCCACTCAACTCGACGGCGACCAATGGCGTGCGTTCTTCTCCCCCTCCAGGGCGCGCATATAAGAGCAGAACATCCAACGGTTAGAGGCATTCAATCTCTAGCAGCTTTCAGAGTTTTATCTCTTTCTCAGATCTTAGAAATGATGAATTAAAAACAAATTGTAGTAGTTGAAAATTTTTAAATTATTTGTTTCGTTAAAACATTACATTTGACTGATTTAATGACTTTTTCGCGCATTTAAATCAAATAATATCGATCGAAAAATTAAATTTCATGATAAGAAATAACGATATATACGTTGACAACTCAGTGAATAAGGTGATTAATGCTTAAAGATTGTACTAAACAAGTGGGTCACCGTTAGTCACAAGAACACACTATTTCCTTATATATACCTTTAAAGGACTTGAACTTTATTTGCATTTTTCACGGCACGATGGAGTTTAACGACCTATCCCTACTTATTCTTAAGAAACAAATTTTTTTTTCTCTCGCATGAAGTTAATGATTCTCGGATGTATTATAACTTTTTATTTCCTCCATACTAGTAAACCTATATTTATCTATTGTAGTCCTAAGAAAATTCGATCTTAAAATGAGGTTTGATGTATATAAAGTATATAAAGTTAGAAATAAAAATATCCTGGAAAATTTATCAACACATATATACATATAAACAGCAAACTAAAAATTATGCGCAATTTGAAAGGAACGATAGTTTGAAATAATTAACGAGCATTTATTTATAAACAGTCGATTTAATCATTTTTTATGTGAAATTAACGTCATTAGGATTAAATTTAAATATAGGGTATAGGTAAGTATAAAATTTTTGGAATTAATTTCTCCAACCGATATAGAGGTTTACTTATATAATCTTGGGTGTGAATCAGCTACAAGTTGGAAGCTCGCTAAGAAATTGCTGTTGGTTCTTAATTGATTTGCATATCAACTTGATAAATTCTTCTTCCGCGACTAAAAAGAAAGGACTGAAATTAATTAATGAAATTGTTTTAGCTTTAGTTTGATTAATTTCTAATTGGTGGGGGGGGGTGGAAATATGTAAGACCTAATTTGTAAGCTTGCAGGAAACTTACATGCTATAAAGTTATGAGGACATATTTTACTATTTGCAGCAATCTTGTACTGCAAGTTTCGAAAACTTGCTGCAAGCTTGCTGTAAAGTTACATATGTAACTTTGGTAAACAGCATTTAACAGAAAACTTTGATAAATTAAAATTATAATCCATTTAGCTATGTACAAAATTGGTTTTTATTCAGAAAGTAGGTCGGAAATCAAATCAATATTTAGTGCAGATATAGTGTGAAGAGCAGAGATGATTATGCTTAAATAATATATCACCTATCAATCAAGACGTTATACAGTCATGGTTTAAGTACTGACTTAATAATTACACAACCTCAATTTTCAACCTAATCCTCAAGTCATTGATATTCTGTCAAACTCATCTTTACCATCCTAATAGTTTATTTCACTGAAAATTAATTAATTTTTTTCTGTTTTCTTAATTCAGAAGAAAAAAAAGCCAAATAGTAAAACAAATAATATGGGGTTTAAGTTTCAGACTTTCAGACAGTAATATTAAATGTTTATGAAAATTTGAAAAAAAATAATAAAATAGTAAATAATCTTAATGTCAGGTAAATTGATAAACTGAATCTTAATTGTGACCACCCTGCTTTCGAAAATTTAAAATTAAAAATAATTTTTTTTCACGTAGTTTTAAAACATCAAAAAAATATATGATACCCTTATGGTAAGAAATATGCGCATTAATTTGAATATTAAAAGGTAATATTAGAAAAGCAAGTTTTCTTTCTACACTTTTTGTGCGAATATACTTTCGCAGTTAGTAATTTAGAGTCAGTTGCTTATCTCAACTATAAACGCAAAATGTGCAGATTTAGAGGTGTATACCCCAAATAGTAAACTTTCAGTGTTTATGGTGCATCGAGTTAGAAAACCAATTGTAGGTTATTATCCTCAGGCAAGCTTTATGAGAAACTTGGAAAATGATTGCTTATTCAGAAGTACGGCAAACGAATACGGGAAAACATTGTTTATCAATATTGCATGTGACGTTTTGCGCTAAAATATTTTCTAAATTGAGAGTTCTCAATAGAAAATTTTTGCGCAAAATTCCTTTTGTTCTAAAACAAAATGCCTCGAATTTGATGAAATTGATGATTTTCTTAAAAAATTCTGATGTTGTTTGGGATTTAATATGCATTAGTAATTAGTAGATAAATAAATGAAATAGGCTCAATTGAATTAGAACTTATACAAAAAGCTTAACTATAATTCTCGCAAGTCATAATTTCCTATAAATGTGCATAACATCTTTGATATAATAATAGTAGAGAATTTTCTAATAGATTTCAAAAATATGTACAAAATAAAAAAATTGGGTACAAAAAAAAATTATAGAATTCATTACAAAGAAAATTTATTCATACAAAGGAATGTTTTCTTTGCTTATTATTAAAATATAAAGATTGCATTGAAACTTTGAACAAAACACTATCTTATACGATATCATATACCCTCTAAATCAAAGTATTGCAAATGCCTTTTATCAGTCTAACAGAAAGTTATTAAATAGATTTTAAAAAATCTTTTAAAGTTACTGTTAAAAATACTGATCGCAATAATTAAATAGTAATTAGACAATATTACTAATACTGACCACAATTATACTTAAATAAATGTCAGACTGTGTCTCATAAAATAATTAATTAATTTTTCAGAAAAGGTGAGTTTATTATTCATCCAAGTTATATTTCAATAATATTCAAACTGAAATGCATTTTTAATGCAAATATTTTTTTTTATCTTTCAACTATAAAGAAAATTTATTTCTTCCAACTAACATATGGTAAACCTGTAGTGTTCTTATTGGCTCGAAGCTAATAAACTCTATATAGATAATTGAAACGAATTTTATGTATTTTTAAAAATGTAGAAATATTTAAAATAAAAAATTATTCATACGTGGCACTTTGTTAATTCTTAAACGTCTGATGAAGTTTCCTAAAATTATTGGTGAACAGAAAATGATTAACGCCTGTATTTTGCTTTGTGCATTCACTGTACCATTCGCATACACAGTAAAGGTAGATATTTGTTATTTTAAATCATAATTTGACAATATGTGACATTCGACATTGAAATAAGTACCCTACGCAGCAAACAATTTTTATCTATATTTATGACCATTTGCCATTGATAATTAAGGGTCAATCTCTAGAAAGGAACAAATTCAGAATTGAAATTTCATTTTAAAAAAAGTTGAAAATTCACTTTTATTATTAGTTCTTTGGCAAAAGGGGGATCCTAATAAGCCTATAAAATACGTGGTTACAATCTTTATCAACATTATTATTAAAAATTAATGTTTTTTAATCAGAATTTTTGTTGAAAATTTCTCGCAGCTAAATGGGTTTCAAAATTGATGAAAATTAATTAAAACTCGTTACTCAGGGGTTTTAGGGGTCGCCGATTACGAATCCGATGTCAGTTTCTCAAAATCCAAAATGGTGGATCCAATATGGCAGACACTTTCTTCAAAAATTTAACGGATTTGCTTGAAACTCGTTACTCGGGGGTTTTCGGGGTCGCTGATTATGAATTTCAAGATAGTTTTTGAAAATTGAAAATGGCGGATCCAATATGGTGGACACTTTTTTCAAAAATTCATCGGGTATGCTTGAAACTCGTTATTCGGGAGTTTTCGGGGTTGCTGATTACGAATCCGATGTCAGTTTTTGAAAATTCAAAATCCCGAAATCCCCAGAGCGACAAGTTTTAAGCCAATCTAATTAATTATTCATACTAGATCAGCCATTTGCAATTTTCAAAAACAAACATCAAATTCGAATTCAGCGACCCCAAAAACCCCTGAGGAACGAATTTCTATCGAATAGCATCAATCTTCAAATTATCCGCCATATTGGATCCGCCATTTAAAATTTTTTAAAACTGACTCAAAATTCGTAATCAGCGACCCCGAAAACCCCCTAATAACAAGTTTCAAGCAAATCCGATGAATTTTTCAAAAAGTGTCCGCCATGATGGATCCGCCATTTTGAATTTTTAAAAACTAATAACAGATTCGTAATCAGCGACCCCGAAAACCACCAAGTAACAAATTTTATGCAAATCTGAGCAGTTTTGAAAAAAAATGTCGGCCATATTGGATCCGCCATTTTGAATTTTCAAAAACTGACATGAGATTCGTAATCAGCAACCCCGAAAACCCCCGAGTAACGAGTTTCAAGCAAATCCGATGAATGTTTTAAAAAATTGTCCGCCATGTTGGATCCGCCATTTTGAATTTTCAAAAATTATTATCATATTTGTAATCAGCAACTCTAAAAACCCCCGAGTAACGATTTTCAGGCGAATCCGATGATTAATAAAGTCTGTAATTTACGTGCTGTGTAATGGAAATATACCATATGGGTAACGGAGGGGAGTTTTCTTCCATTATACAGCTTCAAAATGTTATGATTCTAATATAAAAAAAATAAATATTATAAATAAATTAATGACAGCATTTGTTTTCTTTGTTTTTAAATAAAACAATGTTTTAAAGATTATTAAAAATTATTATTATTTACGTCCTAAAAACTAAATTTACTGCGGTAACGGAGGGGAGTTTTTATTGTGTCGATAAACACTGACAAACTAAAGATTCTTTTAAAACTAATTGTTTTCATTTTGTTTCATCATTTTATGCAATAACCATAACTATACTGACACTACAAAGAGTTTTGATGTATTTATTTCTATTTTATCGTTTTTGTTTATATTTTATAATTATATTTGTGAGCGGTAACGGAGGGGAGTTTTATTTCTGCACAAGACTAATTTAATTCTATGTAAAAATAACTAACAAATATTTTACTTTATTTTTCATGATTGAATTAGAAATAGAAAAATAATTAGATATTACCGGGCAAAAGATTTTTTTGTATTACAGAATTAATATAATACCTTTTCTATAAATGAAACTTACTTCATGAACGGTAACGGAGGGGAGTTTTTATGCTATATAAACACGTGTATCTTTAAATATTTCAAATTTTCGATTTATTTTTCATAGGATCCGATTAAATCATGATGAATGCTATTATTAGGACGTAAAGATTTTGAAAAATTATTATTATTTATTTTTAAAAATCTAATGTACGTGTCATGTGTCCCGATTGTGAGAATGACCCTTAAACAATTTTTATAGTTTGTAGAACCAAAAGTGAGTCTTCTTTAATATTCTAGATTAATATAATTATACACTTTAATATCATTGTAGTTTGCACTAAAACTTTATTCTTGAAAATTACTACTTGAAATTACAACATGAAAATTAATAATCCTATTCTAAAATTTTGTTCGCATTCGATTAACTAATATAGCAACATTTTTCTACCAATGTAATCAGTAGTAATTAATAATTACCATTGTTGGTTCAAAAAGTAATCAGAAAATGATTTCCATTAGGCCCAACAATATTTTACGGATCATGAATTCAATGAAGGTATACATAAGTATTTTTTAAAGCAGTCACACTATATAAAGAAACGATAGAAAATTGATTTTGCAGTCATCAGAAGGATTTTTTGCTGGTAAAAAGACAAAAGTTTGGATAGCTAAATACTATGGCATACATTTTATATATGTTCGACAATACGATGTAAGTTAGATATATGCTTTTTCCGGTCTTAAATTTTAATATTCCAAATTGTATTTTAAATAATTATTAAAATTTAATTCATAACATTATATAGATTATGGAGAAATTGAACCTTACATTTTATCATGACCGAAAAACTAGGTCTGTAATAGCTCATACAGTAAATGAAAAAGGTGTTTCAGAATTCGTAAGTAAAATAAATTTAACTCCCGTTATGGTATTTCTTAAAGCTACAGGTGTCTAAAAAAAATTATCTTTTTAGAATGGTATTATTGATTCTGACAAAGTAATACGTTCGTTAAATAATGTCAAACGCATTCGTCGTGATGTTCCATCAAAATCACCGTACGAATCAGAAAACAATAGTTTGAAGAATTATCACGTACTTTACAAACGAGAAGTATCTCCAACAAATATCAGGAATACTAATTATTCTCCAAATCCCACACCTGATTATCATGATTTTAGAAATATTGACGAAACTCCAAAAATAGTATATCCAGAAATATTAATTTATGTAGATACAACGATTTTTCTGTAAGTTTCACTTTAATTATTTAAATTTTATTATATATTTAACTTTCAATTAGAATTAATAATAGAAATTTTATCTCTTTTCAGACACTTTAATCGCAGTATCGAAAAAACTGTTGCTTATGTTTTAACATTTTGGAACACAGTAGATCTTTATTTTAGAGAAATGGATGATCCTTCAGTTCGTTTAAGTATAGCTGGAATTGTTGTGTGTGAGGTATTTTATTTTTATAACAGAAATAATTATTGACAAAAATTATCTATATCTCTTCCATGGTAATTTATAAAATTTTCTTTCTAACCAAAGGATCCAATAGAACCGATGGATGAATACATAATTAGTTTCCAGAATTTGATCCGTTTTTCATTTTTTATGTTCAATCAAAGAAATTTTTATTTGACTCTTGATTACGATATTGTTGTGTTTTTCGTTAAACCAAGAATATTTCAGAAAGTAATAGGTAAAATTTTTAAAATTATTTAAAATGATACTTAAGTACAGAATATTTGTATTAATACAACTTAACATAAACTTTAAAAACTTTAAAGGTATTTCATATGAAAGAGGTGTTTGTAGAATAGAAGCACTACTAGTAAAGTCAACAGCAATTATTAGTGATTCAGGAAACTTTGACGGAATATTGACTGCTGTACATGAAATAGGTCATGTGTAAGCAGCATTGAAATTAATAATAATAACTAAATAAATAAATCAATTTATTATTGCTTCAAAAAATATGGTTTACTTTTAAGAGAATAATTTTTCATATTATAATTTAATTTTATTAGATTGGGATCTCCTCATGATGATAACAAAGATATGAGTAAAGAAGAGATAGAAAGATGTACTTTTAAGAACGGTTTTGTTATGAGTTATCATGGAGGAACTGAAAATCAATTTTACTTTTCTCCATGTTCCAAAGAAAAAATGAAATTAACATTAAGGTTAAATTATTTTTATTCATCTACGTAACGAAATATGTGATACAAATGAATTGTTTTTTTAAATAACATATTCACATTGCAAACTAGTTCAGAGGCATCTGAGTGCGTTCGGAATAATCCAGCTGTTGGTAGAACTGATGATCAAATGCTATCAACTTTTTCTGGACAATACATGTCAGCAGATGAACAATGCATATCTCGAGATTATGAGAGAGCGTTTGTAAGTTAATATTGCTATAAGCGAATTTCATTTTAAGAAAAATGTAATAATTCAAATTTATTTTTAACAAGGTGTCTCCAAGAATTTGTGCAGAATTAGAATGCGTCAAATATCATGAAAGAGTTTCTCAAATTATACCAGCACTTGAAGGAACTCCTTGTGACGTGGAAAGCGTAAGAAATTTATAAATATCAATTAGTGTTTTTCTTCATTTATTAATAGTTTAAACCAATTTATCCTATTTTTATACTGAATCTAAAATATTTTATTCATCTCATAGGTCTGCTTAATGGGAAAGTGTGTAAAAATAGAATCTGACAGAAGTGATATCAATTCAGATCTAAATGTATTATTCCCAAACCATTTTCAACCGTATAAAACTAATAAATCTCTCGAAGAGCAATGTAAAGAAAGAGAATTATTTTCAATCTTTGAAAGTGTTAGTAGAAATTTATTACAAATTTTCGTAAATTTTAAAATTGTTATATGAATTCAACAAAATATGTTACACACTTGTGAATATTTATTGAAAATTTATTCCAGGCTACTTTAAGTTTTTGTGAACTTACCTGTACTTTTAAAACTTACTTATCTGGATACCGTAGAAACAGGAAATTTATAGCCGATGATGGAACTGTGTGTAATAGTAACGGAGTAAGACATGTGAATTTAAATTTTTTAAAAATGATGTTGTTAATATTGACTTAATAAAATATTTTTAATTCTATAGTATTGTCTAAATGGAACATGTTACGATGAAATTTACAAATCAGCTGAAAAGCAGTGTATAAATTATGGAGCATCAAGCTTTTTAGGAGTTAGTATTCCACAAATAATAAAAATATATTTTTTTTCTTTATGTCATTTGAGGATCTATTATGTAATTTATTTTAAATCTTCACTTTTATTTTCATTTTCAATTTCACAGATTTGCTATTTTATTTTCACTTTAGAAATATCGAATCACTTTGTACATTAAAATTTATTTAGATTCGTCTAAAATCAATATTTTTTTTGAAAATAATTTAAATAATAGCTATTCAATTGTTAATATTTCAGAAGACTTTAAGGTCATGTTATTCAGTAGTCACGTGTTCCCATAGTAAAGTATATGGAGCACGTGACCACTAAATAACATGACCTTAAGAGAATGTAACTTATTCTGCAATAAAATAGTTTATGTATTTGCTGATACTTTCCTTAACCAAACTTATAGAAGGTATGAAACAATAGTAAGAATATTAGCTCCAGATGGATTTCCGTGCAATAATAATGGAGTAAGACTTATGATAAATATAATTATAAAATTTGTTTCTGCATTGCATAAAAAGTATAAGTAAAATAAAAAAAGATACAATTTTCATATTTTTTTTTCTTCTTCAGTACTGTAATAACGGAAAATGTGTCAATATAACAATTACGTCAACTACTGTCAGCACTATTGAAACAACTACTCCCTTAGATAAATATAAATCTCCCAAAGAACGATGTAAAGATATTTCAATGGCTTGGATGTATGACGTTAGTATTAAAACAAATGTGGATTTATTTACATTTTCATTTATTTAATTTTATATTTTCATATTGTAAATTTCTTTCATTAGAACTTTTCTAAGTATTTAAAAGCAATAAACAAAAATTTATGCTCCCAAGTTTATTTTTTTTTTATTTTTATAGTTTAACGATGGATGCATCACTTATTGCAAAAATGAAGAAAATAAGGGAATCGATGAAAATTTAGTTGCTGAAGAAGGATATCCATGTGATAATAATGGAGTAAGGAACATTTTAACAAATATACATAAATTTGGTCACTGAAAATTTCATTTGTCTTCTTCTTTAGACCTGTGAAGATGGGAACTGTGTGAATATGACAATAGTGTCAGATAAATGGCCTATTTTTAAATCTCCCAGTGAACGATATAAAATAATTGGAATGACTCTGGCAAAAAATGTTAGTAGTGGAAGATAAAAAAATTCAACTTTGTGTGTTTAATTGAATATTTTCACTTTTTTTCTCTACTTTTTAGTATAATGACGGATGTATAGCAATACATGAATAAGGACAATACATTTCATATATATATATAATATTTATTTTCAAATAAACCCTTAATTTATTTTTACTTTATGACATTTTTAGCACAATACAACTAACTGTACAATCACGTGTGCTAGTGAAAATGCGTTAAGTATCAGAGGAATATTTAAAATAGATGAAAAAATTGTCTTTCAAAATTTAACCGCAGAAGATGGATATCCTTGCAAACCTGCTCGAGTAACTAAAATTTCTTAATATTTTAATCTTGCGAATTTGAAAAATTTTTACTTTTTACACCACTGTTCCCAAAAATTATAATTTAATATAATTTTCTTGATGAGTATTTCGAATTCAATTCAGTAACTGTTACTTGTCAATTTTGAATTTCATTTTTAAGTAAAATTAGTTAATTAAATAAAAATAATTATTTTTGATAAGCTGTAAAATTTTTCTATCTTTGCTCTGCTTTCATATGTTATATAAAAATAATAATCAACCACGTAATATTTTTCTTTTATTACTTTACAATTTTTCAGTTTTGCCTAACTGGGAAATGTGTTGATATAAAAATTTCTGACAATGTTAATAATAGGGAATCCACTAATTGGAATACTGATGAACTGAGAGGAAAGTATAATTAAATTAATGCATATATTATGATTTTTAAAATATTATAATTAAATAATTTTCAAAAATAGTTTTAATAATCTATATCCCGCGTGAAAAGATTCACGACAATACTTGAAGAAATTTTATACAATAATTCCATATTATTTCTGCAAATATTAGTATCAAATCTTTACAGGCAGAAATTTATTAAAAGTTTATATCAATATATTTACAGTTTATCCAAAAAAGAGAATTGAAATTAAGAAAAAGGTTTTCGACTCGATAAGTGAAGATGACAATGTTGCTGAAGGTTAGAAATTAATTCTTAAAATTTGCAATATTTCGTGAAAAGAGCATAAGTTGATTTATTTTCATCTTTAGATTTCTCCAATGATGATGAAGATGAAAAAAATTTGGCGAGTGACCTGGGAATTGAATTTTAGAATCGACTTTTTGCTATATAAATTTATAATTGTTTTCCTTTTAAATGATATTACATGTAAATGATGATTTGTTAAAGAATACAAAGTTCAGTTTGTGTTTTAATAAATGAACAGTTACTAAAGTTGCGATGTTTTATTTTTCACACTTTTCTCTTCACTAAATTTTATCCAATAACTTTAATAGGTATGCTATATGCATATCTTTATTTTTTAAAATTAAAATTTTCGTAAACACAGTCATCATAATATGAAATTTCGTTAAATGATGAAATTGATTTATCGTAAATGACCATATAAAATTAGGATAGCACAAAATCTTGCAGTAATCTTGCAGCAAACTTCAAATGTCCCACCTATTAATAATGTGCCATGTAAGCCAAATGTTTCGCTATTTGGAATAATTGTAACATAATTATATAAATATTATAATATAATTTTAATTTTACATTATAATTATAATATAATTATTAATATAATTTTAGTATAATTAATTTTAAAATAAAATAAAGTGATTAAAATAATAACTAATAATTAATTGTATTAGTGGTACTAATTATTAGTATTAATTTAAAAAAAAATTGTTCTCTTAAATACTTCGTTCGATGCTTTTCTGTCTCGCCGATAATTATACATCTGGATTGAGATCGATTTTTCACACGGTCGTTTTTAATTGAACAAACGCAATAAAGCATCACCGAAAATCTTCGAAGTTACAAATCCTTTGCACCTGTTAAAACTTTACTTGAACTAAAGTGGGGATGGGGTGGTCGATATTGAAAGCATTTCGCTTTGCTTAGAGAAAAGGGGCAACAGTCACATGCTAACCGCGGTATAGTGAGTTCAAACCTCACTTCTATTAAAAAAAAACATACCGCGCTTTAATTACATTCAAAAATCACCTAAACTAAAATTAAAAATCTTTCAGAAAATTGCAATTTTTTAATTTATTGAAAAATTCCTTAAAAGTAGCCCGAATTGGGATAATTTTTAAAAAGTGAATACCAAGCTCAGTGGTAAAATTAATTATACATATTTATTCTACATTTAATAATTATTAATTTCGACTAATTTTTTTAAAATTTAAAATTTAAAATAGATTTATGGTGTTTTGGAAAAAGGGTTTAAAACTGAAGAAAGGGGGTTGAAATTAAAAAAGGGTTTTTTTGTTGTAGAAGAAAAGAATTTGGAAAATTTTTCTCACTTTATTTATAACAAAGGAAGTTTACAAATAATAAAAATATGTCTTATCGGTTATACAAAAAAAAACGCACGATGTCTTTAGACTATCCAATGACTTTTCGTGCGATCTACTTTCAAGGGGTGTTCGTGTCGCAAGATTTATAGAGATAAACTTCTTATTTCCGCGTACCATGTCGCGATTCCTGGTATCGTAGATTTCAAAATTCATCGTGAAACTAATCTAATTAATCTACATTTGACATAAAATTGCAAATTCAAATTCCTACGGAAAATATTTATTTATTTACAATAAACTTATTCTCTAAAAAGAAATTAATGAATTTACTAATTCATTCATTAATTACTTCAATACTTTATTGCTTCAATAGTTTCTTTATTACCCAAATAGAATCAAAAATAAATTTCAATTCAAGAATAGAAAATGTCTTTCAAAAATATAATAGAAATTATCTATCACCCTTCCTATTATTCTTCAATAGTTTCTTCATTACCAAAAATATCAAGTGTACCTAATCAATTACCATTCAATAGAATTGAAAAATGTCATTTATATCCTTCTGACATTAATTCTTGTCCTGTCATTGAAATACATATTTTTTATTATTAAATTCCTCTAATGCTTTTTAGTTTCCCTAATCTTAATTTTGAAAAGCAAATTTTAGAAAAGCACTTCAAGGGGCGAATTGAATTAAATTAAAAAGTACAATATTGTATTTTCTGACAAATTACATTTAATAATACAATGTAGTTCAAGAGTCATCTATATAAAAGTCTTTACACTTGCCACAACCGTGACTTTCGATTCAAATGGATATCGAACTTATTTTACCTTGACAGTGCACCTCGTGCCTCTTTGCACTTTTATTAGCAAAGGTGCGGGGGTGAAAAAAAATTATAACATAGTTTGATGAATATTATTATTATACATCAATTCTTATACATCATCTGTTTCATACGTACAAATTTTCAAATTCTAGGAAGTACTTTGCAGCTGGAAATGATATGCAAAATACTTTTTTTTTCTAAATTACATACCATAGTTGAGAAAGTAAACATATTTTTGAAATTTAAAAATCCATATATAATAGAGTTGAAAAATATTAACATAATATTCTTCAGGTGTTGTAAAAACTTTTGTAACAAATGTTTCTGAATATTGACAATAATTTGAATAATGATGTGAAATGTGAGTGTCGTTTTGCGACTATGTATTATTTAAAGTGACAATGAGAGAATGTTTATTTGAAACATCGAGAGATGAAACGTAGGAAGACATGGAAGAGTGGTGTTCTCAACATCCATGACGGGAATGATAATTTTGGGGCATTTAGAGCCCCGGAGGAACTTTGATAATCCATTTGTGCAATCTTTGACGAATAACAGTGATTCTGATAATTGTTCTGTTCAATATCGGAAGACCTGGGAGAAAATGACATCTGCTTCTCAGCAAGGACAACCCATTCAGTTGACACCACTTTGGGAATATGTGGTTTGTATTTTTTAATTAGAAACAGAATTTGTTTCTATCATCTTTAAATATTTTATTTTCTTTTAATGGTGCATTTAATTCTAGGTACGAACTCGAAAGTTTCCATCGAACATCGATATTCAGATGACGTTCGAAGAGATTTCGGATAGATTAAACGATCCTGAATGGGAGGTTCGCCAGCACGCTCTTCGGGTTCTAATTGATGTGCTACCAACCCTGGAAGGTGATACAGTGGATCAATGCATGAAATCCGTAATACCAGAGTTGGTGAACAATTTGGGAAATTCTGCACCAGCAGTAAGGAAAGGATCTCTAGATGCTTTGAGAGTTTTCCTTCTGCACAGTACCGACAGGGACAAAATGATCAAAATAGTAAGATACCTAATAATTAACCATTAACCATTTACTATTAACCATTTCAATCACCATCACCAAAGAATACTTCCAATTCAAACCCCAAATGTTCTCCATTTCAGATTTTACAGGAAGGATTAAATCGTCCGAATACTTTGGACAATTTCCAAACGAACGTCACAATCGGAGTACTTTTGAGCATACCATTATTGCTATTCCCATCGAAAGGAATTTCCAGACCATCAACACAAACTCTGAAGGAAGCGACCCATTCCCTCCTTTCTCATTTGATCCAAGTAACACATCAAGAAGCAGCACTTAAATCATTAATAAAAATCCGCGAATTCGTTGGAACGCAAGAATTCGATTTCTACCTTGAAGGAATCGATAACCAAGTGAAAAATGATTTCGAAACACTTTGCGATATCTACCGGATAAAATTGAACGGAACTAGTAAAAGTGATGAGGATATTAGGAATACGTCAAATAATAGGGCAATTTATAACAATTCACATGTTGATTTTAAGGATTTGAATAACGACAACAATCCGTATTCTATGAAAGAAATATGTGAAAGTGGTAGCGATACTTCTGGAATTGTCGAAGAGGATGATGAAACCCTATCTGGAGCAATACCCCCTTCGCGTGTTGTACTCGAAACGGAAATTAAATTTAATGAAGAAACCGCTATTACAATGACTATCCTTGAGGAAAAGGATCAGAATAGTGACGAATCGGATGATGACGACAACGATTCTGATGAGGAACATGGAGATTGCAGTTTGGAGCAAGATTTTTCATTGGAAGAATTACATAAAACCCCCAGGTGAATATTTCCTATTTCGCAATCATCCGTAAGCACCTACAAGTTTATTGAAAGTTTGCTAAAAGTTTTCCTGAAAGTTTGCTCCAGGTTTACTGCAAGTAAATTCTGTACTTAATTTGAATTACTTATTTTTTCCAGGCGAGTACACTTTGGCGGAGAAATCGTCAAACTTCGCACTCCAGACAGTGATGATACCGTTCTCTCAGTGAAGAAAACCCCAAAGACCAGAATTCCATTACCAATATCACCAGCGACGAAAATGCCCCAATCGGATCTAAAACCCAAAGCATCGTCTCAACCTAACAGTCCAACTCACAAACGTCTTCATAAACCCCACCGTTCGCACTCCAGCAGTCCCAGAAGGGAAATCTACATACACAACGCAAATCTAAGTCCTAAGAAGGGAATACTAACCAGAACCAATAGTCCACTATTCTTTGATTTCATCAGCACTTCTAGAAATTCAAGGAGGAAGAGTTCGGGCAGAAGGGGCCGAGTGGATTCAGTGGATATTCTTGCTCAAAGGCAGATGGAGAGGAATTTCCAGCAGGGCGAAACAATCTATCAGCAGAGTGAGGGAAAAGCATTTCACGTCTGTCCCGAGACGGAGAGAAATGATGGGGACGAACATCATTATCCAAAGGAATCTCCAAAGAAAAGATCAGAATCTCCCAATGATTCTTTCATTGCGGAAGCAAGTCGCTTTACCGAGAGTGCAAAAACCAGACCATCACGAAGAAGAAGTTTAGCAATAGCAGAAGAGGTACCTACTCTTTCTACACTCGCAACCGTTTCGTCACCTCAATTAGAAACGAATGGAGATATCGACCCGGATTTGAATCTTCCCGAGTCTAAAAATTCCAGTCCAACCCGAGGATCCCCAAGTCGTAGAAGGTCTTCCAGTTTCGAGGTGTTTCCACGTCAAGAAAGAAACTACATTCTTATGGAATTATCCAGTCCGGTGAAGCAGAATAATCAGAAGAAGGACTCATCACTAGAGGACAATTCCCCATTTGGTTCTATTGTTAATCCTGACAGTGATTTTGATTCGAACGATAAAGACACTATTGTGGCAGATATTGATGTGAAAGTTAAATTGGAGTCTAATGTTGTTGAAGTGAAAGAAACTCCACTAATCGAAGAAAGTTCGACAGTAGATGATTTTAAACTAGACAAGGGTAAAGTAGAGGAGGTCTTGTTGGGTAATATTGAAAAACGTGAATCATCAGCTGAAAAACATGGTTCAGTTGTTGAGAAACAGGATGTGCAGAATGGTGTCCCAATTCCTAGTGAACGTAAATTACAAGCCACTGGTGAAAAAGTGACCCCTAAAGTTCGGGATACAAATTTACCAGCGAAGAGTGATTTGAAGAACAACGAACGTAATTGGGAAGAGCTGGGTTTGGTGGACCAAGAAGTTCTCCAGGACTTGCACAATAAGGTAATTTTGTAGATATTTACTATTTATTTCTATTTCAACTGTTTGGGTTTCAGTTTTACTAAACTTTTGAATCAAGTCGAGTATTTATGCAGGGATACTTGATTCGAAAGTTTAGAAAAACTATAGTAATCTGATGAAAATCCACGGAAAGTTTGCAGACACTCTGTAAATGTTTTTACTTGGTAGTTTTGAAGCTAGGTCTAAAAACCCTCTATAGTAATAACAAATAACTTAAAAGAGTTCCGTACAATTTCCTAAAACATCCGGTAACTGGTATTTAATCTCTTCATCTAGCTTCGTCTAGGTCTTTATAATATCCCATCGACTATTCGTGACAGAAAAAATAGTTCATCGTTGTATTTTAAAACTAATTTCCTCCTAATTTAATGTTTCGTCCGTTCGTGAAAGTTGATTTCATGCAATAAACTGTATTTGCATTGACTTTCTGGTATAGGAATAATAAACCAATTCCACGCAATGAATCGCATTTGCATTATGACATTAGATGATATGGGGAGTTATTATATATACGAAAAGAAATTTGACAAAAGGGTTTTGAAAGTGATCTCGCTGATAACAAGTTGTTGAAAGTAGAACAATCGATTTTACGATAAAAAGTTGGTGGGTTGAAGACAAGTAATTTGGAATTCAATTATTGATTTCACGAAAACACAGCAATTAGAAGCACACGCACAGGTCGAGTTGAGGGTTTTTCAGGTGTGGGGAATCAGATTCTGTACTTTCAGACAGACACTCATAAAAAATGCGTCTGGTAACCTACTAAGGAATGGGAGTGTTAGATTCCCTGTGTTAGCCAAGGCAATCAAATGCAATTTTTCTTTAACAGGCATTTTATTATACGTAACATATTTACAATTGTGATGTAGCGTAATTGTAATACTCGTCAGGAGAATAGCCAAATAGTTCAAAATCTAGTTGAAATTTTTTGTATAACCTTTGAACCATATCTTTGTTTAATTGACTGAAGTAAATTCTCGATGCATTCGATTGACCATTATTGTGCCTCCAGTTGGGTTTAATTTTTTTATCTAATTTCAATTTGTGAATAGTGAATATTTGATCTTGCCAAAGAGTTTCCACCTGTATAAAAGTATTACTGTTATTAATATTATAATTTTTAATTGGAACAAATGGAGGATAAAAATAAATTAATAAAATATAATTTGTAGCAAAAATTGGAATTTCAAAAGTAAATTTAGAAGTAAATCTAATTCCAAATGTTGACCATTACTTTATGTGTATACATAAAACATAAAATGGTGAAACTGATTTAATCGTTCAATATGCCCTTATGTGTTGAATAGTAAATCGAAATAGTCACCTTAGCGATAAAGTCATAATTAAGCAAACATGGAGTGCAATAAAGATAATATGGCATCCAGTGGTCGTCGGCATAACTGCCAAGATCAGTGTTAATCAAATAGTCGATGAACTCTCGCCACGTGGGTTCAATACCTGCGGGTGCAGGTGTGCCTATCTTTCTTATTACTTGATTCGATTGAAATGTTGCAAAATTTTTATCTGCAATTTAATATACTATTTATTACAATGTTTGGAATATTTTATAAACTCTAAATTTTATTGAGAAACTATACTTTTTTTTTAAACTATACTTTTGCTATTAGAAGACTCGGAGTTAAATATACCTCGATATTTTTGTACAATCATCTTTCCATATTTTTCATAAAAGTGTAATGTTCCATGCTCCCTTCCAGCAACAGAATTCTCCAATTTATCTCTGTAGGCACTTAATAATCTTTCGAAAGGATGACGTACAATCAGTAATTTTTTAGTCTCTTGCAAAGCCTACATTTAAAAAAAATATATTGTTAAGAATTAGTTAAGAATAGTGTATTGGTTGTTGTAAAATAAATGCATAAAGCTGTAAGATATTTCAGTAATGCTTTTGTAATTTACATCGTTGGCAAAAACAGTAAAGGTTAGGCACCAGGTGGAAAAGTTAACGTTAGCTAACGTTAATCCTAACGACATGTTTTGGTCACTAACGTTAGATTAACTTTAACCAAACGTTAGTTTAATGTTAGCCTAAAACGTTAGTTAACATTAGTATCATTAGCTAATGTTAACTTTTCCACTTGGGGTCAAATGCATAAAGCTAGATAAGCAATGAGTACTGATAGATGCTGTCAACATGACAATAAAAAATGGGAATCATTTCTAGTTGAAAGATTCATGGGGCTGAATAAAGAAAAGGTGGTATACATTTTGAATATGGAACAAGCGGTCAGCAAGATGCTAAGAACCGTAGACTAATACTAAAAATAAATTTTTTTGATACTACCTCTTCGGCTTCTGGATATTCCATTTCAGGAATTACTCTTCTCGCTATCGTAGAAATTTGTTCCCTTCCCCCGGAAAGTTCATCTTCGGAAACACCCATTAACAAACATAAATTATGTATCCATGTTGTACTGCCCGCTTTATATATTGGACAATAGGAAATATTGTGCGACCTAAAAAAATAATATAAAGTAATGATTTTTAAATTCTCCTTTCCGTTTCAAGAACACACATGATTAAATTTTTCCTGTACCTCTCTATATAGAATACAGTAAACTGAGGAGCCGGTGGGTGTTTGAACTGAGACGAACTTTCATCCTTTTTATAAAAACCTAAATTATATTTTTCACAAGTTTCCTTCACTTTTGTAATTCGCTGCTCGTTAATTTCTTCCACTTGATTCTTTAAGGAACAGTATATGTATATTCGATAATTTAGTTTTATTATTTCTTGTCAACATGCTAAATTTTTTCCATAGAATCAGATAAGATATAACTTATCTGTTAATCTGTTAAAGAAATGCAAATATTCGTACTTACAATAAACTGTTGTAAATTTTCAAAATTAGAAATTGATATATTTTCGTCACTCGTACTTTTGAAAAGGAATTTCAAAATTATATAAATACATCCACATGTTAAAAGGAAGTAAAATATTCGTGTAAGTTGTCGTTTATAAAGTCTTGACATGATACGCAATTTTTTTTAACTGAATAGAAAATATTCTTTTAGATACTTATTCTTCTGTGCACCTACACTGAAATGAAACAGTTGTTTATTTATATATACAATATAATAATAATAAAATATAATATACATACTAATAACAATAAAATATAATACAATAATAATATAATATAATCTATAATATATATAATAGTATTTATAAAATTGAGAAGATTATTAGGATAACTTACCTGATGTATAATTTGATCCGTTTTTTAAACATTGTACTTTTTAAACATTGCAAAAATTAATAGTTATTATAATAGCTATTATTTTAAAAAAGTATTGACTAAAATCGTTTATTAGGACACTTTTCGGTTTATTGATGACATATTTTAGTGATAATTGACAAAATTATAATTTAATTGTCAACATAGAAGAGAATTATTAAATCGACAGTTTAACTAGTAGCGTTTATTCAGATGGTTCAAGACAGACTGGTTTCGAATAATATTTAGGCGTCATCTCACCTTGAGAGGCCATTGATCTATCCTATATGTATTCAATGCTGGTAGACGAGGAGATAAAATAAACTTCCACTTTCGTATCACTTCGTAATTAATTAAAGATCAATTTCTAATTACCTAATTGTATTAAACCTCAAATTGTTTTCGATGTTATCTAAACGAAATACTCAATTAAGGGTGAAAATTGTTTGGGGGAATAAAATTAATTAGTTCTAATTTTAGCAGAATAATTATAATTTCCAAGAGTCCTTGAATAACCTAAGCAAACATAAGACATCAATAAATCGCTAGGGAATCATCATTATCATCATTATCATCAATATTGTTATTAATAATTAATAATATAATTATTACTAATATTATTTACTCGTAGTGATCGTAGAATTCAAATTTGCAAAAGAATGTATAATTAATGCTGTTTTATCGTTTTTATAATTAAGATTTTATTAAAATTCAGACGTAGCATAATTAAAATACGCATTGGGGGAGTAATCAAACATTTCAAAATCTAATTTAAATTTGTCGTACAATTTGTAAATCATTGCTTTGTTTAACTGACTGTAGTAAATACGTGATGCATTTGATCGTCCATAACTATTTCTCCAGTGGGGTTTAATTTTTTGATTTAATTTTAATTTTCGAAGAGTGAATACTTGATCTTGCCAAAGGGTTTCTACCTGTTAAATTAACAATTTTGATAAATAATTATTATTATAATTAAAAAGATTAAAAGACCAAATTGTGAATGAAATAGAGTTAATTTTTGATAAAAATGAATATTAAAAAAATACCTTGTTAATGAAGTCATAATTAAGCGAACATGGTGTGCAATATTGATAATAGGGAATCCAATGGTCGTCACTGTGATAACGACCAAGATCAGCGTTTATAACATAGTCAATGAACTCTCGAAACGTGGGTTCTACACCTGCGGGTTCAGGTGCGTCTTTCATCTTTATCACTTGATTTGCTCGAATTACTGGATTCTTTGGGTCTATTTTTAAATATTTTTTTTTAGTCTCTTTTTTGAAATTTTTTATTTTTGCATACATTTAGAGGGTTGCTACAAAAATTTAATTTTGTTTTTCCCTGACTTTTCCCTGATTTTCAGACAAAATTTTGATTTTTTCCCTGATTTTGAAAAATATTCTTCTTCATGTTTTGTAATAATATTCTTATAAGTTGTTGAATTTCAAAAAGATTTGAATTTAAATGTTTTGAAGAATTTTAATTCCTACGGAGAAATAATAAATGATTAAATGTTTATTTAAAAAGAAGTTATTGATGTTTTCGAATAATTTGACTTTTGAAGAAATTTGTAAATAAATGTAATAAAAATTTTTTTGAGTATCTAATAATTTTTAGAGTGAATCAGAATATTTTTTTATGGTCAGGGAAAAAGTGAAAATTTTGTCTGTAAATCAGGAAAAAATTAAATATTTGTGGCAACCCTGTATTACCTCTATAATTCTGAACAATAATAGTTCCATATTCCTCTTGAAAATTCTCCCTTCCAGCAAGAGTATTTTCCAATTTATCTCTATAGGCACTCAATAATCTTTCGAAAGGGTGTCGTACATTTAAAATTTTTGTTGTCTTCCGTATTGCCTGTGAGAGGAACATATTCTTAAAATTAAGCCAACTAATAATTAAAATAATACAACCTCTTCGGCCTCTGGATAGTCCAATCTAGGAATTACTCTTCTAGCCATAGTAGACATTAATTCCTTTCCACTCATAAGTTGCTCCTCCGGAACATTATTTAAAGAACATAAATTATGTATCCATGTTGTGCTTCCTGATTTGTATATTGGACATAGAGAAATATCGTGTATTCTGCATTTAATAAAAGTAATTAATTTTTGTCCAAAATGATTTTATTTTTACTTTTACCCTACCTTACCTATCTATATAAAAATTTCTGTACTGAACACGTGGTTGAAATTGAGATAAACTCTCTTTCTTATATAAACCCAAATTATACTTTATGCAAGTTTTCTTCAAAAGGGCAATCCGTTGCTTGTTGATTTCTTCTATTTGATGCTTTAAATAATAATTTAATCAACTTTGCCATATTTTTAAAGGAGAAAAATAAAATTAACCATACTTTTTTTAATTTAAAAGCATACTTACAATAAAATTTTCCAAATTGTTTAAATCAGAAATTATATTCTTATCATTGTTACTAAACAAAAGTATCATAACTACGCAAATTGATCCAAATAATAGAAGGAAGAACAGTATTTGTTGTAACTTGTAATATCTTGCCATTTAAATCAAAGATTTATTTTTAAATAAAAAATAAATTCTGTTTTGTACTGAAACAAATCTAATTTTTAGTTTAATTACTAGTATTCTTGGTCCTCTTTAGCAGTAAATATTTTTTCCACTAATTCTCATCTGATGAAAAATTTTTTTTTTATAAAAAGGTACATTCTTGACACAACAACTACAAATTATTTATTCACAAAGGTCTAAAGAAATCATATGGTGAACCTACTTTTATACACATTTCAAGATCGTCAGTCACTATATTTAGCCTTATTTATCAGCGTTACAATGTCATTTCTAAACTTTTTGTGATTTAGTATAACATATGCGCGAAGAAAAAAGAAAATAAAATTAAAAACTCACTTTTTGAATGATTAGTTTGTCAATAGACTGCTTGTCAATCCAAAAAATTAGTTTTGCATTAAAATATGGATTTCAATGAAATTAAGATGCTCTTGGCCTGGTATTTTTTAATTCTCGTTGCATATCTGAATTCGCTATTGACCCTTATTATTGATTCTTATTAATATACTGAAGGTTACTTATATGCTTATAATGAGGTTCGTTTCTGACAATTATTCTGTACACACAGTTTATTATTGTGAATGTAAATGAATTTCGACTATGATGGAAGAATAAGATCATCAATGTTTTATTTTTACTCAAACTGAAAACAATCGTTTTTCGACATTGCAAGTTACAATGGAAATTTATTTGTCTAGAAATAAGGAAAATAAAAAATAAATACGAAAACTTCAAGCTTAGGAATTAAACAATTAACAGGTTAGGTGATAGGAAAATTTATCTTTAAATGTCGAAGAATCAAATAGCGACCCATTTTAACTACTTTAATTGTTCAAGTCTGCCTCAATTTTGCAAAATAAATGCTTTAAAATGAGAAATTAACTGACTGCAAATAATTAAATTTTTTTTGGAGGCACTAGACCAAAAGTCACTCTAAGGTTGTAGAGGCCATAAAATCCAGAAAATATCTGACATATTGGAATTAATGAGAGCTCTTTTTATATTTGGCAAGTAAGTCAACTTACTTCTAATAAGAATAGATTCCGGAGAAATGTCTCGGGAGGCATCTCATTAAAAAATTATACAGTCGAGTATACTAATGAAACGTGAGCGAGAAGGGTTGGTTGGTCGTGCACGAACTTGAAGTCTGAGCCGACTTATATGACCAGTAGACAGTTTAGGAAGAAAATAATCATGAGGAGCGTATTGCGTGAGAACCGAGTACGAATATTTACTAGAGTACTAATTCGTATGAATAGTACCTAGAGTACATATTAAATGCTTGAATGTAAATCCAGTCTGTAAGGATTTAAGGACATTATCCAACAATTTACCTGTCGGACACCTTTCTTGTTGAACCCTCTTGTAATATATATTCTCCTAATATTCTCTTTCTTCGTGAATAAATTTTTCTTTCGAAAAAAGAATAACCATTGTAATTAATCATAAACTGTTTTATGTTTAAACCTCCCGTTGTATATATTCTTTAGTTCAGTTACCTTTGCAATATATACATTTCTCGCCATCTAGGTATTGATTGCGGGAATTTTTATTCTCTTACAATCGGTAAGAAGCTTTCCTACTGTAAAAAGTCAGATTTCATTGATTATTTTTCCAAAGGTCTTTATGATTTCCAAGCTTCTTAAGTTGAACCCTTCTTTTAAAATCAATAATTTTGGAATTATAGCCCAGGTGAAAAAGTTAATGTTAGCTAATGATACTAACGTTAGACTAACGTTATGCTAACGTTGTAACCCCAAACATATGACAATATTTCTAAATTTTTCCATTTCAGATCGTTCTTATATTTGATCATTATTTTCCTCCTAACGTTAATCTAATGATATGATAATAATTACTATCGTTGTTTTAGGATGACTGGAGGGCTAGAGTTCGGGCACTGGAACGAATTGCATCAGTTCTCAGAAGATCATCAGCATTGGTTGCTATCGAACCTCGATTAGGATCGCTCTTGCATGCGGTACTAGGAGGAGAAAGAAGTTGCAGAGTTGCGGCAGCTGGTCTTGATGTTGCACGGGTAATGTTTCCTTATTGTTCTCTTATTTATGTTATGTCTCAGGAATGAAACTAAACATAATAATAATTTATATATTTAATTTGTCCGGCATCGGTGATTCATACCTGATTTATTCACAGAGTCGAAACACTCTGATTTCAAGGGACAGGTTTTAAGAAAGAGTAACTGTTTATATGATTTTAAATTACTAAAGTTTTTATTTGAATCCTTTACAATTAGAGTGAGAGAAAAATAATAGATCCAAATGTCATGTCTTCAGGGATACTGAAACAAATACGGATTTTGTAGAATCATACGAGAATTTAGATGGGGACTAATTTTAAAAGGATTAGTTACTTACTTTTTAATATTATTATTAGAGTCGTAGACCCAACAGGCGATACCTCGTACAGTGTGTGGTCGAAGAAGTGACGTTGTCTAGCGTAGACTGAGAAGGCAATAGATTTTCCTTGAAATGTTTTCGGGCCAGCCAAAGTGAAAGGTCCGTAGTCCAGGTGTCAAATTATTGATTTGACGTTGAAGTCGAAATAATGCAATCCTCGGAAAAATAGAAATGTGTTTCGCAGTAGAAATAATCTCGTTGAATGAACTTGGCTTAGACGAGACTTGAAGAATACACTTGGTACTTAAAGAGATTTTTGGAATTGGAGACGAAGAATAAACTCGACGACAATATAGAACTTATCAACTTAGTCGCGGTTTCTGGACTGATACGAAGAAGATGCGAAGTGGTGACTTGTTTCTAGTTAAGTTGAAGGCTCTTCCTGGACTGGCGAATTCGGCAAGGGTGCCTCCTTTTATACTATTCCCTTGCAAAGGGAATTGACGTCACACAAGGGGTAGTAAAAATTTTACGATCGTATACGATCATTATGGTAATCGCATCCGCTAACTTTTGATTCGTGCGAACATTTAGATCAATATGGTTTTAGATTTCAAAGGAACAAAGGATTCAGTTATTTTTAACTTTTACAAAATGTTTTTAATATAATATAAATACGTCGCGATGACGTGACATTTAATAAATAACGAATACGATGATGGATCTGATAATCAGAAATTCTCTTAGATATCCTCCCAATAAGTATTTTTTAGTCACTAGAGTATAATACCTGCTACCTTTCTAATTTGTTTGGGTTGCACTAATTGCAACTTTATATTTTCAGGTTGTACTGACCGGAGTTTCTGAAGACGCTCTTAAACGAAGACTGTCATTAATTGCTTGGGGTTTGGCTCGACAAGGTGGCCCCAATGCTGCTCAACTTGCAAGAATTGCAATGCTTAGACTGAGACCCGCACTTTTTTTAGAGCAACTAATGCAACCTCAATGTATAGGCGCTAGAAATGCAAAGGTAGGTCATTTGTTGAAACAGTGACATTAAAATCGATGCGACTTCTCCACTGAAAGTCTAGGTAAAAATCGCATCAATTTTGACATCCTCTTAACCCTCTGCCTATGCTGAATTACCCCAAATTTAGCGCCTTTGAATATAGTTCCCATCAGGCGACGGAATCGATAGCGATTACTTGCGTAGGCAGAGAGTTAAGGATGTAGAAGGTACTAGCATATATTTAAGGAGGTGTTATCATTAGTATAAACTTTAATTTTGATTGTAATTTTCAGACAAGGGAAAACACATTGCAGTTGTTAATATTTTCTTTAGTAACGTTTCCAAGTACTGAATTCAATGTGAAAACTCTTACAAATAAGATTGTTGTTATGGTTGGTGATCGACGTCGAAGAGTTCGACAAGCTGCCTTGGATACGCTGGCAGTTTTGGCACAAATCTACGAAACGGAGGTAATTAGAAGTTTATTATAATATTTCATGAAACGTATTTTTAAAATTTTAATATTCCATTTTATTTAGGATATACTACAAGTTGCAAAAGATGTGGTTAAAGATCGTCATGAACGTCTGTCGATAGTCGCAGCAATAAGAGCCCGCCTTGCCAGAAAGTCGTTGCCAATGGTGTCGGCTGATGGTCTTGTTGTTTACGGATTGCAGATTTCACCAACTACTCAAATAACCACTGGTACGTATTTTTTTGATAGGTGACTTCTATTGGAAGCACTTGCTCTTCAGCAAATTGTTTTTGAATGCCATATCCTAATATTATACCTAAGGACACTAGGACAAACTCCATGTATTTTTATTAGATTACATTTTAACTTTCCAATGATGAACCCAACATACCCAACTGCTGAATGCTCAAACATTTTAGTTTTTAACTCAACTACTGAATTCCCAAACAATTAATTGAAGAACCGGATTGTGGAATCGACGTTTGTTTCTCTCCCCTGTCCCCTAAGTGAGTCAGCTTTAAGCTGTTTAGTGGACCTGCGTGTTTCTGAAGCGTGGGTTAGATGATCCGGCTCCTTAATTATATTCTCCTCCCTCTAAACCTAACAAAGATGATAAATCTTAAATTTTTCGGAATAAATATGTTTCGGATAGAGAATTCATTAAAGAATATAAATTACAGGTGCTGATGTAGATTGGATTGTAGCTGGAAGTGGTTCAGTATCACCAGGCACAGGTCGAACAAGAGGACAAATAATTGCCACATCCAAAGTAGCAAATGAATTAACCAGAAGGTATAATTATTTTGTTAGACTGAATGTACACAACATTTCTTTTTCTAGTTAGATAACGTTTCTTTTTAATTCCAGAAATGAAGAGGCGAAAAACAGTGAAAATCGGTGGGCAGACTCCTCTAACGTATACTCAGCAAGAGCCGAAGGTCCTGGTGAACATTATTTTGGAAATAAGATTAAGGTTGGCTTCATAAAATAATTTCTTCTAAAGATATTAGGTTGGTCTGCTATTATTTAAGAGTAGGTTGTGACAATTCGACGTGTATCGAGGTTTCGGTTTTCTCTCCATACTTACGGTTTTGGTGATCTTCCATAATTCTCATTTATGTCTATGATAGTTCTAATCTCTGTGAACAGATAGGAGTCTTGTTATGATTTTCGTTCCTTTGCTATTAAGATTGCGAAATTCTGCTAAATTCTGCGAAATTTCTGCTACACCCTTGGGAGTCGTTATGATTCCCATGAGTTTCTTAGCTTGGTTTCAGCCCTTAATCGCCTATTATTTATCTAATGCTTCGCAGTTAGCCACTGTTTCAATTCCAACGCCGAACGGTTTTACGAAACACCAATTAAAATCTTAGGTTCAATAAATTTTTCTGACATCGCTTGTGTAAGGTAATAGCCAACTTCTCCGTGCTTTCTTCCTAACCAGGTGGCGAGGTGAGAGATCAGGCGGTAATGTCCACCTTCCTTTTGAATCCCCATCCCATCTTTCTTGCCAACTTTCAACGAGTCTGCTTCTTGACACTTTTTGATGGCTGTCGTTGCTCCATTGTTCTAGCTCCGGTAGTAGCTTATTCACCTGTTAGATCATCACTTCTGAATTTAACTAACAAATTACCTATGTACAAAATTTTTAGGGATTGTTAGAAAATTATTAGACAGAGTCGATACCCCTCGTTGCACTCTCCTAGATCATCACTCGCTGCGAAACGGTCTTCTCGTCAACAGGTCTAACCTGAAGTGGTCATAACCACTAATGAAGAGGTTATTACCTCGCGTCGAAATATACCGAAGTAGCTGTTGCTACAAGTGGCCAAACCACCAACGTGGGACTATACGAATACGATTTTGATCCTAAGCGGTATGCCAGCCAACGAGTAGTTATTACTATACAAGCGATTAATTATCCGCCAACGATAATACGTCGCAAAGAATACTTTAGTTCTACAAAACATATCCTGTATCAAATTCGATATACAATAAATTTTGTGCATTATTCGTTTATTACTTTTTACTATTTTTAACGTTTATTTTAATATCGCGACAACGCGAATAACTTTTCGAAACCGCGCAACGAGGGTTATGATTCTCGCGTAATCCGTCGTATGTCGTGCATTACTCGCACTACTTTTATCTGTATATATTTTTGATTTTGTGAAAACGCGAATCTCGAGTCGAAGAAATACGAAACTAATCGTTCTTCGATATTCTAGTATTTTGTATCACAACATTATTAATTTGTTTGTCAAATCTCGCATTCGCCCTTTGGAAAGAAATTCTTCTAATATGCTTCATATTTATATGCATTTATACACCGCTTATCTATACCAAAAATCCTAATTAGTGAAACGCTGACATTTAATGTATCATATGAGATCTCTCTTTACTTTTTGCTGTACAGTGCCGGTAATTATAATTCTTTTAGTATCAAAAAGTCAAAACAGGTTAATGATTTACATATATATTTAAGTTTTGTTTTTCTATTTCTGAAAAGGTTAGATTTTTCCGCAATGCACTTCGTAGTTTATATACTAGTTGATAATAAATATTTTTAAAAGTAAATTTCTGTTTCTATTTTAGAGTGGCAGTAGATTTCAAAAAAGTATCCGACATAAGGAGAATAATAATATTGAGGCAGCGGTTTCCAGCGAAAGTGGTAATTTAAATAAAACATTCTAGTTTTAACTGTTGACAAAATTTTAATATTAAAACAAATAGAGAAATTTAATATATATTAATTATCAAACTTTTCTAATTTTGTTCGAACATTTTATGTATATATTTTAGATTTCAATATTTTATCTAAAATATTTGTAATAATGATTCTTAATTTGTCTTTTAGTTATCAATTTCGAAGTTGATCAAAGGTTAGAAGGTAAATGTCGTGAATTGTGCTCAGCACCAGGCAAAATAAATGAAACTTCGCTTGACGAATCTGAAAATTCGGAAAAAGTAGATAATTTCAATTCTTATAGAACTGATTCGAAAGTTAAACATTATACACCTAAGATTGATGATGTATCTGAAGAGAAGGTAATTTAAAGAACATTTTTTTATTTCCATATTTTAGATTTTTTATTATTTATTATATTATATATTATATTTATTTATTATTTTATTATAATATTTTATTATATTTTATTATTATCTTAATACAATTAAATTGTTTTTAGTTTCGCATGAGCAGTGCGCCTCCGCAAGAAAAAATTAATTTAAAAGTTGAGTCCAGAATACCAATTCTAAATTCACGAGGGAACGATATGAAGGATTCTGTTAACGCGCAGAGAAGAAAAAGTGGAACGCAAATTCATGAAAAACCACATTCGAGTATTATGAACGGCAAAATTTCGAGTAGTCAATTCGAACGAAGTTCTAGCAAAATTTCCGAACATAATGAAAGAAGAAGGTATAATTCGAATATTTAATAAAAAAATCCGTTTACTATTCGATAGGATAAAAAATATTTAAAATCGGAAAAATTTATACTTTCAGATCTGGTAATCTTTACAAGAAGAGAAAAAATTTGTTAGAGTCAAGTACAATTCAGTCTCAAGTTCAATCCTCAGCAAGTTATACCGTGAATTATTCTTACGATTCAAATTACGCCAATTATTTATTACCCTCGCAAGTAATTCCGACTCCTACAGCAATTAGTAATAACAGAGTAAATATTCATTTGTAAAAAAAAGAATTTCGATTTTCCCCTGAAATAATTTATGAATAACAATTTTCCTTTATTTCAGTCAATGAATAATGAAGGTAGGCCAAAATCTTTATCGGGAAAGGGTAAAAACACAAACATCCTATCACATGATCTTCATAATAATTCCGAAAAGCAAATACTGAGGACTCCGGAAATTTTTAAATACTCAAAGAATGATTCCAAACAATCATCGTTTCGACCACCGACTTATGAAGAAACGTAAGTTTAATTTTTTCTTTAATAAAAAAAAAACTCCAAATTGATAAAAAGAAGCTCAAATTTGATAAAAAAATAAACTTTTTTCCTGCAGGTATTCTTCAATTTATCAGAGACAACTACGGTATATGGAAGACAATGTAGTTCGTCAGTCACCAAACAGATCTGTTTCATTTAGACAAAATCATTTTGAATCTTTGGGAAAAAATATTTCAAGAAATGATAATTTGAAGGTAAGGAATAATTTCAACAAATAAACAATATTCTAAAAAATAGTTTGTGATGGTGAAGTATATTATTTTTAATCATGCATTGTTTCACAGAATAAAGTGGATCAAGAGTTAAAATTAACTTCCTCTCCAAAAAATACTGAGAAATCATCAAAATTACACAATGCTAATAAATCTTTGGATGACGATAAAATGTTTCCTCCAGTTTCATTTGGTCCGAGTTACAATTCAATCTACAATCCTTCCTACAACAGGTATGATTTTAAATTATCTAAGATTCGCTAAAATATAGTACATGATCCACCTTTAATTGTGCCAAAATAGTCTTGGTGTGACACTGTCATCAGACCACTTTATTAAATAATGAAAACTTTTTATCGAATTAACTCAGTCCTGTATTAATTATGGACTCTACTTCTCTAAGTTCATCAGCTACTTCAAGATACTTCTTTAAATCCATTCGAAAACAAAATGGATCTGAGACTACGTCTTTATTAAAATATTCATAAACATCAGTTAGCAGAAATTAACAATTTACTAGAGGTGTAAGATTATAGTTTCTTGTCAAGTGAATTATTTATAAACATTTATTGCCACAAAAGCTTTTCATTTTGATAACAATTAATTAATACAATTGTTTATAAAAAAAATTTTCATTGTTTAATAAAGTGGCCTGATGATGGTGTCAAACCAAGACATCGAAATGTTGCACAACTAGTGAAATAGATGTTTCATTTATTACTCTTCCAATAATCGATTAAAAGAATATCAACAAACTTCAACAACGGAATAAGAAATCAACTATACAATTAAAAATCATTATTTTTTCTAAAATTTTGTCATAGTTAAGCGAATTTTGTCGTTATGTCCTAAACGAACCTCAATTTAGTTTCCTAATTTCCCCGATTTAATTTCACTAAGTTAATATAATTAATATTGGGACGGGGTTAGTGAATAAGGCAAGATTATCAAAATGTATTAATGAAAATATAATAATATGTATTTTTAACAATAATGAGAAAATGGAAATTCTAGGCCCTTTAATGTTTAGAGAGTAGATGACTCTATGAGAGAATGGTTTTCTTTTATTACCTCTGCTTATCTCTGTTATTAAATTTATAAAATTTAAAAAAATTTCATTTAACTGAGATGTTAGTTGATTGCAACAAAAGTATTACATGAAAATAGAGAATGAAAACAATCATCTAGATATTCATATAATTTAAAATTGGGTTAAGTGAACGTTAGGAGTAATATTTTTTTAAAAAAATTATATGTTTTGAGATTTATCGGTCACGAAATCCATTAGTTGTAAGGAAACGCATTTGACTCTTTCAATACACCCTCTCATGAGTTTAGTGTTACAGACTAATATTACATTAAGTTCCTCCCCTAAAAAATAATTGAGGTCTAACATTTCTAAATAGGTCACGTAACACTTCTCTTAGGAGGGTGACTTGAGTAATTTGAAACGATAATTGAGGCCTATACCTGTTTCTAAATAGGTCATGCAACAGTTTTTTTTTTGAAAGGGTGACTTAAATATAGTTCAAGGTGAAAATCCGACATCTAGAATTTAATTATTCGAATTGTTAGGTACTGATTAATATATTTGTTATTTATTTATTTAATTTTTTTAAACTCTTTAATTTATTTAATAATTTATTATTTATTAATATTTATTAATATTTAAGTAAGACAAATTTAAGTCTAGTACTATTTTAGGTAATTTACTATAAATTAATGTAACTACATATAATTTAATTTACTTTAATTTTTTTTTCTTAAATACACAAAAAGTGAAAAGGCAGCAAACAGGTCCAATCTCTTTAAACCATATACGACTATATGTCTCAGTGAATTCCACATTAAAAGTGATTTCGATTTTTATTCTATTTTCAGAAAAACGTTTGCAATTCAAAACAGTAAAATTAAATGAAACAATTTTTTAATTTAAAACAATTATTCTCTTGGTTTATGGTAGTCTGCGTTGTTCGTGTCTTATCATGTATAAATTAAATCGCAAAATTGTTCTACGCACGATCGAGTGGCTAGGGGAGATATTATCTATTTATGCATGTAAATTTGGATTGGTGCGTCATTCTTTCATTGTTCTCAAAACAAATTTTATTTCTTTACTGCGAAACTTAATAATGAACAAAATTTATCCCAGACGCAATAAATGGTCTGAGGTTCTTTGTGCAAAGCAATGAGGAATGTATTTAGAATTTTTTTGCCACTTTTGAAAGGGATCGAAAATTATCAATAGTTTTAATAAACTTAAAGCTGGGAATTGTATTATCGGATCTGCGAAATTCATCCCTTGTTTATTAGGTCCTAGGACTAACTCTCCTAGTTTTTGGAGTTTCTTTAGAAATCTCTGTTCCATGTCCTTTTCTTGGGAAGGACAATTATTGAAGTCGCGGATCGGGTCATTTGCTAAATGCTGTAAGCCAAGGTCACTGTCTCCATTAGCTGATTCTGAATAATATGATTCTAAAAGTTAATGTTATGGACATAAATGCCAAACTAGATGACACACTTTCTAGACTGATGAATATGGAGGATAAAGTGGTAGACCTGACGGATCGTCCTGTTGTTGTTGAGAAAAGAGCTGACAAGTTGGAGGCTGGCTAAATAAATTTAGAATTTATATTGATTCCTTTGAGTGTCTTATATTAGTTACATATAAGATACTATAATATCTTTACTCCCGAAGAATTATTTACTTCAATCCCTGCAATCTTCAGACGACGCTGAAAAACATAGTATTTTCTTGAGGAAAGTTTCTGTTGTTTACAGTCGTCTCTACTGTTTTCTCGAGCCGTCTTTAGGGTGCACTCCCATGTTTTGGTTAAGTATTTTCCGAAAAGCTGGCTGCAATGAAGTGGCAGAAACTCTACAGCTCCACTACCACACCCAGCGAGAAATAAAAGGTCTAACCGACGTCTAAGAAGTTGAGAGGAGATCTAGGTCTAGATTTGGTCTAGAAATGTTAAATATAGATGTTAAAGTTGTTTGACTTCAAAGATATTTTTATTTGCCATTCAGTCGCATAGTGTAATGGTAACTTTTACGAATGTCAGAAATTTTTTCAGGACATAATCTAATAGTGTACTAGTGCCAGTCTAACAGACGTATTTGCAATTACTTAGATATCGAATAGATTGTCTAAATCGTCCATTGTACCTCTGATTTCTTCACCAACAAGAATTAAGTTGTCTATTCGAAGTTCTAGACAGCGATTAGACATCTACTTAGCATCTAAAATGTCGAATAGACTTTTGCGAATAAGCAGCCGAACCTGCGCGGTAGACGTCTAAAATACAACAATTTCGACGACTATAGACGTCTTGTGACGTCCCATTTCGACGTCACAAGATAGATAGATCTCGATTTAGATTCCACATAGATAGATGTTTTAGATGTCGTATAGACGTCGATTAGATCTTTCATTTTTGACTAGGCTTCAGCCTTTGCTATGTTACGAATTTAAATGCTGCAGATCTGGTTACTATGATGGGTTGTAGTAGTTACTGAAGGATGATGCTAGTACTAAACAGAAGACAAGCGAGCCATCTTCTGAAACTCGATATGTTTAGAGTTAGTATCGTAATTCGTCTGCTTATGGGTCATATAATCTATTCAATTACCATCAGCACAAAATAGGGAGCTCTTGGATAAACTAGAAATATATCAATAGTTGCTGGACTTCTAGAGTTATTGGACTTCTGGAGTTACTGGACTTCTGGAGGAGAATATGACTCTAAACGCGCAAATATTTTTAAGTTCTTCTTAGGACGTCTATTTTAAGAAAAGCTAAAGATTGCTAATTTTTGTAGGTCAAGTAAATAGTGGACGGGTTCTTAACAAACATTTAGTGGATCCAGACAGGATGATGCCAATCCATCCAGAATCTAAACTTGCAGCAACTTTTGACAATATTGCTGCAAGTCTGGCAATATTCAGGCAAGGTTGTTAATGTTCCTGTTTCTCTAAATTGCAAAAAGCTTTTTTCAATAATATCGATTTTGAAAATATTTCAAATTCACACTCGCATGTATAAACTTATTCTATTCTCCCATAAATTCATCTTTATCGCAGTTAATAAAGCACTTTCGCTTTAAAAAACAATTAAACCATTTGTTATGTATTCAATTATTTATAGTCTACGAACGACATAAAAAATAGGCACACTTTTAGCACATTACCCAGTAGGAGTGACACTTTTCAGATAAGAACGCCTCATGTACCCGCAGTACATGCGCTAAAATTGCCTCTATCTAAAATCATTTATTTGATAATAGAATATCATTATCGTTTTATACACTAGAAGCGTTTTACCGTTCATTTTCTATCAAGAGGCTATTTTCAAAATAAAGTTCTTTTTATTATGCTTTATTTCTTCCTTTATTATTTTCGATTTCAAACTGTTTGCAATTTTTGTATCAAAATTCTTCTTTGAATAAGAAATTCGTTCTAGATTTCTATTTGCTTCTAATAATTTTAATAATTTTCTTTGATGCATTCAATATAATCAGAGCAGTAAATAATTACATATTCTCATCAAAAATGAGAAAGTCTTGGATTTTTTTTTCATTTCGATTAGGTAATTATTTGAAAAAACCCGCATTAAAAGGATTTGCACGCACAATAGATTGGGGATCCATAAATTAAAATAGCTGATAGCGTGACTTTGCGGAAAAATTGAAACGTTTTCTTTAAGAGTGTCAGAGGATGGAAATAATAATAAAATCTTTATTGATGATTTTTTTTTTCTATGGAATACATTATACTTGTGATTTCAAATTTTTTTCCAAGATATTTTTTTGTTTAAATATCTGATAAATGGGGTAAAGTCTAGGAATTAGGAAATAAAATACAATGTAAAATAAAAATTGTTATTTTGTATAGCAAAGTAGTTGTTAGTATTGATAAATAATTATTATAGATCTGCGTTTCTACAAATGTATGATTGATGCTTTTTCCTGGGAAATTGTGTTGGTTTACATATATATTTGTAAATTGAACGAAACATACGTATACATGTATTTTATGAAATGGAAGGGGTGTAGCGGTCAGCGTCGCGACGCCCGTCGTTTCATGAGGGCAGTCTAGCGTGCAACTGCCTCGTGAGTGTGTCGGTTGAGTTTCCTCAAAATGAAGTAATACACCGGCAACATGCGCGTTAAGTGATAAAACACTTTGATTGCCTGAGATTTACGTTTGAATAATAAATTTATTTTCAAACCAGTCGAACAGTAATAACAATAAATATAAATTTTAATATTTTTAAACAATTATTCTAATTAGAATACTAATTTTTAGTATTTTTTCTTGTTCTTCTTTGTCGCCTTATTCTTTTTTTCTTCGTTAATTTTTTCAACATAAATAAATAGAGAATTAATTATTCTTATTTGATAAAAAGAAACAGTTTTTTAATATTTTGTACTTAATGGACTAAAATTTGTTGTTGGTAATTGAGATTTCGATTCTGTTTTCATAGTGTAAATAAAAAGGAATGCTTTTAATTACTATTGACATAAACTTGTGAAGTTCGTCTGGGCGAAAATTCAGTGAAACTAAATTAACTTAATTTCTTCGAGTCAATAGAAAATTGGGTCAATTGTTAATAATTTAACGATAACTATTAGCTAAATATATCATACAGTATGATTAATTATTCACTTCGCTTTACTTTTATATATTCTATTGGGTAATTATTGCTTTTTTGTAAAAACCGATACTTTTATTTAATAAAGGGACATTCAAACATTTTTTATTTAAAATTTTTTGCTCTTGAAAAGTCTTTCAGAAATTTATCCTTCTTAAAAGCGAGCTTAAAAGTTTATCTTTCAGCCTTCAGAAACTTGCAATACTTATTTTATTTCATACTATTTTTATTAATAAAACACTTTCAAAAACTGATAGTCTTTCGAATCTTTTTACTTTATAATTTTGATTTAAAAATTCAATTGTAAAAAAATATTAAAATAGATTGTTACTACTGGGAAAATTAATAAACAATAAAAACAATGGACATTTGAGGAGAAAAATGTTTTTAAACACAGTTGAAAGTTTTGTTTGTAAAAAAATTAAGGAAATGCGAAAAATGAGAAATTTTCTCTCATTAAAAAATTGCAAAATGTTTACTCGTAATTATGAGTCAATGACGTGAGATTAGAAGTCGGGGTAAAACAAAATGATTTTTAAATATTGCCCATGGCCGTCTGATAAGGAAGAAGGTAAAATTATAACAAATGAAACTGAAAATCGTATAAGCAACAGTGGTGGGAAATTTACCGAAAGTATCCTACGATGTTGTCCATGTATTTTTCGCTGTCGACGAGCAATTGGAATTGGCTATGACAGCGCGCAAAAAATTTCCACCGAACTTTCAAATCAATTAGAAACAGTTACGCCCGTTATTGCTTTGGGCTTAAATATAAATTCGGAAACAATGTACGTTTACTATAAGATTTTGAATTTTTACTATTTTTACAAAAACAGTTCCCAATCAGAAATTTAAAGAATTAATTAAACAGAATGTTCTTAAATTTTTTTCTAATTTTTCTAAATTCAAATAATGTGAAAATTTTTACTAATTACTCATTTTTGTTTCAGTGAAAAAGCGGGAGCTGATGAAGAAACTTACATTGAGAGAAACAGGAGGAAATCATCAACCCACAATATCAACTATGTGGAAAGTAATCAAGAAGAAAAGACTCAAAATCAGGGTAAAATTCTAATGAATACTTTTAATTTTTTCCAAGAAGAGAATAAATTTTTTTGTTTGGATTAATTTTTCAGAAATTGTTAAATTACCGGTTAGAACACATGTGGTGGCATTTAATATAAAGATTAGAGATTGAATGAGAAGCAAGTAGGACGTGAGGTTCTTAACCTCCTGTGTTGGAATACATTTTGCAGAGATAGAGGGAGAGACACGATCAAAGTTGAGCTTACGTGCCTGAAATAATCAATATTTTAAGCTGGTCAAGTATACAGTAGACGTTTTCACAAGCTTTCGATTTATCAGTAATTTTTGTCTCAAGTTATGGGAAAAGTGTTATTCCAAGTAATGTTTAGTTAGCGATCGTTTAGTGCATAAGCGTTATGTATAAGCGCGTCCTGTAAATACCAAGAATATTTATGAAAAAAAAAAGTTTCTTTACGGAACTGTGAATATCGATCAGTTCGCATAGAGTTTGAACTAGAAGAATATTATTTTTGTCGCAACTTACTTTACATATTATATTTATTTTTAGTTTTAAAGTATTAGAGGGAAAAAGCAAATGCTTTATGGTTGTATTTTTATTTTATTTTTTTGTAGATTTATAGCTCTTTGGTGTTGCTTTGTACAAAGATTTTTGATTTTAATCCTTCTTTGGGATACATGATCTTAAGTTAATCAAAAGGTGTATTTTTTTGATACATACAAATTTTTGGTATTGACTTTTCCGAATGTTTTTTTGTAGACCGTTAGGAATGTAAAGTTAGTGATACTAACTGAAAGTCTATGTTCCTAGCTAAGCTATAAATATGTTTAAACAAACATTATAACTGTATGGGTTTAGTTGGACCCTAGTTTCAGACGGAGGGTTGGTTATTGGTCTTTTGTCCTCTAAGATCAATTAGCCATTAATTGGTAATTGCCATTCGGATTGTTTGTAATACTTGATATAAGAATATCTCTTTTTAAATTTCACCATGCATTTTCTTTCTCTTTTCAAAATGAATAATGTTTAATTTTTGTCAGATTTATTTTTTGCAGTTACTAACCTATTGCAAATTTTCTTTTAAAGTGCAAAGCATATCACGAGCAGCCAGCGCAAGCAGTACCCTATCAAATGTATCAATTGACGGGAATCTGAAAATTAACATTGAAAACGATCTTCCTGATCATAATGAGACATTAAACAGCAACAAAAATAGCCGATCTCCTTCATTAAAAATTTCAACAGAGGACAAAGCTTTTGATATCATTTCCGAAAAACTAAGTCCAATTAGAAGAAATTCATTCGACTCCTTTACTGTAAGTAACAAATGTATTTTCAAACATGGAACTTTTATTTTTATATTCACTAAATTTTCTCCTGCAAAACTAGAGACGTATTAAAAATAAATACCAATTTGTTAAATAAGTAGCTAACGGTAAATTAGGTTTGTGTTTCTAATCAATTTCGAAATGATCTAGGTTGCGAATACAAAATCACCTCTACCTTTAAAATCGGATGATGCGAATGTTGACAAACCCTTAAGTTCAGAAGAAGAGGACGAAGAAAAAGACAATGATGATGACGATGATGATTCTTTTGAAAGAACTGAAACTTTAGTAAAGTACAATAATGAGAAGGAAACTTTTAACGAGAGTGAAAATAGTTCGGGAGAGGATAACGTATCAAGAAATATGGCTCGCACAAAATCAGCTTCTTCAATTTTATCCGTGGAAAGTGCATTGACTGCAAAAACATCTGCAATACTAAATTCCGGTCTTTTGTCCAGTCAATCATTACGTGAATTAAATGAAGTTTCACCTTTAAGTAAAACCTTCAGTCCAAATAAGTCAAATCCAAATTTTTCCAATCGCTCTCTTTCAAACAGAAATTCAGCATCATCATTGGAACGTATTCGCAGTCCACAGAAAAAGGTTTGTGGCACTTATTTTAAAATGTTTGTCAGAATAATAAATTGATAATATAAATAGCCGATGTTGTACTTTGTCAAAAACTTGTAACTAAATTCTTTTTAGTGGAGTTCAAGTACAATTGATGAAACTGATGGAACTCAAAATTCTTCCGCCTACCCTCTAAAGAACAGTTCCTTCGAGACTCTTGATTTCCGAAATTCGCACATCGATGGTACAAATTCGAATGCCATTCTCGCAATGTCTAGAACTCAAACACCGGAAATTTTTGAACGAGAAAATGAATCGCGAATTATTGACTCAAGTAGTTCGGAAAACACCCAATTGGTACAGTAAAAATATTTTAATCTTCTGAATAAAGAAGATAAATAAAAATACAAATTTACATATTTAAACTTGTTTTTCTTTTCTAGTCTCAAAAAACGCCTCAACGTTTCATTTCGGACCCGATATCACATAAAGAAGATACTTCATCAACCCAATCAACAGGTTCTGAGGAACCACTTGAAACCGTTGGCAATGAAAATAATGGAAATGCAAATCATAATACAGTAAGTGACAAGTATTTGCTGATTAAATTATTTAGAAGATTTAAAAATCCTTCGTTCTTGATGAGTGTTGTTTGTGAAAATAATAATTTCTTACTTAAAAATAATATTTCTTAAAAGGTTCCACCTACAGCTTATCAATTGGCATCTAGAAGGCAGCCTACAAAACTTAACATGAAACCGAGAGGTAATGTTTTAAGGGGATCACGAAATTCTGAAAAGGACAAGGCGAAGATACAATTGCAACAATGTTTCTCTCAACTCGAAAGCAAAGACTGGTAAGTTGCAGTCCACTAAAAATCTATGAGCTATTCACGGTCCTATTATATTGTGACGGAGAAATTTCAATTTAATTAAATTTTCTGCTTAACGTCAAGCAAAATCTGTCGACTTCAACAATTCATAAAATTAGAAATTTAAATAAATTTCACCGTTAGGCGCGAATTAATTTTCAAGACCAAATTAATAAACTATTCTGGGACACAATAAAGTCAACAAAATTCCAACACCTCTACGATTCTCTTTCTCTTCAGAGGAAATTCTGCCTGAACAACTTGGCAAGCACAAATGCCAACGACGAGACACGACCTTTAATAATCACTAGTAAACTTTGCCATAGACGATATTAAATGTTCCACTTTGCACGTCTAAGGGCTAATTCCACCAAGATCAATTAAAAGTAAATCAATGTTTTCAATATAATCAGACTTGAACATGTTCAAAATAGATTTCTTAAATTTGCTGCAAGATTGCTTAACATTCCTTTTGATTTTTATATTCATGACTAAAAAGACTTAAGGGATATAATGAATTTTTCCATGTTAACTTCGAGATGCTATTTCTCTGATATGTCTTTCCCGTACAGGCTGATTAATTAAGCTATTTATTGCTCCTGACTCCTTTTAATGTTAAATTTAACAATTCCAAAAACCTCTTTCAGTATCATTCTATAGAACAAATTAGGGAAATAATTCTTTAATAGATCGACTTTGCAGGGAAGCTAATTCAATTTCAAATTATGTGGATTTCTTTGACACTAGTGCCTTGAGATTCACGTCGAGATTACGTAAAGTAATTTTTGATTCAAATAGATAAAAAACAGATTCAACCTCGAATTTAAGTTCAAAACTGTATCATTTTGTAATTACTAGTATTAGGAGGATTAGGAGTACTTTGTACGAAAGGGTTTGTTCTCTGTGATTTTCTAAATAAATAAAAAGATCGTCAGTAAAAATTAGTGCACTTGACTTAAGGTTATCAATTAGATCATTAATGTAAATAGTGAATAGGGGTGATCCTAGAGAGGAGCCTTGGAGTACGCCTCGTGTAGGAATAAATAAAGAAGAACGGTTGTTTCCTGAGACAACTCTATGGCATATATCTTCTAAATAATTAATAATTAAAAGTTTAAAGCTAATGGGTTATATTTCGTAATTAGTCGATTTACCATTTCCTTTTCTTTTAAGGGAAATTACAATGAAAGGCCTGCATACCTTATCGCAAATTGCGAAACAATCTCCTGAGCAACTAGACTCTTACACTCCTGGAACAATTGTTCGATTACTGGGAAAGCACGTTCGGAATTTGAGATCTCAAGTTTCTAGAGCGGCATGCCTGGCTGCTGGAGATATTTTCGGTTTGCACATACGAGGAATCGATCAAGTAATAATTCTTTCATTCTACAGTTTTTATTAATTGTACATATAAATTCTCTTTTTACAAACTTTATAATTACTATTCTTGATAGGATCTGGATGTACTAGCTGGTCCCTTACTCATTCGAACTGCAGATACAAATAAATTTCTCCGGGCTGACAGTAATGCTGCACTGGATTGTATGGTGGAACACCTTCCTCCCAATCGAACCATTGTCATGATCGTAAATCATGGTGCCACGTGAGTATTTTTATGAACATTATCCTTTAAAAACTAATTCTTTAAATACTAATCCTTTTTGTCTATGAACAACAAAGAATTGAAGCCTATTTAATACTAAAGTTATAGTTAATTTTAAAGGCTGGAATCAAGTAATTCATTCTAAAGGTTGGCGTTAAGTAATTACTTCTAAAATTGATTAAATCTTTAAAGGCACCAAAACGCAATTGTTCGTGCAGCGACAGCAAGACTTTTGTGCGCAGTTGTTGATCGTATAGGGCCCGATTATGTAATGCTTCTACCTCGAGATGTACGGGACAAGTTACTGAGCACTGGAGCTAAACTTCTGATAGATGGAAATCTTAACGCTAGGTGAGGTTTCATTACTATACAATAATTATTAAATTAGAAACAATTTATGAAATTATAAATAAACTATTAAAAGGAGATGCATTAATATTCCTTCGGTCACTAAATGTATCCGCATAAAGATTTACCTGATATTTCTTATCAGTTATAAACTTTAGAAGTTCATGCATCACTAGGTCATGTTAAACTTACCAACATCAAAACCGAACGATTTATAAATCCTTGTTAAAACTTAGTTTTAATTACTAACGTTCCAATTACAGTTTCTAAAATTTTTATGAAGCTCTTATAGAATTAAATTTCGGATTTCTGTGGTCGAACAATATTAAGTTTCGCGCTAGCTAGGAACTAACTGCAAAGTAAGGGAGCATCCTACTTTAGGACGCACAGTGGAGCCAGGAAGCCTATTTTGCGGTATAAAAACAAATATTTGTCGAATCAGGCTAAAAATCCTAACTTGGGGTTTTAGAAAGGTATTAGAAATTATTTCATCATCAAACGAAAGACGAAAGTTTTAAATACTTTTGAATTCCTTTTTTGTCCGCTAGATATGAACAATTCTATTAAGGCAAATTCTTCTGTAAAGCGAATCCTTTTCAATGCTCAAAGTTTACAATATTAAAGTGCATACTTTTCAATGCTCAAAGATTACAATATTAAAGTAAATACTTTTTAATCACTTTAAGTGGAATAAATTTATGATCTGAGTTGTTAGAAATATATCCTTCAATAGTTTGTTAATGTTGATAATGTATATGATCTTGGGAAGGTAAGATTTAAATAAGAATTCAAAAGTGTGTCGTTAAAAGAGCGACGTTTTGTTGGCTAGGGTTTGCCAACCTCATCTGGCTAAATTTTGTTAGAACATCGAACACATGCTAACACGTCAAAAATTAAAAAGTTTCGTCAAAATATAATAAAAAAATCGTTCCACATTTATAAGAATAAAATTTAACAAATTTATGATCTGTCTAATTCCTTTTAAATCAAATGCTTGTTGGTGGACAACTAACAATATTTGTGTATCTCCTTTCAACTGTAATTGTAACATTTATCAATGTATTGTAAAATATTCCACAGGAATCATGCTAAAGAAATATTCCGACGACTCATTCACTGCGAGGGATTCAAGAAAGCATTAAAGGAAGCTGTACCGGAATCAACATTACGTAACATTGAAAAAACTCTTAGGTCTCTTTAGCATATAGATGAACATTTTTAAGACCATTTTTAAATTCATTTGTTATCGCGATATATTAAAATAGAGTGTGATTTTAAAAGAAATAGAGATTTTATCATACTTGATGATTAAATGCACATTTGTTTGTAATCTTCCACTTTACTTGTGAAACGATAGGCATGATTGAAATCCGAGAAACTCGCATGAATGAAAAATAGAGTTGAATTCTATTCAGGTAGGATAAAATTTTAGTTTTTCATAAGAATAATAATATTGAAAAGAAATCTGGTTATACAAATAAAAAACATTTGTAAGACTGGAAAAAGTTGAGATAAAAATTAACGAATAATTTATTTCAACAAAGACTGGTTTAATAACTCTTAAAGATTTTAACTCTATAAATAGTCTTTTTGAAAATGTAAACATAATCAGAGTGCCTTTATAAACTGTCGAAATTTGATTTTCAATTTTCTGTAATATTTTTTTATCAATGACGCTTTAACGTCTAACATTCTTTCTAAGAAAATTAGTAGAAAAGTCTGAAATTAAACGGTAACATTGACTGACTTTCAAATGTTATTTGAAAAAAAAATTACAAATGAAGAAATTTTAAATGAACAATAATTTTCATGCAATTACACAGAAAGGTTTTTAAGTTCATATATGAGTAGGAAAATCGTGCATTTATATATAAACAAGATTTTTAACATTTTTTCTAAATTACCCACACTGAAGTTTGAAATTGAAAATCATTTTAAAAATTTTATTTCCTAAGCTCGATAATGTCCTCCAAACACTTGTAGGATTTTGAAAAATTACTCACATAGGAAGTGATGTTTCGGAAATATTTTATCGAAAGGTGTGCTTCGAAGGAAGTCGGTAGACGAACTGACTGAAAACACTGGGAGAGAGGAACTTATAAAGCTTCGCGTCAGCTCGACAAGGGCGAGTGGTGGGGGAAAGAGGGCGACGCGTCTTGTGTGCGCCGTCGTCATTCTCTCTCTGGCTGCGAGCTGTACGTGACTAGGATGGCTATGCCATATAACAACCTTTCATTTACTTTGCATTAAAATATTTCAAATATATATAAAATTCTGTCTGGAAGCATCATGAATTATGTGAGTAATATTTCAAATTTTTTTAAACAAGTGTAATTATAATAGTCCAATTTAAAACTAATATAAATTATTAATATTACTAAATAGATAACATTTATTTAAAATATTACATATTTTCTGGTCTAATGATTATAACTATTACTTTTATGAATTTAGTTCAAATATTTGCATTATTTATTAATTAAATTCAACGACCAATATTGACTTGTAAATATTATAAAATCATGAATTCGCCGCATTGATTTTTGCGCACAATTTCATATCATTTACTTTCATTAACAGGAATAAGAAAAATTTATTAATTATATATTAATTTAGTAAAATTTACTCTATCTTTTAAAAATAGTTTCTGCCGATTAGAGAAAAATAATTATTCATTTCTCAGTCGGGAATGTTTTTTATTTTTCTTTCTATTTTCTGAATTACAAATACAATTTTCTAGTCAAAACTTTTTGATAATTTATTGCATGTTAAAATTTTTAATAATTTATTTATTTACAATATCTATTCATTTATTGTATAATGTGTAATATAATTAAAGATTTATTTTTATTGTTAAAATATTTCTATCATTTTTTTTTACCGGGACATAATTGTGATGTAGATTTATAAAAATTATATGTTTCTAGGGCAGTGTTAAATTGAAAAATAATTTTATTATATAAATCCCAACATAGAATGTAAGGTGAAAAATATTTCGAGAAAGAATTTTGTATATGAAAAAAAATTATATATTCTTTTAATGGAGATTCTCCCATTAAGAGCTTCATCGACTCTATAAAATGAGTCGTAAGAAGTGAGAAAATTTTTTGAAATAGTGCCGAAAAATTTTACACATATACTAAAAGGATTACATTGCTTTTGGCAATGGTTTTTATTCCTGAAATTAGATAATTATTTTTTCTTTGACAATCAAATGAAAAATATTCTTTGAAGAATGAGAAATATTTTTGAAAAAAGGAAAAGTTTATGAAATTCAAAAAATAAATTATTATAACAATTGAAATAGTACTTATTTTGTAAAAATTCTTTTTTAAAAAAATTTGAAATGTAAAATTTTATTTTTATCTATTCACGAAGTAAGGAGTTGAAAATCTAGAAAAAGGCAAAATGGAAAAATCTCCTGTTATTAAGATTGAAAAAATAATGTTTATCGATCATTTTAAAATTTTATTACTTCGTTATCGTATGTTGAGATTAAATTATTACTATTGTTATTGATAAAAAAAATGAAAATTAAAAATAATTTTTTTTTTTTTTTGAAAGTATTAAGGGATGTATAATTATCTTAATTAACTAAATCAACATATTGATGTCAAGATAATGAATGAAAATTATTCGAAAGATTTATATTTGCTATAGACAAACTTATGTATTTTGTTTTCGGAATATATTATAATGTATATTATATACGATTGATAAAATATAGTCCATGTTTTACATATTTGGTTTTATTTATTAATATTATTTATTTTAAAAATCTGACCACTAATACCTTTCTAAGTGAAATGAATTTAAAATAAACAATTGAAAGTTTAATTTTTACACTGAAAATTTGATTTGACATGTGCATCAACTTTATGTGAACCAATTTTAAGTCACATTTAATTATTATTGAAGAGCTGGAAAAAAATGATAAATGAAACGGAATTTCCTTCATCTGCTTCTGATGATACGGAAATTGTAATACTTATTAATACTATTGAAAATTTTGTAAGTTTATAATTACAATTCAAATCAATTTCTATTATTAAAAGATTGTTTTAATTTCATTACTTTAATTCTTTAATTGACTTTCTATTTATTCTGTGTACTTGAAATTAACCTAGGAACAAAAACCATCATTTATAAAAATAATAGTCGAGCATAATTCCATTACGCTGGGAATAAGTTCTCCGATATTATTAAATACTGACCAAAATGATAAATCTGAAATTAACTTCAGTGTTAAATTGACAGTATCTTTAGATGATTGGGAAAATATTTATAATCTTGTTTCAAATCCGATTCTAGGTAATAATAAATGATCCTAAATTATAATGTAATATTTGTCTTAATAAGGAGCTTTACTAAAAATTTTATTTTCATAAAAAATTATTTTTTTTTTTTTTTGAAAACGAAATTTAATAAAATAGAAGGAATGGAAAAGTAATTTTATTTCTAGTAAAAGTATTCGAAAGTTCAACTCCGGAAGTAAATTTGCATCAAAATAATTTATTGACAGCAGAAGTTAAAAATTTGCTAAATCTAAAAATTGGAAATAAGTCTGAGAACCTGATTGGAATGAGCTGTCTTGATATACAACCTATTCTTTTAGGTAAATATACGGTTTGAATCTGTAAACTTAAATTAACCAAAAGCTTAGTTTCAGGTATTCGAACTGAACTTATATACTAAATAATTATATAATTATATAAATATATTATATACTATGTAAATAATTATTAAATTAAAATACTAAATTAAATGAAGCATGTCAGGTATTTTTTTAAAAATAGGATAACGATCCCGCAAAATTAAACAGTATCCTACAGACCTTGGCAGTTTGATGCCTCCCCTAATTAGAATTTAGAGCCATCTTAAAAGCTCAATTTTAACAATAAATAAATTCTGGTTTGATGGTGGCAGCGGTGGGATTTTCCTACACGTCACCGCCCTGCTTCGTTAAAAATTATTTTTCATTTTTAGGAGAAAAAACTATTTCTGAAAAGTTAATTGTTGAAGCTCCTGTTATTTCTTGGAATAGTGCTGCGGTATCTTGGCGAAATCTTCCCATACTATCAGCTACGATAACTCAACTGGGTCCTAATTTATTATCAACAGATGTTAACTATTTGAACATAACCGTAGAGAATATCTACAATCTTCCCCCGTCATTTACCAACTCCTTAGAGTATAAGTGTGGCACTATTATTTATGTCGATGGTGAAGTATGTATCCTAAACTGTTAGGTTTAGTAAAACTAAAAATTCAAAAAATTAGCCATTAATAAATTTAAAATTCAGATAACTAAAGATGTGATATTTGAAAATGGAAAATGGAAGAAATTCCATGACGTTGAAGGAAAGAAACAGTGGAGAACATTAAGTAACTTGGAAAGTAGAGCGAAATTTACAAAATACGATATTAATCCCAATTATGACGATGTGCAAAATAAAAGTGGAATAGACTTACAGGTATTATGACTAATCTTCGATTAATATCAGTCTGATTTTACTGACAACTGTCAGTTATGATTAATTACTATAAGTCTGATTTATTCTAGAGACGCACAAAAATTGATGTGATTTACACTAATATACTTAATAATATGATTATTGATTAATATTAGCATTTGTCTTTGAAAATCTAGAAAATCGTAAATGCAGATGTTCCTAGAGTGGAATGGAATTATGTTGACCGTCACTTAATAAGAACAACAGGCGTTCATGCTATGCAACAACATATTGAAAAGTAATTTTATATATTTACTCGGAAAATTAAATCTAGATTTATTTGGACCCGTAACAAAAAGCTTTAGAATTCGTAGATTACATTCTGACATTTTACCCTCTTCTGTGACTTGAAGACAACATGTTTGTGTACAACTGTCTTGAAACGGTTTTTATCTAGGTCTGTGCTATGATGATTCAGCTAATTTTTTTGCCAGCTTCTTGAATTTGGGTCAAACTTTGCCACAGCTAGGGATATCAGTTTTAGAAGCATTACTGAAAATAATTGCAACTATCTATAAATATGATTCCCATTCTTGATTGTCATGTTGACGTTCTTTTGGACCTCTTCTGGACTTTAGAATTTCGCTGATTTCTTGTACCATCTTCAAAATCGATGCTACTTCTTCTACCTACAGCTTTATGCATTTGATTTTTGTTACTGTTAGCGATGTCAACTTCAAAAGCACTACTAAAACAAGAATTGCTACCTAGAATAGTCTGTCATTTTTAATTATCATGTTTACATTCTTCTGGACCTCGAAGGACTTCAGTATCCAGCATTCCTGATTGTTTATCTAGCTTTATGCATTTGTCCTATAATCTTTGCTGAAAATTACAGAAGCATTACTGAAAAGAAAACAGAATTGCAAGTAGCTGCACTTAGTTGCTTTATGCATTTGTCATATAATGTTTGTTACTATCAGCAGTGATAATTACAGAAGCATTACTGAAAATAGAATTGCAAGTAGCTAGACATAATTCCCATTCTTAATTGTTATGTTGGACGTTCTTCTGGATCTGGAGGCACTTCAGCATCAAACAGTCCTCATTGTTAATAGTAACAAAGATTAGGACAAAGGCATAAGCATTTGTCCTAATCTTTGTTACCATTTGTTATATCAATTTTAGAAGCATTACTGAGAACAGACTTGCAACCAGCAAGAATAGATTATCATCCTTGTCATGTTGATGTTCTTTTGGACCTCACAGAATTTCAGCATTTCACTGACCTCTTCTTCGATCTTCAAAATGAATACCACCTAATTCTTCCTTTAACTTTTTAACATTTGTTCCAAACTTTGTTACAGCTAGAGAAGTTAATTGCAGATGCTGTACTGAAAACAGAATTGCAACCAGTTATATTTTATTGTCATTCTTGATTATCATAGTGATGTTCTTCTGGGCATCACAGAACTCCAGCATCTTGCTGATAGTTTCTCCCATTTTCAAAATCTAAGCTATATCTTCTGCTACCAAATTGTTCATCTAGTTTTATGCATTTGCCCTAATCTTTGCTACAACTATGTCAATTTTAGAAGCATTACTGAAATCAAAAAATATTCTTAACATGTAAACAATTTTTTTGTTCTTCAAAGATACAGATACTGGCCCTTTGAAATAATGGTCCGTGATAAAAATTTTGAAGACGGAAAAGAAAAATCAGAAAATAGAAACGAACAGCTTTATCAATGTTACGTTGACTTAACCCAACTTCTTTATCCTGAAAGTATGTTTTCCTATATAGTGTATCTAAAAAATTTTAATTCTTACAAATATCTAGGAAAGAATTTTCAAATACCACTAATGCTTATTTCAATAATTTTAAGTAATGATCACTAACAGAAACACGAGTTCGAGCAATTGCTGAATTATTTACGCATAACGTCTCTGAGATGCGGCGAAAAACAGGTTTTAACCGAAACATTTTTCCAACGGATTCGCAAGAAATGGTGATGGATGAATATAATGAGGATGTGGAATTTATTTTGAAATCGAATACCAGTAGCACTGTAAATTTATTAAAGTTATTAATTTAGACGTAGCATATAAATTTTAGGTTTACATTTCGTTTTTACAACTTTTTTTTACATGTCTTTTTACTTTATTTAACGTCCAAATTTTTTTTCATTCAAATTTTATGAAACTTGGTACCCAGGGGTTTTCGGGGTCGCTGATTACGAATCTGATGTTAGATTTTCAAAATTAAAAATGGCAGATCCAATACGGCGGACCGAAATTTTTAAATTTGATAAATTCTTATAAAACTTGGTATCCAGGGATTTTCGGGAACGCTAATGTTAGAATCTGATGTTAGATTTTCAAAATTCAAAATGGCGGATGCAGTTTCTAAAATTTGTTAAACCGACAGTTTTTCGTTAGAGGGGAAAAAAATTATATTATTCCGTTGTAGGATTATTAATATTAAATTATTTTAAATTAATGTTAAACATTTTTAGAGGTTTAGAGGGGACAAAAAATTATATTTCCGTTCTAAGATAAATAATATTAAATCGTAATATTAAGTTACTTCAAATTAATGTTAAATTACATATTTCAAATTAATTTTAAATTATTCAGCAAAATTTAGAAATACCAAATAATGACAAAAACTCAAGTTTCCCATTAACAAACGAAAATGGTGAATCGACGTTCATTGTGATCGAATTTGAATTACATGAACCCTTTAAAAAATCATGTTCCATTGAAGATTATTCAAAAGAGTAAGATCTTTATTGAAAATTATGATAAATTGAACTTTTATTTAAAAATAACAAGCTCATATTTTGTCTTTGAAAAAATGCAGAATATTGGAATTAATTCAAAACAAAAGACCTCTTCGTCCTCATATTTTAACGAGTCATTTAGCGGAGGATCAATTTTCGGATTGTATTAAACAACTCGTTGAAATAATAACGGAAAGATATCAGGTAAAAAACTGTAAAAAGTATATTAGGTTGTCATTAGAAGATCATTATAATAATCATTTTCTTCTTATAGAATTACGTTGATAAAAATAAGAGAAAAGAAATAAGGGAGCAGAGAAAAATTGCTACCGAAAGAGCCGGATATTCTCGTGATAATGAGGGAAAATATAAAAATTCTAATTTTGATTGTTGTTACCATTATATATCTGTAAGTTCTCGAAATTAATTATTAATTATTTATAAATTTAATTACTTGAATAAATCTATATTAATAATCTTTGTATTCCGGAAATCAGTTCGCAGTTTGAAGTTAGTTGTTGTTTGCTTTTTTGTTTTGTAAATTTTTTAATAATTTTTCTTTTTTTAAATATTTAAAATTTTTAAATTAATGTCATGAAAATCATTGAATTCTTGCAAAGAATTTTACAATTTACAAAAATAATTGATAATTGTTTTGAAGAATTTTATCATAATTTTTTAATATAATTGAATGTTTTGAAAGAATTTTGTTAAAAATTTTGAAAATAATTGTATTTAATCGAAAACTTTTATTAAAACGTTTAAAATAATTAATTTTTCTTAAAAATTATAAAAACTGGTGAAAATAATTAAATCTTATTTAATATTTTTAAAAATAATTGTATTCTTTCGAGAAATTTTATACTAAAATTGAATTAAAAATAATTGAATTCCTCCGAAGAATTTTATTATTAATGAAAATAATTGAATTCCTTTGAAGAATTTTATTATATTTATGAAAACAATTTAATTCCTTCAAGGAATTTTATTATTTATGATGAAAATAATTGAATTCTTAAGAAGAATTTTATTAAAATTTAGAAAAAAATTTAATTGAATCCTTTCATGAAATTTTATTAAAATTGTATTGAAAATAATTGAAATAATTGAAATAATTAAATAATTAAATTCTTCCGAAGGATTGTTATTATTTATGAAAATAATTTAAATTTTTCGAAGAATTTAATCAAAATTTGTGTATATAATAGGATAGTTAAATTCTTTAATGAAATTTTATTTAAAATTGTGGAAAATTAGTTTTTACCTAAATATTCTATAAAAAGAAATTTTATTTTTCAAGAATTTTATTAAAAAATAGTCATAATTAATTTTTTTTAACAAATTGTATAATTTTCTAGTTTTTATAGAATATAAAGTAATATTTTACAAGAAATTTCTTAAAAATTTGGAAAATAATTGAATTTTTGAGATTAAATCAATTTCAGAATTATTTTTTAATTATTTTCTAAATAATTGAATTTTGTAATTAAAATTGAAATTTCTTAAGTTATAAAGAAGATATTTGAATGTTTTTCAAGAAATTTATTAAACGTTTTGAAAATTAATTAATTTTTTAAGGAATTTTACAGAAAAAAAGATTTTTAAAAAATTAAGGAATTTTTTAATGAATTTTACAGAAAAAAAGATTTTAAATAACCAAAAGGAAACGAGAGGGAATCAATTAAAATAATTGAATGTTGGCAAAGACATTACTATTTAAAAAAATAATTGAATTCTTTTGTGAAATTTTAATAAAATTGTATTGAAAATAATTCTACTCCTACGAAGAATTTTACTATTTATAAAAATAATATTTAATTCTTCCGAAGAATGTTATTATTTATGAAAATAATTGAATTCTTTGAATTATTTTAAAATTTTTAAAATATAAACAATCATAAATAATTATGTACCTACCTAATAAGTGAATTTTTTAAATTTTGATTATGAAATTTCAAATTATTCAAAAATTTAAATTTGAAAATAAAAAGTTTTTTAATTTGCATAAATAATTTTGCTAGTTAATAAAATAAATTAGAGTGAATTTCAATTCAGAGACTTTGTATAACGTCAAAAGACCAATTTTTAAAAATAACTAAAAATATTTTACAGTATTTTGAAATATTATTTTTTAGGACGATCTTCAATGTTTTGTACAACATCTACACAATGCTGGAGAATACACTGACATTCGGAATACATTAAAGAATAAAATTGTTACTCTACTGGATCAAAAATTCCCCAGTGATATGTACAGTTGGGACACAAAGGAAAGTCAAGTAAGTACAATGTAAAAAAAATTTCGATTAAAATATTTATTTTTTTTTGTTTACAAAATATAAAAATTTTTTAACATTTCTTTGAATTATAATTTTTTGTTCATAAAATAAAAAAGTTTTCAACTTTTGAATTATAATATTTTTATAATATTTAATATAATAGGTACTAATAATATTAATTATAATATTATGATAATGTAATCTTTTGAATTATAATATTTGCAATTAAAGAAACATAAATTTTCAAATGAACCGTTATTCGAAAAAAAATATATTAACGCAACTGCGAATTGACATTATTTTTGTTTCCAATTTATAATTCATTATTATTTACCATTAATATTAATAATATCCAAATTATTTTTTCTCTAAAAAAATATAAAATTTTTAATAAGTAATAATAAAGAGGGTAAAATTTTCAAAGTCGGAAAATAAAAAAAATTTGAGGAAATGAATTTTTTAAATTCATTGAAATGAAGTTATTTTGAAATAACTTTTTTTTTTGTGAAAGCAGTTTCTAAGCGTTTAAATTTCTATACATTTTACAACTTCGTTGAGCGTCCCACTCTTTTGCTTGATTAAAAGCTCTTCCAAATTCTTGGACGAATTTTCTCTCACTTATCAGTTTCATTGTTGAGCGATCCATAAAAGTTTTACACGCAATACCTGCAAAAAAAAAATTGTTTGATTTATTCTAATAAATTTTAGTTGTTAAATTTTTAAATTCTAAATTACACTGAAAAAAATGTATTTGATTCAAATAATTAATTATTAATTATTATTAAATGAATCTTTACTTCAATCAAATAATTTTTTCAGGGCAATTAAATAGTATTTGCTTCAAATACTAAAATTGATTTAAATAAAATTTATTTGATTCAAACGAATGTTTATTTGATAATGAGCAAATAATCGGTTTACCGAATCAAATAAATTATTTTTCAATGTATTTTTAGTTATTATTTTGAATATTTTAGTTATTTTAATTATTATAATTGAATATATTTTTATTATACACTGAAAAAAAAATTTATTTGATTTAAATTAACGATTATTTGTCAATAAAATAATGTCTATCAAATAAATATTTATTTTTTTGATTTAACCCAATTAAATGGTATTTGCTTCAAATACTGAAATTATTGATTCAAATACAATTTATTCAACTTCGATAAAAATTATTTGATTCAAATAAATTTTTTTCAGTTTAAAAATGCTTTTATTGTACCTAATAATATTTTTATTGTAATATTTTTGTTATTTATTTATTATAATAATTTTTTTATAATATTTTTATTATAATAGAATAATATTAATACTGTAAATTAATATAAATACCTTGAATGCATTTACAAAATTCTGTCTCTTTGATAACTAATTTATTGGGGACTTTTCTAAGAGCTGTAAATCTTTTACAAATTTCCTTAGACAAATATTTTTTTATAATATCAGTTAAACTTCTATTCAATGGCAATTGATGATCTATTAATGGATACATAGATGCAATCTGAAAAATAAATAAAAACCATAAAATATACAAACATTTTTGATAAATGGATAAATTTCAAATTTCACATAAAATTTCTACTTACAAAATCAGTTCGATATTCTTCGTTCAATTTTAAATTGTTATTGAAAGTTTCAAATTTCGATCTTTTTCTGAATGGAATTTTGAGGTTGTACTTTTTGATGAAATCTTTTTCCGTTAACCGGAAAGCTGCCACTTTTTTTATCATCGAAATTACCTGTTTGTAGTCATTTTCGATTGCTTTTAATGAAGCATGGATTTTTCGTAATTTCATTAGTTCCGTGTCTGAAAAATAAATTATTAATATTATTCATTATTAATAATAATTACGCATGTATTTCAAAATCTACCAATTTTTAAGAAAAATAGAAAAATTCGAAAAGAAGAAAAATTTATTTTCTATGACTGATTTTATTTTATAACCTTTGAATTCCTCTAGAAAAAAAATATTGTTATATAAAATCAATTCTATGGAATATTGAAATTATTTTCTTGATATAATTAAAAATACCCTTTGTCTTAATTATTAATTATTAATTACATGAATGTAATTTAATATAAATTATATAAATAAATAATATAATATATAAATTATTAATTATTATTACAGTTCGTTATTTGGAAAAAATGATCAATAATTATAAAAAATTTTAATATACCTTCGTCCTGAATTTCCGTTTCTGAATTATTTGTCTGTGTTGAAGCATGGACCTTTCCATTTTCTAAATTTGAAGACGAACTTGATTCACTTAACAATGAATCCAACGATATTGTCGAGGAATGTCTCGAAATTAGCTGAACTGGATCATTTTGTGTTAAATTTAATTTTACACGTTTAACATGATTCGTATTCTCATTAGTAATCGTAGTATTTGTCGTAGTTTTTGATTTTTCATTTTTTGATAAATTCACATTATCATCATCATCCGATGATGATGATGACGATGAATCATCACTACTCGATACTACTCGAGAATTTCGCTTATTCTTAAGAACTTGATTAGAATTTGTTTTCTTCTGTTTGTCAACAACAATTCGCTTATTTTTTCTGTGCTTCTTACTCTCACGTTTTCGTTTCCCATTTATCAATGTTGTTTCAGATTCTGATGACGATGAACTACTAGAATCACTCGATTCTTTCATTGGTTTTGGTTCATCGTCCGATGAATGATCCGATGAGCTTATTATTGTTATTTCAGCAATTGGTTTGTTATCTTCCGGTTTCTTAGGAGTTACTACTACCGGAGGTACAAACACCAATTTGACATTTGGTCCCAGAATTGCTTGTACATCTGAAATGGTATTAAAAGAATGTATGTAAAAATTAATGTATATAAATTTATTTCTTTTTTTTCTAAATTTACTCAATAAAAAAAATGAAACAAATTTCGCAAACGCAACATAGAGAAAGAAAAAAAAAGTTAACCTCTTTCTACGGAACGTGAAGGCGAAGGTATCGGCGATATCGGTTCAATTTTCTCTACCGTCTTAAGTTCTTCTTGTTGACATTTCTCTATTGTGTCACTTTTTCTTTGCTCATTACTAATTTGCTCTCTAATTGTTAACCCTCGTCCTTGTCCTTCCTCGTTGTTATTCATTTTCGTAAATTTATCACAAATTCACAAAAATCTTTTATTCACTTCAGTCGACTTTGAATCTATAACCAAAATTCGATTAGAATATTTTGTGCGAAATTTTACGCGTCGCGGAACTCGCTGGAACTTGCGGAGATAGCCATTTGTTTTTTTCGTCTGCTACTCATCAAAAAAGGAAGTAAGAGGAATTATAAATTCAAAAAATGTTTAGATTGTCAATGATAAGATTTTTATTATCAATTAGTTATTAATAATGAATTATTAATAATAAATAACAATAAGAATAATAATAAATAATAATAATAATATTAATAAATTAATAAATTAATATAAACTTGAAAAATAATAAATTAAATTTATATAGGTATTTCGTGAATAATTCCGGGAAAATTCAAAAATTATATAAAAAATCAAAATAATAATTAATTGAAATTAGATATTTCGTGAATAATAAAATTATATAAATATAACAATAAAAATAATAATTAATAGAAATAACAAATAACAGCAAATAATATAAATATAATATAATGTAATATAATATAATAATAAATAATAATAAATTGATAATAATTTTTTTTTATTTAGAACCACATAGCAGAATCATATGTGTATTTAGTAGAACGTCTAAACTTGGTTCTAAATAGTATAGTTGAAAATCAATCCTTAATGAAAACGTCCGAAATGAGGGAAATGGAAAATTTCTATTTGTACGCAGAAGAAGCTTATTTTTTGGAAAATGTTGATGAAGCGAAAAATTATTATTCTACAGTAGGTTTATTTCTTTTTTGCATTTAATAATAATATTTAGTTATAATATTTAATAATAATATTTCAGTATTAATTAAAAAATCTAGCCTAACAAATCTAAGTAAAGAAAAAAAAATTTTTAAATATTATTTGAGAAATAATTAAAAAAATAAAATTAAAACAAGTTTAAATATTTAAATACTATTTGCGAATTTTTTTTTTTAGCTTGATTTTATAGACTCTTATTATTTATATGTAGATATTGGCAAATAACACAAAAGATCCAAATGCTTGGATTAATTATGCTATTTTTTTGAAAAAAAATTCGGAAACCGAGAGAGCACTTGAATGTTCGAAGGAAGCAATCGCTTTGAATAATCAACACAAAATAGGGTAAAATTAATTTTTGTTAAATTTCTTTAAAATGTAGAATTTCCTTTCTGTAAATTTATTTTTTTTGTAGATTTTCCTTTTTGTAAATTTTAATTTTTGTAGAATTTCCATTTGGCAATTTTTCTTTTTTGTAGAATTTGCTTTTTGCAAATTCCATTACTTTTTATTTTATAGAATTCTCAATTTTTAACTAAAATTCTTCTCATAATTCAATTATTTTTTATAATTTTTGAGAAAGTTCCTTGAGAAATCAATTATTTATTAAAAAAAAAAGAAAACTTCATCTAAAATATTTCTGAAATCCGCACTTGTATTTACAATATTCAATTTCATGAAATTTGAATAATTTTGAATATTTTTCAATTAAATAGAATATTCAAAAATACAACTAATTTATTAGGAAAAATTTAAATAAAAATGTTTTAAAAAACTAACTTCTTCAGAATTTTCAATTAAAATTCATCTTTTCTGAAACTTCAATTAAAAAATTTTTGAAATTCAATCTATAATTAATAATATTAGTAATAATATTAATTTAACATTCTCCTATAAAAAAAAGAATTATTTATAAATTATTGTAGGAAAACTAATTAACATTAATGCGAAATATGTTTTTTTAAAATTTATTTTGTAAGAAAAAAAGAATTTTATTTATTTTAATGTCTCGTTATGATAATTTTGTATGTTAATATGCGAAATTTTTTCTATTTTAAAAGAAAACTTATTTTATATTATTTTTGGTAATTTTTCATAATTTTTAATCTGAAATAATTTACTATTTACACAAAATTTTATTAAAATTTTTGAAAAAAAATTTAATAGTTTTAATGACATTTATAAAAAAATTTTGTGAAAATAATTAAATTTTTTCGAGAAATTGAATTGAAATTGTATTGAGAATAATATTGAATTCTTATTTTACAAAAAAAAATTTTTAAATAATTGAATTCTTTCGAGAAATTTTATTAAAGTTATAAATAATTAGAATTTCTACGAAGAATTTTATTATCTGTATGAAAATAATTGAATTCTAGCAATTTTTTTGACGAATTTAATTAAAATTGTATTAATTATAATTCAATTTATATATAGAATTTTATTAAAATTTATTAAAAATAATTGAATTCTTTCGAGAAATTTTAATTTTCTTCGGAGCGCGGAACATTTAATTTTTTTTTATAAAATATTTTTTTTAGAAATTTTTAATTTTCAAAAACTATATTCATTTCTCAAGAAAAATGATTTAAATGTTAATTAACTAAAACAGACTATTAATGTGCGGTTTGATTCTCGTATCACTACAAAAATATCGAGAGGCAAAAGTATTTTTAGAATCACTTACTGCATTTCATCCCCTATTTGCCGAGGGTTGGATTATTTTACATTTATTTTATCAACAAATTGAATATCATCCTGGTAACTACAATTATTTATATCTATTATAATTTATTTTTTATATTTATTTACTATAGAACATGAAAAAAAAAGTATAAAAAATCCAAATCCAGGTACGTTAAAATAATATAAATTTTTTTAAGAAGTAAAAAATTACTCTCTAAATTTGAATTAGTAAAAATGCTTAATAATTTGAATTAGTCGATTTTAATATAATAATTAGTAATTTCTAATAATTTATTAGTAAAATTTATTAATTTATTAGTCAAATTCAAAAGCAAAAAATCAGTCTGTAATTCAAATTAGTAAACATTTTTACTAGTTAAAATTTAGGAAGTAAAAACTAAAAAATAATTAATTTTTTTCCAATATACATTTATCCTTTTCTGTAGGTTTGGATGTAACTCTCAAAACTGCAGAAAAATGTTTTAAAGACAAGAAACGAGACAATGAAATTTCATTGCCATTTTTTAATCAACCCTTAACTTGGTCAATGAGTTTTTGTAAAGAAAATGATCCTTACATTGTTACCGCAACAATGCTCTTGAAATTGAATCTCTATGAAGTAAAATAATTTTAAAAATATTACAATTTTGAAAGTAAAAAAAAAATACGTGAGAATTTATTGTTTATTAATAAAAAAAAAATTCAAAGTTCGCAGGTTTGGCTTTATCTCAAGAATTATCATTAAACGGAAGATCAATTCCCTTTTTATATTATTTAAGTGTCAATTACTTTTTACAAAATCAACACGAAAGCGCGATTTCACATTTAAAAGAAATTGAAAGCAGTTATGGTTCGGTATAACAGCATTATTATATTTTTGAGGAAATTAAAAAAAAAATAAATAAAAATAAATTAAAAATGAAATTCTTCATTTTTAATTTATTTTAATTTATAGTAATTAAATTTAAAAAAGTAAAAATTGAAACTATTGAAATAAATTAAAAATATATTTGTCACTAGTGAAAGAAATTAAAAATTATCTTGTAACTATTAAAAGAAACATTAAAAATTAAATTAAATATCTATATCCCTTTAGGATTTTTCAACAAGCTCGTTGACCGGTCACTGTCTCTACAAATCAGGCAAAATTGAAGACGCTCTAAACAATTACGAATACGCTAATGTTACATTTAATCGACCAAATAATATACACTTTGTTCATTTACTGTAAACCGAAAATTTACAATTTCTTTAAAATTTCGTACAATTGTAATTCAAAGAGAATTTAAGGAAAATTTTAAATATTTCAGAATGGGATCTTGTTATGTAAAAAAGGAAAATTACGATTTGGCGAGAAAAATTTTTTTACAATTGTGTAAAATTTCTCCCACTTGTGAAACATGGCTCGGCTTGGGAATTGCATTATATCACGTATGAGTTAATTATTTATTTATATAATTAAAGAATTACATTTAATTAATTAAAGAATTTATTAATTATTTATTATAGTATTTACCTATTATTTATTAATTCTACTAAATTAATAAATAATAAATACTAAAATATTAAAAATAAAAAAAATATTAATTGAATTCTTACGAAGATTTTTATAAAAAATTTTTTAAATAATTGAATTCTGTTTGGAAATTTTCTGAAAATAGTAGATATTGAAAATAATTGAATTGCGAAAAGTTTTTAAAAATAATTAAATTTTACAAAGAATTCTATTTAAATTGTTGAAAATAATTGAATGTCTGTGTGGCATTTTAATACATTTTTTTGAAAATAATTGAATTCCTAAAAAGCATTTTATTATTTACGAATAATTGAATTCTTGCGAACGATTTTATTAGAGTTTTTCAAAATAAGTGAATTTCCAAGACAAAATTTATTATTTTTAAAAATAATTAAATTCTTGTGAAGAATTTTATTAAAATCTAAAGGAATAATTGAATTATTTCAAAAAAATTTAATTCAAATTTTATTTAAAATAATTTATTTCTTTCGAACAATTTTCTTAAAATATTTGAAAATAATTGAATTCCTGTGAAAAATTTCAATATTTTTGTAAATAATTGAATTCTTCCAAAGAATTAAAAAAAAAGATATTTTAAATAATTGATTTTTTCGAGGAATCGAAATTAAATTTTTAAAAATAATTACATTTTTCGAGCAATTCCTGTAAAATTGTATTGAAAATAATTCTAGTCCTGCGATGAATTTTATTAAAATCTTCAAAAATAATTGAATTCCTGAGAAGAATTTTATTATTTATGAAAATAGTTGAATTACTTATTGTGAAAAATTTTATTAAAATGTTTAAAAAGAATTGAATTTCTGTGATAAATTTTCTTACATATTTTTGAAAATAATTGAATTCTTCATAAGAATTTTATAAACATTGTTTTAAATAATTAATTTTTTTGAAATATAATAAATATTATGAAAATTTTATTTTAAATAATTGAATTCTGGTGGAAACTTCATTTGTGAAAATTATTTAATTTTTCGATTAGGTAATTGATTTAAAGATAGTGTTAAAAATAATTGAAATTTTTCGATGAGTATTATTATTTATAAAAATAATTGAATTCTTGCTTAGAATTTTATCAAACATTTTTTTAAAAAATCGAATTTTTATGAAAAATGTTGAAAGTAATTAAAATTATTGAAATTGAAAGGAATTGAAAGTAATTGAATTATTGTGAGAAATTGTATAAAAATTTTGTTAAATAATTGATTTTTTCTAAATTTTTTTGAAAATGCTATTTTAAATTAATTGAATTTGTGTGGAAATTTTATTATTTATGGAAATAATTGAATTTTTAGGTTGAATTTCATTAAAATTTAAAAGAATAATTGAATATTATTTAAAAAAAAAAATAATTCAAATTGTGTTTAAAATAATTGATTTCTTTCGGACAATTTTATTAAAATACTTGAAAATAATTTAATTCCTGTGAAAAATTCTAATATTGAAAATAATTGAATAGTTGCTAAGAATTTTATTAAAATTTTCAAAAATAATTAATTTCTTGAGAAGAATTTTATTATTTATGAAAATAATTGAATTATTGTGAAAAATTTTATTAAAATGATTAAAAAGAATTGAATTTCTGTGAAAAATTTTGTTTTCATAAGAATTTTATAAACATTGTATTAAATAATTAATTTTTTTCTAATATAATAAATATTATGAAAATTTTATTTTAAATAATTGAATTCTTGTAAAAAAATGTATTTGTAAAAATAATTGCAGTTTTCTAGGAATTCAATTAAAATTATAATAAGAAATAATTTAAATCCTACGATGAGTTTTATTATTTATGAAAATAATCGAATCTTGCTTAGAATTTTATTTAAAATTATGTTAAATAATTGAATTTTCATGAAAAATGTTATTATTAGTGAAAATAATTGAATTCCTGTGGAAATTTTTGTATTTATGAAAATAATTGAATTTTAGATAAATTTTATCAATTTCTTTTTAAAAATAATAATTAAATTCTTTTGAGAAATTTTATTGAAAATACTAGATATATTGAAAATAATTGAATCTTTTTAAAGAATTTGATAATAATATTTGAGAATAATTTTTTGATTTCTAGTAATTAGCGAATTTAAAGTAGTGGAAATTCTAAAAAAAAAACAGAAATAGTAGCTTCTAGTGGCTGAAATCTAAATAAAGTACCCAAATAGTAGCGAAGTCTGCACTTACCTTTCGGTTTCCTACTTTTATATGCGCGTCTGATGCTAAAACTGTTCTGTACCAATTTCTCTTAATTTTAATTAATTTCTTTTATTTTATTATAAAAATAGAAAAACTAGGTATTAGAAAATTAATAACTAAATTTCTTTCAGAAAAATCAATTAAAGGAGGCCGAGATGGCTTTTAACGAGGCGAATCAAATAAATTCACGTCATGCAGTCGTTTGGGGTTATTTGTGCCTTTTAAATATTTCTCTTCATCGTTATGACGAATTCTCTCAATGTTACACACAAGCTTCTAAGGTGAGTTGAATTATTATATTATTATATACTTACTAATTAGTTTACTAATCACTTATTATAATTACAAATTATACTAATATAATAAATAATAATAATAAAAGAAAATAATACTCAAAGAATGGCGGATATAAAATAAAAAGATTGAAAATTAGAATAAAAATAAGAACCCATTTTTATTAAAAAAAGCACTACAGTTTTATTAACAATTTTCTTTTCCATTTTATTACAGAATAATCTTAAAAATAGTAAATTATGGCAGACTATAGAAAACGCTATGGAAAAAGTAGGTTATTTGTCACCAATATAATCACTAAAATCGCAGAAAACAAAAATAGCACATAATAAGAAATTTTTATTCTTTAACAAAAAAATTCTATTCCTTCTGAATGTTTCAAATTTTATATTTTCATCTTATAAATATAAGTATTAAATTGACAGAAGTTAAATTTATTTTTTTTTTTAATAATTTTAATTCACGAAAAATCATGAAAATTTTGAGTATATTATCAATTTTTTTTTTAAATTGTCATTTTGCCAATAATTTCAATATTAATATCGAACGAGAAAAAATTATTCTAAAAATATTTTATCACAACTACAATATCATATAACAATAAATATGTTAACTCTTTAACTTTGTAAAAAGTTATTCAAAAAGCTTTCAAGAAATTTTTCAATGTGAATAGAAAATATGAAAAATCAATTCTAAACAAAGGAAAAATAATATTAGTTATACATTTGGCATTTGGGTTTGGTATTAGGAAAAATCTATTTTTTTTATGACAAAAATTTCTGTTGTTAATTTAAAATCATATGTTTGTTCACGATATACAAATAATTTAATTTTTCGGATATTATCTTTTTGCAATATAAATAATATGTATATAAAAAAAACATTTTTTTTCGTAGACGTTGAAATTGAAAAGAAAGGGAACTGTACAAATACAACGTACTTTTTTCTTCTAATTTCCTGTCAAAAAATAATTCGCTTTTTTTCTAAATACTTATTTTTAACTATAGAAAGTTCTCTTTTGTGTTATATATTAATGAGCCAAATGTTAGTTATAAGAATATTATTCTATTATTAAATTGAAATGGATATTACTCATTTCCATATTAATATATATCACGATGCATTAAAGACAGTTTATCAATGCATTTTATAATTTATTGAAAAAATTGTTTTCTTTACAGACGATAAAAAGAAGTTGATTAATAAATTAATAATTTTTTTATTAAAAATAATTAAATAATTAAAAAATAATTTATTAATTACTGATGTTATAATAATTATAATAATTTAATAATATTATAATGTTCTGATGCAGTTTATTAATGCATGAACTTAAACAAATCTAATTTTGTTCCAATAGGCCGAATAAATACTGTTATTGCATCCGATTACCGGAATAATTTTTTTTTCTTCAATTTTTTATCATCTGTAAATATATTTTTTTTATTTCGCAATTACAAACTTTTTCTATCTCTTTTAATAATATGGCTTCGATGACTATCGAATATTACATGAAAACATAAAATTTCAGTAAAAGATTTTTCTTTTCAATTTATTTTATAACTTGAAAGAGATATACCTATCGATAATATATTTTTTTTCTTTTATATTCTACAATTATAACTAGATTAGCAATAATTATTATTAACTTTAAGGGTGTTGAACCCATTGACAAATTCTTAAATAATAATAATAATAATAAAAAAAACGTAACAATAGTCTCAATTATTTAAAAAATAAACTGAACGTGGAAAGAAATAAGTATATCTTCTAAATAAAGTATTAAACTTTTTCCTAACGAAACAAGTGATTAAAAATAATTTTAAAAAATAATAATTTTTTAATTGATAAATAAAAACAATTACTTATTAAATAAGTTAATAAATTTTATTTCACAATTAATTTACTTTAAAATAATAAAATAATGTCAAAAGAAATAAAACAAATTAGAATAAAGTTAAACAATTTTAAACTTGAGTAATAAATGAAATATTTATTCTATTAACATAATAATAAAATAAATATATTGAAAATAATAATAATAATAATAATAATAATAATAATAATAATATTAATAATAATAAAAATAATAATAAATTAATAACGTAAAAAACCTAACAAAATATTTGAATACATTTATTCAAACAAAAATAATATATTTTCTAGTTGTTTAGAAATAAATTTTCAATAAAAATATTTTTTTTCCTTCAATTTCTGACTTTGTCAATGAGTTAAAAGCCGTTAATTATTATTAAATTTTTAATAATTTATTAACTATCGACATGTGCAAAGACAATGGAAAATTTTATTTTATTACAAAATTAATTAAAAAAATTTTCATCAAAAATGAAAAACAAAAAACAAAATTTTCAATATATTGAAATGTTTCATTGACGTAGATAAATTTAAAAAAAAAATAATGAAGATATGAAATCTACTTAGTTATACTTTAGAATAAGTAATTTAACTAATAATTTAGAATAATTAACCTAATTAATAATTTATTATAATTAATTTCATTAATAATAAAAAATTATTAACTGGGATTCAATACTTTTTTTTTTCATTCTCACTGAGCAAAAATTAAACAATATTTAATAATATTTCAATGTTTCATTAAATTCTAAATTTCAGTCTTTAGAAAAAATGTAGTTTTATGTAATTTATCTTTGGAACTTTTGGAAATTAATTAATCATTAATTAATTAGTTATTAATCAGTTATTAATCAGTAATCAATCAGTAATTAATTAGTAATTAATCAGTACTTAATTAGTAATTATTCAGTAATTAATTAGTAATTAATCAGTAATTAATTAGTAATTAATCAGTAATTAATCGGTAATCAATCAATAATTAATCAGTAATTAATTAGTAATTGATCAGTAATTAATCAGTAATCAATCAATAATTAATTAGTAATTAATCGGTAATTAATTAGTAATTAATCAGTAATTAATTAGTAATTAATCAGTAATTAATTAATGATTAATCAGTAATTAATTAGTAATTAATCAATAATTAATTAATAATTAAGTAGTAATTAATCAATAATTAATTAATAATTAAGTAGTAATTAATTAATAATTAATTAATTATTAATAATTGATAATTAATAATTAATAATTAATAATTGATAATTAATAATTGATTAATTATTAATTAATTACAGTAGTGAAATGATAGTTATTCTGCAACAAAATTTTATTTGTTGGTTTCTGTGAGAATTTGAGATGAATTTGGGAAAAATACCGAACGTAATATATTTATAATCTCCTAAGGCTCATTTGTGTCGAATAAATAACCTATAAAGTACGAATTATATTATACTTAAATTTATCATCACACACCGGGTGCATTTTTCATAAAACTTTTAACAAACAATTGGCCAAGTTTTATTTTTAATATTAACTTGGTTGTTTCTTTGAAGAAATAGAGTGTCAGCCACCCCCGACTACTCGCCTGTGATTGGTGAATAGAAGGAGCATGCGCTGACGATCATTATGGCAATTCTGCAATTGCGATATAATTTTATAAAAAATTTCTCTCTCTCTCTCTCTCTTTCTCTCTAAATGCACACGAGCAAAATATAATTCAAGTTTGACAAGTTGTATGAAAATTGCATAATAATTAAAGCAAAATTTTCTTTTTCGCGTCGAAAAAGAAAATAAACTCTCGATTTTCTTTTCGAGAAAGAAAATAAAATTTCAATTTTCTTTTCGGGAAAGAAAATAAATTCTCAATTTTCTTTTCGTGAAAGAAAATAAATATTCTAAAATACCTATTCAGTAGGTAAGCAAGAGGCCTCTTTGGGAATCTCAGTACTTACAGTTTCGGTGGATTTTTTTTCCAATAATTCTTCGATAATGTCTTTGACATTTTCGTTAATTTCCGATTTTAATGTCATTTGTTCGTGATCAATTTTTGCTTCGTTGCTTTCAGTGATACAATTTTCTGTTTGGGGAGAAATATTTTTTGGCGGTAGACTTTCTTCAGTGGTGGGAATTTTTTCCGATATTTCTTCGTTGGTATTTTTAACTTGATCTTCTTGTTCGATTTCTTCTTTTTTGGATTGTTCTTCGGATTTTTTACATTCTTCTTTATTTTCTTTACATTGTTCTTCAATTTTTGTGCTATTCGGGGATATTTCACTTTTTACTGGTTCAATTTTTTCCATCTCTATTTGAACTTTTTCTATTTCTATTTCACTTTTTTCTGGTTCAATTTTTTCTAGCTCTATTTCAACTTTTTCTATTTCTGTATCCACTGTTTCGATTTTTCGTTTCTCTTGTTCGATTTTTTCAATTTCCATTTTTCTTTTCTCTTGTTCGATTTTTTCCATTCTCATTTTTCTTTTCTCTTGTTCAATTTTTTCTATTTCGCTTTCCTTTGGTTCTGTTTTTTCTGTTTCTATTTTTCTTTTCTCTTGTTCGATGTTTTCTGTTTCCGTTTCTTTTGATTCAATTTCTTCCATTTCTTTTGTTTCAGTTTCTTTTTTATCTTCAGTTATTTTCTCTATTTCTTCGTCTTCTTTTTTAATTTGTTCCATTTCTGTTTTAATTTCATTTGTTACCGTATCTTCTTTCGCAATACTTTCATTATCACTTTTCAGTGTTTCAACTTTCTCGACTTCTTCTTTCTTCAGTATTTTATTTTCTTCTAATACTTCGCAGTCTTCTGAAATTTTCTTTTTTTCTAATACTTCATTTGTTGGAGAATTAGAAAATTCTTCATTTTTTTCTCCCTCCTTATTTTTTTTCGTTTCTACACTAGTTTCCGCTTTATCGATTTTCTCCAAATCTTCTGCTTTCGTTAAAACTTCAATTTCTTTTACATTTTCTTGGAGATTTTGCATTTTTTCGTCTTCTGGTATTTCTTCACTTTCTTTTAATTCACTTTTCATTTCTTCAGCTACTACAATTTTTTTCGTCTCTATTTCTTCACTTGGAGTTAATTCCTCCTTTAGTGGAAACCTTCCTTCCGTTTCTTCTTCCTTCTCCGAATCTCTTGAAACGATCGAATCGTTGGACTGATTCGAATTTTCAGCCTCAACTATCGTAAAATTGTCAATTGTCAAACTGTCATTATTTTCGCAATGATTTTTCAAATTCTCCGCCTCATTGACATCAAGGGAAAATTGCTCGGCATCTTTTACATCAAATTTCGAAATATCGGTTAAATTTTCCGATTCTGTATTTAAATTTGAACCTTCATTGCTGTCGGTGCGACCTAAAATTTTAATCACAGTATTTTTTGCACCGTTGAGACGTTTTTGACCGCGGCCACGCGATGGAACAATGCCCTGCGATGTGGAGGTGAAGAAATGCATTTGATGACTCTGTGGCGATTTTTGCTGTTCTTTGAATTTCTTCCTCTGTGCTGACGGTGATTTTGCACTATTTTCACGCATCGGTTGCTCGTCACGTTTCACATCTTTTCGCTGAAGAAAGGGCGATTTATTATTATCCTTTCTTCTCGCTGTGAATGGACTTTTTGGAGGATTTGTTCGTTGTGTATTGTTGAAATGCGTTTTTTCGTCAAACGATTTTTGCCGATAGAAATTGTCCAGTTGATGAGTTGTAATTTCACTTTCGCCATGACTCGAATAAGTGACACGAGATTTTTGTCGTGGTCCAACTCGTCCTGTGCCAGCAATACTCGGTGCATTTACTTAAAAGAATTGTTTTTTTTATTTTAGGTGTTTTTTTTAATATTATCATTAAGTAAATCTAGCAGAAAACGAGGGGAAAAAAAGTAAAACTAAGTCTGAAAACAAAGGGAAAATAATTAAATTTGAAAAAAATATCCTACCTTTAACACTCATGACAGGTCCTTTAATAGGCATGTTACCATGATTCACAGTAACTTTAATACTCTTATCAGTGGCGACTACAGTTTTATCTTCAATTGGCGATAAGGGTCCTTTCAACAATGATTCTGAAAAATCATTTTGGTTATCGTAATGACCATGATTTCTCGGTCCATGAGAACCATGATGATTGCCTCCGCGACTCCGATTAGTGGGTTCAACTAAAAATTAAATGTTTCCACTTTATTGAAAACTAAAAACTCCAAATTTTTTCCTCTATTTTCTCGTTAAAAAAAATATGTGCAAAATAAAATTGGCACTTTGTCCATTTTCACGATTTTCAAATGTGAATTTCTAAAAATTTCTTCTTTGGAGAAAATCGAAAAAATATGGGACTTTCGGAAATAATTAAATTATTAAATTATCACTAAAAATTAAACGCATACATTTAAATACAAACCTTCGAACTGATGTCGCTTATCGTATTCCTTATAATCCCGTCTACTTGTGTCGCCCAAAGAAAATCTCAGATCTTTCTTGGATGAATCTTTCTTAATATTTACCTGTAAATTTTTGTTTCATTAAAATTAATAGTTAATTAGCAAACATTACCTGCGCAAAACGCAGTATTCAATTTATTATTATTACGCAAATTACAAAAATTTTTTATTTTCAAAAATATCAACACAAATTTTTGAAAAATTCAATTATTAATTACATAATCAATTTTATTATTACTACCTATTTATTATTTTCTAAAATTTTAATAAAATGCATCGATACAATTCAATTATTTTCAAAAATTTTTAAAAACGCAGGAATTCATAATTATTTTTTAATATACAATTTTAATAAAATTTTTCGAAAAAATAAAAATTAATTTCAAAAATTTTGATAAAATCTTTTAAAAGAATTCATTTATTTTCATAAATAATAAAACAAAGAAATCTGTATGAAAAATATTACTGTGAAAATAATTGAATTCATGCGAAGAAAAAAGATTCACATAAATTCAATTTTTATAAATTTTTTCAAAATAATTCAATTATTTTTATAAATAATAAAATAATAAAATTTTATATAAAAAATTATAATTATTTTCAGTACAATTTTTATAAAGTTTCTCGAAATAATTCAATTATTTTCATAAAATAAAATAATGAAATTTTATCATTATAATTACACTGAAGATAATTAAATTCAAGTGAAGAAAAAATATTTACATAAATTTAATTATTACTTTCAGTACAATTATTATAAAATTTTCCGTAAAAATTATATTATTTTTAAATAATAATTTTTAATTACAATTATTAACAAACACAATTATTTGAAACACTTGAAAAAAATTCTTCGTAAAACCTAATTACTTTCAGAAATTTCAATTAAAATTATTTTTAAAAAATTATTTTCAATTATTTTCAAAATATTTAAAGAAATTCTTCAAAAGAATTTAATTATTAATTATGAATAAAATTCCTTGAATGTATTCAATTATTTAAAAAAAAATTTTATACAATTCTTCGCAAGAATTCAGAGAGTTTCAATAGATTAATTTTGAAATTCAAAACATTTAAGGACGATTATCCAAAGAAATGCAGACCTCTAGAAAAATAATTAATTAACAATTAAATAATTAAAATATTTTTTTATTAATAGCATTTTCTATAAAAACTAAATTATCAATTTTAAAAAAAAAGATATTGACAATTCAAAAATTTTAATCATATGTAAATTGTATAAATAAATAAATACATTTTTTTATTGTCAATATTTTTTTTGGAAATTTGTTAATTTTGTTTTCATAAAAAATACTTTTAATGCCTCCAGAGCACCAAAACTTTTTTAAAAATTTATTAAATATTTACTTGCAATGTTTGGAATATTTAATGCAAATTTTAGTTAAAATTGTGTAAATATTTAAATGTTCCGATTAAATAAATGTTCAGGAAAGTTTCACGCTAAACATTTATTCAATTATGGGACATTTAAATCTTTACACAATTTTTTCTAAACTTTACGCATTTTTAATAATTCCAAACATTGCAAGTAAATATTTAATAAATTTTCAGGAAATTTTCGGTGCTATGGCGGTAAATAATATTTTAATTATTTAATAGTTAATTAATTATTTTTCTAGAGAAGGATCATATTAATATAGATATTAAATATAATCAAAAATATAATATAAATTATATTATATTTTATATATTATATTAAATATAATATGAAAATAAATTTAAATATTAACTATAATCTAACTTTATCATTGTCCCATTCCCGACGCCAATTTCCTTCTGCAGTGCGTTGCCTGTTTATTCGAGCCTCGTCAATGCGATTTCGTTCAGCTCTCCAAGCATCATATTCTGGTAAATATCCATCTCTCGAAGTTGCCGGTATTTTTCTATGATCCTAGAGATTTTTTTTTCAAAAATTTTAAGTATTCTTTATTTCATAGAAATATATTTAATTTTTGACGTAAATTTGAGAATGAAAATAATTATACCTTTTGATATACATCTCTACCGCCACCTCTTTTTCTAGGACCATTTCTTACATATTTATTCGGCGCTTTCTGTTTATCCTCATCTCTCTTATCGTCGATAATATTTTCCTCCCTCTCGGAATCCGCTAAAAAGTTGTACTTTGGATCAGGAGGAGGACCATCTCCCTAAAAATAATTAAATAAATAAATTCCAATCTCTCGAATTATAATATAAAATAATAATTTAATTAATAATTTTTCTATTAAAAAAATTAAAAAGAATAGAAAAAAAATTTAAAAAAATTTTTTTAAATAGAGAAAATTAATAAAATTTAAAAAATTTTAAATAATTACTTGAGCAAATTTATGTATTTTTTTCCCCTCGACGGCACCAATGAGATATTGTTGAGGACGTTCAGAATGTTCCTTTATGGGTTTGGATTTAACGTTAGTTTTACTTGTTTCCTTTCTAGTAAATTCTGGTGGCTCTTTACGTTCTGGCCAATCACTCGATGGCACCATTTGCACAAGTGCATTCAATTTTGCTGCATTTTTCTTGTCAGCTTCTACTTCCTATTAAAGTGTAAATCACATAATTATAATATTTAAAATTTTAAATTATAATTATAATTTATAAATATAATTTTAATTTATAAATATAATTTCAGTGTTTAAATTATACACTGAAAAAAAATTATTTGCTTCAAATAACCGATTACTTGCCGATTATAAAATAAATTATTTAATTCAAGAATATATATTTACTTGAAACAAAAAATTTAAATTTAAATTAATTAAATGGTATTTGGACCAATAATTTCAGTATTTGAAACAAAGTTAAATAAAAATTTATTTAATTATTTGATTCAAGTAAATATTTAATTGATAATAGTCAAGTAATCGATTGTTTGAATAAATAAATTTTTTTTTAATATTTAATATTTTTTTATATTTATAGTTATAAATATTATAATATAATTATAAACTTTATTGTAAACTATATCTATAATATTTATAATAATTAAATATAATTAACATTCTTTTTCTTTCAAAATAAAGTTTTTGTTGATAAATTTACCTCGTATCTGCGTTTAATTTCTTCATTTTGAAGTCTTATTTTATTAATTTTCTCTTCGAGAGCATTAGCCGCCATCTGTAAGGAAAAAAAAATTGTAATTGTTTTTTAAAAGAAAAGAAAAGAGAAAATTTTTCCTATATTAGTGAATATCAGTAGAAGTTTGATTCTATCGGTTATTAGAACAACTGAGCGAGATATTTTTATTACGAAACATAACTTCTGTATAACGGACCATCCGACCATTGGCCTCATTTCAAGTAGTACATCAACAAAAATCAAGAATTATTTTTTCAATAAATGTAACTTGAACATTTATATATGCCTTGTAAAAATTTGTCTAAAAACAATTTTATAATTTTTTGAAATCAATTTTAAAAATTTGTAAACATGATTTTGTAATTTTGAAACTCAATTTTTAGTTTATGAAGACAAATTCGTTGGTAAATTTTGAAGAAGAATTTATTTAAAAATTGTAAGATTGTAATTAAACATTTTCAAAGTCGAGTCTGAAGACTTGAATACTCAATTTTTAATTTCTGAAGACAATATGAATAAATTACAAAATCGTGTTTAAAAATTACAAATTGAGTTTAAAAATTGCAAATCGAGTTTCAAAACTAGAAACAAGTGTAAAAATTAGAAACTGGTTTAAAAATTAGAAAATAGTTAAAAAAAAACTAAGAAACGAGTTTAAAAATTAGAAACTAATTTAAAAAATAGAAACTAAATTTTTAAACTCGATTTTTGTAAATTCTAAACTCAATTTTTAATTTCTCGAGATAATCTGATATGTAAAAATTACAAAATAGTATTTAAAAATTATAAATCGAGTTTAAAAATTAAAAATCGAAATTTTTAAACAGTAATTTCTAAACTCAATTTTTAATTTACAGATTAAATTTTCAAGAAGAAATTTATTACTTTTAAAAATAATTGAATTCTTGTGATGAATATTATTATTTATGAAAACAATTGAAATTTGCAAAGAATTTTATTAAAATGCTTTAAAATAATTGAATTTTCGAGAATAATTTTGTTATTTATCAACATAATTGAATTCTTTCGAAGAATTATTTATGTAAATAATTGAATTCTTGTGAAGAATTTTATTAAAATCTAAACGAATAATTGTATTAGTTCAACAAATTATTTAATTAAAATTGTAATTAAAATAATTGATCTATTTCTAGCAATTTTATTAAAATATTTGAAAATAATTGAATTTCTGTAAAAAATTCAAATATTTTTGTAAACAATTGAATTTTTCGAAAGAATTTTAAAAAAACATTTTTTAAATATTTGTTTTTTTTTAAGAATTGAAATTAAATTTTTAAGAATAATTACATTTTTTGAGAAATTCCTGTAAAATTGTATTAAAAAAAATTGAAATCCTGATAATTTTTTTTATTTATAAAAATAATTGAATAATTACTAAGAATTTTATTAAAATTTTCAAAAATAATGGAATTCCTGTGAAGAATTTTATTATTTTTGAAAATAATTGAATTCTTCATAAGAATTTTATAAACATTGCTTTAAATAATTAGTTTCTTCGAAATAAAATAAATATTATGAAATTTTTATTTTAAATAATTAAATTCTTGAGGAAAACTTTATTTGTGTAAATAATCGAATTTTGAATGAATTTTATAAATTTTTCTTTAATTATTTGAATTCTTTTGCGAAATTTTATAAAAATACTAGATATATTGGAAATAATTGAATTTCGAATATTTTTTGAAAATAATTGAATCGGTTTAAAGAATTTGTTTATAATTATTGAGAATAATTTTTGATTTTTACTATTAGCGAATTTAAAGAAGTGGAAATTCCAAAAAAAACAGAAATAATAATAATAATTATGTTTAAAAATTACAAATTGAGTTTAAAAATTGCAAATCGAGTTTAAAAATTAGAAACTAGTTAGAAACTAAATTTTTAAATACAATTTTTGTAAATTTAAAACTTAATTTTTAATTTCTGAAGATAATCTGATGTAAAAATTACAAAATCGTTTTTAAAAATTTCAAATCGGGTTAAAAAATTAGAAATTAGTTTAAAAATCTAGAAAATAATTGAAAAAGTAGAAACTAATTTAAAATCTAGAAACTTATTTTAAAAACTAGAAACTAAATTTTTAAACATGATTTTGTAACTAAACTCAATTTTTAATTTCTGATGACAATTTGATGTCAAAATTGCAAAATCGTGTTTAAAAATTGCAAATCGAGTTTAAAAATTAGAAATTAGTTTAAAAATCTAGAAAATAATTGAAAAAATTAGAAACTAGTTTAAAAACTAGAAACAATAGTTTTAAAACCAGAAACTAAATTTTTAAACACGATTTTTGTAAATTATAAACTCAATTTTTAATTTCTGATGACAATTTGATGTCAAAATTGCAAAATCGTGTTTAAAAATTGCAAATCGAGTTTAAAAATTAGAAATTAGTTTAAAAATCTAGAAAATAATTGAAAAAGTAGAAACTAATTTAAAATCTAGAAACTATTTTAAAAACTAGAAACTAAATTTTTAAACATAATTTTGTAACTAAACTCAATTTTTAATTTCTGATGACAATTTGATGTAAAAATTTCAAAGCGAGTTTTAAAAAATTGTAAAAAAAACCACGATTATTATAAGTAATTTTTATTCTATGTTTTAAGAAACTCAACACTCATATTTATTATACCTATTCAAATTACACAATTTTGTAAATATTTTTAGAATTTAAAAAGTTGACTTAACCTCATAGATACCAAATTATGTCATTTTTAGGACTAAACATAAGTTTAAATATAGTTTTATGATTTAAGATAATATACATACGTTTATATTTTAATATTTTCTGAACAATAATAGCAAAGATTTGATAAACAAATTTTAGCTATTTATGTTAATAAAGTTAATTTTTGAAAATCGGAACAAGAATATGTGTGTTGAATTCTAAACAACGCATTCTTATAATAGTTAATGAGGTAAGTACAGTTAATTTACAAAATATATTATAAGATAACAAAAGTAACCTTGCTTATGGTGACGATGGACGTATTGCACTTTGATATATTTCAAATAAATAAAGTTTTCTTTTTTACAAGATTTTATTCCTAAAGGAAATTTATCTCCTTTATTCCTTTTATTACTCACACATTTCTACTTACACTGCGAATGTCACCCGTACTTCCGAATTCTTGAATATCAGGGTTCAGTACTTTTTAGTAACATGCAAAATAACAGTGAAGTTCATATGTCGACAGTGAAGTTTAAAAAAAATTGTGTTTTTTACTCTTTTGGATCGATTTAACCCTAGTGGAATCCAAATAAAAATAAGTGACAGTGAAATAATTTATATTTTCTTCGGTAATTTATTTATTTATACGATTTAATATCTTTTTTTTTTAGTTTAGTTTCACATACAAACGGATCCTAAGGAGAACCAATGAAGAAACTCGTAGTTACCCAACCTTGCTTGGCTGAAAACGGTTAACACTCTACTCTATACACTCAGTTACCAACGGTCAAGTGACGTCACGATAATTTCTCTCTCAGAAAAAAAATAATTTGTACACAAAATAGATATTTTCTCAATTTTTTATAAATAATTTCCTGTGACATTAATTATTTAAATAATTGACAATTGTGTATAATAGCGAATTATACCTGAATATTATGATTCAAATTCTTATAGTGAACGATTTGACATAACCGCCAAAAATCTAACCTAAAAAAACAAATTTGTGACCTACGTTTACAAGTAAAGTAGTTTTTTGTTTGAAAAGAAAATTATCATTTTGTGCTAAATGTGACGACAACGGAAGAATAAGAAACAACAGGAGAATATTTTAAAGAAAAATATTTAATTTAAGTGAAAAGGATATTTTTTAAAAAAAAGTAAAAATGGATCAAATGTTACCGAGTCCAGGGTTTAGTATACCAAGTATTGGTACACCTTTACATCAACCTGAGGAAGATCAACAAATTCTTCCAAATGCACTTCAACAACAACAACAGCAGCAACAACAACCTCAACAATATCAATTGCAACAATTACATTCAATGAGTCCAAACTTACAAAGCGGAATGTTGATGCTAACACCTCAAAAACAAATTCACACTTATGCACCAACTCCGTCTTTTGCAACACCACAGAGTCTTATGCAGCCACAGACTCCGGTAATTAATTTCTCTTATTATGAAAAATAATTTTTTTTGCTATGAATTTTACACTCATAATATTCACTTCATTTGAAAAAAAAATACTTTTAGTCTTTACACTTTTCGTTTGGAAGAAATCGAAGGTGTTGAGAATTTAATACAGATTTTTAGCAATTGAATTCGAATAATTTGAGGTGAAATTTCGAGTAAATTCTGGTGTGGCTAATAGACAGGGTGGAAAAATTATTATTGTTGAGTAATAATAATAATAATAATAATAATAATAATAATAATAATGATAATAGTAATAATAACAGTAAAAGTAACAAAATCCTCCATTAACATCGAAATCTAAATGTTTGAGTATTAATGTCCTCGAATATTTAAAAGTTCGAATGTTAATTCAGTTAAATATTTGTTTGAATATTAATTTCATTGAATTTAAATTTAATTCTTCGAATGTTAATTCAGTCAAATATTTAATTGCTGAAATGTTTAGGATTTACAACCAAAGTGGAATAGCTTATTTGTGATTCAAACATAACATGGTTCATATCATAGCATTTTTCCCAGATACATCTTGAAATGTTTACCTATTCGAAAATTCTCCTTTTAACCGAATATTTAAATCTTTGAATGTTAATTCAGTTAAATATTTAAATTTTCGAATATTACTACCGTGAAGAATTTTAATTGCAAATTTTGAAAATAATTGATTTTTCCAAGTAGTTTATTAGAATTTTTGAAAATAAATTTTTGAAAAATTTTAATTACAAATTTTGAAAATAATTGAATAATCAAAAATATTAAAGAAAAATCTTAAAGTGTATAATTAAAAAATTAAAACAATAAAAATTGGCTTCTAAAAATTATATTAAAATATTTTTGAAAAAAGCAATTCTTTGAATTTTTTTATTCTAATTTTTTTAAAATTCAATAATCTATTTTCAATTCCATATTTCCGAAAATTCAAGTACATACGTAAAAAAAAATATTAGAATTTTTTAGAATCATTTTTAACATTATTTTGGAGGAAACAATCATGTTCAAGAATTATAATTAAAAATCTTCAAATAATTAATTATTTTCTTTTTAATTATACAAAAATTCTTTTAAAAAATTCAATTATTTTCGAAAAATTACATTAGAATATTTTTAAAAAACTAATTCTTAGAATTGTTTTATCATAATTTTTTTAAGATCTAATTATCTTCGACCAAAGTAAATTAAAATTTTTTTTAAATTTACAATTTTTAGACGAAAGTTCAATTGTTTTTAAAAGATTTTCGAAATTCAATTATTTTCAATATCTAAAATTTTAATTAAAAATTTTCCCAAAAGAATTAAATTATTTAAATAAAATTAATTTACAAAAGAAATCAACAAATTTTAATAAAATTCTTTCACACGATTCAATTATAATTCAAAACATTTTCGAAATTCAATCATTATCAATATCTACAATTTTAATTAAAAATTTACCAAAAAAAATTCTATTATTTTAAAAAACTGAATTTATAAAATTCTTTACAAGCCTTTAAATATTTTCATAAATAATAACATTTTCACAGAAATTTAATTATTTTAAAACATAATTTTCTCTCAAAATTTTGAAAAGTTTAGAAAATTTGAATTTTTGATAAAATTTAATTAGAAATTTTAATGATAATTCTTTTGCCATTAGTTGAATTTTTTAATATGTATTTAATTATTAAAAATAATTATCAAAATTTTTCCCAGAAATTTAATTATTTTCGGGAATTTTAATAAAATTCTTTGCAAAATTCAATTATTTTAATAAATAACAAAACTTATAGCACAATTTCAATTACTTTTAGTACATTTTTAAATAAATTTCTTGAAAAATGCAATTATTTTTAAAAACGTTATTAAAATCCTTCGAAAGAATTCAATTATTTAACAAAATTTTGAAATAATTTATTTATTAAAATTTAATAGTTATTTTAAATACATTTTTAATTAAATTTCTTTAAGAATTTAATTATTTTCAAAAATTTTAATGAATTTTTAGAAATATTCAATAAAATTATTTATTTTTGTTTTCAAACAATTTAAGTTTCATAGAAATTTTTAATAAGAATTAATTTAAAATTGAAATTCACTTAAAATTTTAGGTAATAAATTGAATATTAGAAGCGTCATTTTTTGAATTTTAAGAAATAATTGAATTTTGAAAATGTTTCAAATTAAAATCTTTAAAAATCTGAATTTCTCATACATTTAACTAACAATTCTGTAGAATTAATTTTTTGTAAAAAGTTTAATTGCACCTTTTTTAAAAAGCTTTTTGAAGTTTTCGAAAAATTAATTTAGTCGAATAGTTTAATTTTCAGAAATTAATTTAATCGAAAATTTAAATATTTGAATGTTAATTAAGTTGATTATTAAGATCTTTAAATTTGAATATTTTTTTTGTCAAGAAGCTAAAAATTCAAATATTTATTTTATCCAAAAGTCAAGAATTCAATTTTTTATTTCTCTGAATCTTCAAATAATACTAGAATGTCGAAAAAAATTTGAATTTTTGATTCACTAGTATAATTATTTGTGACATTATTTATAAAATTATCAATATCATTGCAGCAAAATATGATGTCTCCTATTGTGCAATCAACAAATCAAATGGCACCAGCCTCTATAGGACCCTCTACCCCTGGACCAATGACTCCAATGACTCCCGCTTCCGCGGATCCAGGAATTCTTCCACAATTTCAGTTAGTTTTTTTCTTCACTACAACCACTGGAATCACAAAAAAAACTTTCTTTTTTCTACTTCCGAGTTTATTTTACTTTAGAATTTATGTTCGCAATTTTCTCTAATATTAAATTTTTTTTTTCATTTTCAGAAATATTGTATCGACAGTTAATTTAAATTGTAAATTAGACTTAAAGAAAATAGCGCTTCACGCGAGGAACGCTGAATATAATCCAAAACGATTTGCCGCTGTGATTATGAGAATACGAGAACCAAGGACAACCGCTTTAATATTTAGTAGCGGAAAAATGGTTTGTACTGGTGCAAAAAGCGAAGAAGATTCACGACTAGCAGCTAGAAAGTATGCTCGGATCATTCAAAAATTAGGATTTCCGGTACGCTTTCCAAAAACAAAGAGTATTCACTATTTATTAATTATAAACACTTTAATTAAAAATTAAATTAATTTAAAATTTTCTTTTTTTAGGCCAAATTTCTCGACTTTAAAATTCAGAATATGGTCGGAAGTTGTGACGTTAAATTCCCTATTAGATTGGAGGGATTAGTCTTAACTCACGGACAGTTCTCGTCATATGAACCAGAATTATTTCCAGGTTTAATTTATCGAATGGTTAAACCTCGCATTGTTCTTCTTATTTTTGTCTCTGGAAAAGTTGTACTAACAGGTAAATAGAAATTTATTTCCTCTTTTTTTTATTTGAAGAAAAAATTTTTATTTTTTATTGAACAAAAAAATATATCGAAAATAAAAATCATTAATTCAGGGTTGCCACAGATCGGGGAATAATTTTACAATATTTCAAAATTAATTGAATTTTAAAAAAGTTGCGTTTCAATTTTCAAAAATAGATCAACTTCAAAAAGTTTCAATTTGAAATTATATAAACTTTCAATTTTTAATGAATTTAATTATAGAAATTTTAAAGAACTTAGGTTTTTGAAAAAGTTTAATAATTCAAGTTCTTCTGAAATTAGTCAAATTTTTTAATGTATATTTAATTAATTATTAAAAATAATGAATTTTTAGAAGAATTCTGATTAAAAACACTTAAAAAATTGAATTTTTGAAAAGTTACAAATGATTGCAGAGCAGATATTCAATTATTTTCAAAAGTTATAAAATTCTTCGGAAAACTTCAATTATATTCAAAAATTTTTAAGAAGTTCTCGTCAAAATTTCAATTATTTTTATAAATAAAATTCTAATAAAATAAAATTCTTAGCAAAATTTTATGTTATTTTCAAAAATTTTCCTCATTTCAATTATTTTTAATATCTACTATTTTAATAAAATTTTACAGGAAAAAACAAAATTTAATTTTTATGGCAACCCTCTTATTATTTTTGATAAAAAGTATTTATTACTAATTATAATATTTGATTTCAGGTGCAAAAGTGAGGCAAGAAATTTACGAAGCTTTTGACAATATTTATCCTATTCTTAAAAGCTTTAAAAAACAGTAACGAAAATATTATTCACTCGTTCTTAAATGTGATTTCTCAAGATTCCATTTTATTTTTATTTTTTTTTTTGTATTTCATTCGGAAAATTATTTCTGATTTTCAATAATCGAAAAGGACATTATTTCGAGATTATCATTTATAATTATTATAAATGATATTTAGACAACAAAAAAATACTATTTATTAGACAATGTTTATTTAATCAATTTAAAAATCACTGAAAGTTGAAATTATCGCATCTTTTGGATTGTTTGTCGCTCGACTGGAAAAGTAAGTTTTGAAAAAATGTTAAGATATTTAAAAAAAAAATGAAAAGAGATCTGATTTCGACAAATCTGATTTAAATTTAAATTGTAGATTAGAAAAATTCTTTTTTCTAAAGAATTCAAAAGACTAGGATTTTTGTCAGATTTGTTGAAATCAATTATTATTTATATAAGCGAAAAAAATCTCCACAATAAATAGAAATTTATAAAAGTTGCAAAATTATAAAGTTGATAAGTGTAATTTTTTAAAAATTAGCATAATAGTAAATTTTGTACATATAGGTTTCTATGGCGAAAATAAAAATTAAAAAGAAAGTTTTACTTTTTCTTCGTAGACATTAATAAATTAGTGATCTTTATATTTTATTTCTAATTTCGTTGCGTAACAATTCAGTTCTATTCTTTTGATTTTCTATAATTGTTTCCAAAGATTTGACATCTTTTGTAAATTCCATTAGTGAATCCTCCTGTTTGAATGAAATTATAAATGAAAATTTTACTTAAAATTTTATATTAAAAAATATAAGAAAAAAAAATATGAAAGTGTGAAAATAGAAAAAATTACGTCTATTATTGGAGGAAATTTCAACAATTTTCGTAATTTTAATTGTTCTTCTTCTAAAACAGCAAGAAAATTCAATTTTTCCGTATTAGACTGCAAATAATTTTTAAGTGTCTCCATCTTTTCTTGATAATTTATTTTAACAGCTATAAAAAAATGTTGAAGACTGTTAACAAATGTTTTACTATACAATAAGTATTTTAATATTAATATTTTATTTTATAAAAGAAATTAGCTTAAAAAAATTTAATGTTAAAATAAAAAAATAAATAAACAATGAAAATTGTCATGATTGATAAAAAATAAGATGAGTGAATAAATTCATTTTCTCTTACAATTCACTTGACTGTCATAAGATTTAATAATTGAATTTAAATTCGCCTTTATGTCGTAAATCAAACTTCGCAGTACCGCTTCATATAAAATATTAACGGAAATATCTTGTCCAAATTTTTTTATTTTTTCGGACTTGACGTTGGATTTTAATTTAATTATTTCCGTTTCCATTTGTTTGCATTCCGTTTTTATTCTATTAAGATATGTCCTACTTTTTCTATATTTCGGGAAAAAATTCGTTTTTCATTAATTCAAGAGTAAAATATTAATCATATATTTCATTTTTATTTTTTAAAAAAAATAGTTAAAAATTAAATTATTAAAAAAAGTAAAAATTAATTTAGAAAACTAGTTAAATGGTAAATTATTTTAAAAAACAATTTATAAATTTATTTTTAACTTTTTATTTTTTTAAAAAAATAGTTGAAAGTAAAAGTATTTTCAAGTTTCTATACTTGTATTTATTCAATTCATCATTTGTCTCTCGAATTAATTCTCCAACTCTTGCGTACAATTCGGAAAGTTTTTTCTTGTCGAATAAAATACAATCTCTAATTTTTGCCACTTCTTCTGAATTTGATAAAAAATTTTGCAATTGATGAAATTTTAATATTACCGTCATGTCAATTGAATTTAATTTTTCATGTTTGTCTTGCTGCGAAAGAAATAGAAAGTTTTCAATTATGTTAAAAAATTTAATAAAATTCTCATCAAAATTTCAATTATCTCTATAAATAATACAATTCTTCCCCGAAATTCAATTATTTTTAAAAAATTTTATAAAATTTTTGGCAAAATTGCAATAATTGTTTCCGAAAATTTCCCTCAAATCAATGATTTTGAATATCTACTATTTTTAAAAAATTTTCCAAAAGAATTCAATTATTTAAACAAAATTTCACAGGAATTCAATTACTTAACAATTTTTTTATAAATTTCTTTGAACCAATTTAATTATTTTTAATTTTTTAATGAAGTTTCTCGAAAGAATTCAAATATATTCAGAGAATTGAAAAAAATATCACTGAGAAATTCAATTATTTCGAAAAATTTAAATAAAATTCTTTTAAAAATCCTATTATTTAAAAAAATACAATTCTTCGCTTAAGAATTCAATTATTTTCAAAAATAATACATTTTTTTATGGGAATTCAATTATTTTACAAAAATTTTGATAAAATACTTTATAAATTTAAAAAATTATAATAAAATTGATCATAGAATACAATTATTTTCATAAAATATAACATTCTTCCTAGGAATACAATTATATTTCGTAAAAAATAAAATTCTTCGAAGCAATTCAATTATTTAAAAAATTTTAATAAAATTCTTCTTAAGAATTCAATTATTTTTACAAATAAAATTCTTTACAGGAATTAAAATATTTAAAAAAAATTTAATAAAATTCTTCGTCAGATTTCAATTATTTTCAATTTTTTAATGAAATTCCTCGATAAAATTTAATTATTTTCAAAAAGTTTAAAAAAATTCTGAGAAATTAAATTATTAAAAAAAAAAAAAAAATAAAATTCTTCACAAGAAATTAATTATTTTTAAAAATAATAATATTTTTCTCCGAAATTCAATTATTTTTACAAATAAAATTCTTCACAGGACGAATTTAATTCTTTTAAAAAATAAACATTTTCACAGGAATTTAATTATTTAAAAAAAATTTAATAAAATTCTTCGTCAGATTTCAATTATTTTTAATTTTTTAATGAAATTTCTCGATAAAATTTAATTATTTTCAAAAAGTTTTAAAATAATTCTGAGAATTTCAATTATTTTTACAAATAAAATTCTTCACAGGAATTTAATTCTTTTCAAAAATAAACATTTTCACAGGAATTTAATTATTTAAAAAAATTTAATAAAGTTCTTTCTTCAGATTTTAATTATTTTCAATTTTTTAATGAAATTCCTCGATAAAATTTAATTATTTTCAAAAAGTTTTAAATAATACTGAGAATTTCAATTATTTTTATAAATAACAAAACTTATTGAAAAATTTAAATTATTTTTTATACAATTTTAAATAAATTAATAGAAAATTGCATTTATTCTTAAAATGTTTTTTTTTAATTCGCCGAAAGAATTCAATTATTTTTAATAATTTTGATAAAATTCTTTATAAAAATTCAATTTAAAAAAAATATTGAATTATTTATTTTTCTATTTAAATAATTAAATTCTCAAAAAAATTTTTAATAAAAATTAATTAAAAAATGAATTTCACTTAAAATTTTATATTATAATAATTTAATAATTGAGTTTTGAAATTTAGTTGAAATTTTTATCTACCATGAAAATTTTCAAATTATCTCGACTTATTTTCAATTCAATTTCCAACAATTTGAGTCGTTTGTTCTCAATTCCAAGATCTTTTCGTAGTCCTTCAATTTTTTTCTGCTCATTTCTGATTTGAAACTCAGAATTGTACCTGTGTTCTCTCATTACAAAAGCCGCTTCATAAAGTTCTTTATCACACCCAAGAGGTAATATATTTTCATCATAATGGATAATTCCAATTTCTCGACTGTCAATTGTAGCTGTATCATCTTCGTGTGAACTACTATCTGAGCTTGATGATGACGAAGATGCTGAAATTACAAAAAGATTATAAATTATGATTAAATAAAATATTAAAAATTATTAAGTTGCTTTTTTTCAAATAAATAAATAATTAAAAAAAATTTGAACAAACCATCACTTGCTTTCGGCTGCTTGAACTTTTTTTTAAATATTCTCAGTAGAAAATCACGAAATTTATTTTCATTTATCAAGTCTCTGTATTGAACCGAAAGTTCTTTAATTTTATCTTGTAATTTTATGATTTCCTTATTTTTATTTTCCATTTGTACCGTTATCGATTGAATCTTAATTTTAAAAAGAAAGGAAAAAATAAAATCGTAAATGAAATTTTTACATTTTTAGTTTTTAGACGCATTTTACCTTTTTCTTGGCAATTGCACACTCTTTGATTTTATTATTAACTGTATCCGTTAGTGAATTTTCTGTTGCTTCAAAATTTCGTAAAATTATTAATTCCTGATGCAATGTTAATAGAAATAAATTTAAATATTCACTCTCCATGGCAACTTCAACTCGATTTTTTTCTAGTTCATCTAAATCATTATCTAGATTTCGATATTTTTGTTGAATTTCATTGAGGAGAAAATTTTGCTCGTGAATATTTTTATAATTCTCCATGCGTTTCATTTCTCGTTCCCATTGTGTTTCATTTTGCTCGTTTATTTGAAGATTACGTAAAATATCGAGTGAGATATTTATCTCGATATCCTTTTGACTTAAATCCATAAATATTGGTTTTTTACTTTTTCTTATTTCCTCTACTTTCACTATCATTGCTTTGTACTTTTCAATCTAAATTCAAATTAATATAATTAAAATTAGGCTGTCTCCACTTGAGAACGCCAAGATCGTCACCAGATGGCGGGGATTCTGATTTTATCAAATGAACTGCCACCTGACGGTGACCTTGACGTTCGCAGATGGAGAACTAATATTCAGGGTTGCCACAGGTCAGGAAAATCAGGAAAAAGTAAGAGATTTTTATTAAAAGTGCTGGAAAAAATTATATTTTTAGAATTTATAAGAAAATTGTGTTTAAATTTTTTTTTTTAAATTCTCTTCAAAATTTCAAGGATCTTTATAAATAATAAAAATCTTCTCCGAAATTAAAACATTTTCAAAAATTTTTTAATGAAATTCTTGGGAAATTTTAAATATTCTTTTCAAAAATTCTCCTCAATTCAATGATTTTAAATATGTACTATTAATAAAGTTTTTCAAGAAATTCAATTGTTTTCAAAAATTTTAATAAAATTCTTTGCAAAATTCAATTATTTTCATAAATAACAATATTAATTACGAGAATTAAATTATTTCCAAGAGCAATAAAATTATTTTCAGAATTTCAATTATTTTCAATTATCTTTATAAACAGCAAAATTCTTCGCTAAAATTCAATTGTTTAAAAAAATTTTAACAATTATATAATTATATTTCGAAAAAATTAATTATTTAAAACAATATTTATAAAATTCTTATGAAAAATTCAATTATTTTCAAAAATAACAAAATTTTTCACAAAAATTCCATTCTTTTTAAACATTTTAATAAAATTATTCGCAATAATACAATTATTTTCGTAAATAATAAAATTCTTCTCACGAATTCAATTGTTTTTAAAAAATTTTATTTAAATTCTTAGCAACTATTCAATTATTTTCATTGCAGGATTCCAATCATTTTTAATACAATTTAACAGGAATTGCTCGAAAAATGTAGAAAAAAATCAAGTATTTAGAAAAATGTTTTTTTAAATTCTTTTGAAGAATTCAATTATATACAAAAATATTAGAATTCTTCCCAGGAATTAAATTATGTCGATAAATAACAAAATTCTTTCTGAAAATTTAATTATTTTGAGGCATTTTAATAAAATTCAATTATTTTCATAAATAATAAAACTCATCGTAGGATTTCAATTATTTCTTATTACAATTTTGATTGAATTCCTCGTAAAATGCAATTATTTTCACAAATTAAATTTTCATAATATTTAATTATATTTCGAGAAAATTAATTAGTTATAACAATATTTATAAAATTCTTATAAAGAATTCAATTATTTTCAAAAATAACAAAATTTTTCACAAAAATTCCATTCTTTTTAAAGATTTTAATAAAATTTTTCGCTATAATACAATTATTTTCATAAATAATAAAACTTATCACAGAGTTTTAATATATATAAAATTTTAACGCAATTCTTAGAAAGAAATCAATTATCTTGATAAATATCAAAATTCTTCCCAGAAATTCAATTGTTTTCAAGAATTTTAATAAAATTTTTTGCAAAATTCAATTATTTTTATAAATAACAATATTAATTACGAGAATTAAATTATTTCCAAGAGCAATAAAATTATTTTCAGAATTTCAATTATTTTCAATTATCTTTATAAACAGCAAAATTCTTCGCTGAAATTCAATTATTTAAAAAAATTTTAATAAGATTCTTCGTAAGCTTATTTAATTATTTTCATAAATAATAAAAATTTATCAGGATTTCAATTATTTACAAATTTTTTATAAATTTTTTCCCAATAATTTAATTATTATTATAAATAATAAAACTGTTTTCAGGAACTTAATTATTTTCATAAATAATAAAATTCATCGCAGGATTTTAATTATTTTTTTTTTTTTAATTATTTTACAATTTTAATCAAATTCTTTGAAAAATTTAATTATTCTTAAAAATTTTATTAAAATTCATCAAAGAAATTCAATTATTTAAAAATTTGTTGATAAAATTCTTTTTGAGAATTCAATTTTAACAAACATTCAATTATTTAATAAATTATTTATTTTTGAATTTAAATAATTGAATTTTCGTAGAATTTTCTAATAAAAATTGTTTTAAAAATTTATTTCTGAATAATCGATTCATTATTTATGAAAATAATTCAATTTTTGCATCGAATTTTATTACACTTTTTTTAAAATAATTGAATTCTTTTGATAAATTTTACTACTTGTAAAAATAATTGAATTCTTGCGAAGGATTTTATTAGGATTTTTGTGAAAAATTTTATGGTACTTTAAATTATTATACAAAATTTTGATATGTTGTTAATTTCAAAAGGTTGAATTTGAAATTTTTTAAAATCTTCATTTCTATGGAAAAATAATAATGATGAAATATTTATTTAAAAAAGAAGTTATTGATGTTTTGGAATAATTTTACAATTAAAGAAATTTGTAAATAAAAATTTTTAAAGTTAATCAGAATATTGTTTAGGGTCAGGGTAAATGTCAAAATTTTGTCTGTAAATCAAGGGAAAAGTTAGGGAAAAACAGAATTAAATATTTGTGGCAATCGTGATATTGAATCTCAAAATTTTCGACAATATTCGTAATTTTATAATTATTTATATGATTTATAATATTTATAATATTCATAATATTTATAATTAAACATTGAATATAGAGTTTGACAATTAAGCATAAAAAATTAATAATTACTTCGAGTTCTTTTTCTGGAAATTCAGCATTGTAATCGATACTAAATACAAAAGGCAATGTTTTTCTATTTTTTTCCGGAATCTCATTCTGAATTTCCCTCAGATTATTCACTAAATCTTGAGATTCTTTTTGTGATGTTAATTTTTTCGCTCGTACAATTTTCAATTTGTTGTTGAAGTCTTCTCGAAGATAATGAATCTTTTTAAGAGTTTTGTATTTTATTTTATTAAACTCAATACTAAATTTATTTATTTGTTTTTTTTTATAAGGAAATATTTTTTTTTTTTACTCTTTTTCGACAATCCAACAATTGCTTGTATTTGTTTAGTACATTATCCAAACTTTGATTTACTTTCTGTAAATCGGGGGAATTTTTTAATTTGAAATCGCCAATTGTTCTTTGTGCCTTTTCTAATGTATTGTTGTCATTCAGAAGATTTGTATCTGGATTTGGTTTAGTGTCGTGAACTGTTCTCCACTGGAAGAAATTTACTGTTTAAAATAAATAATGTTATAGTTAATTTTATTTCACAATTGCAAAATTTCGTTTTTTAATCTACTTCTCTTTTTCGTTCTTCTATTCTCGATTTACGAGCTCTATATTTTTTTAGCATTTGATTAATTTCTACTCCCAATTTATACTCCAAAGTAGATGGACTTAGGCCTTTGAGAAAACTTTCAACTCCGTGTACAACTTCCTTTTCTTCTTCCTCTTCAATTATGGATTGATTTATTTGCAAATCTAATGATCTATTTTAAAAAAATAAATAAATAAATAAAAAAAAAATAAAAAAATAAAATAAAATAAATAAATAAAAAAAATAAATAAAAAAATAAATAAAATTAAGTCTATTAGAATAAAATTAAGTGTAAATTTTCTCATAATAGTGTTCACTTGTTAGCTTTTTCCTTTTCTGCAATAAGTCTAGAAACTTTGGCATAAGTGGCGAAAAAATCATCTCCCAATTTGTGTTCCCGAAATGAATAAACTTTCGTATTTGGTTTTCTAGAAAAATTTGAAAAACTTTTAAGAATTTTTATTAATTTTTAAATTTTAACCGACGATTGATAAAAATAGATTTGAAGACTCACAAAATTCTATACACGCAGAACGGAAGACAAGTGATGGGCTCGACAAAATGATCCATTAGTTTCTTGAGTCTTAATTTTGATTTTTCCACTTTGAATGACATTTTTCTGTGCACGAAATCCAATTCCGATTGCAGTTGATTATTCAATTCTTCGGTGATTCTCGAATCTATTTCAAAGTTCTCTTGTGGAATTTGTTGAGATTTTAGTAAAGTGCGATTTCTGAAAATTTAAATAGAAAATTAGCTAATTTTTGAAGTTGTTTTCTTTAACGGTTACTCTAAAACTGGTTCAACATTTTTTTTGATCGAATTTCCACTATTTTAAATTTGCTAATACTAGAAATGAAAAAACTATTCTCAAAAGTTATATTCAAATTTTTGAAAACGATTCAATTATTTTCAAAAAATATTCGAAATTCAATTACTTTCACTAATAATAACATTTTTCATAAAAATTCAATTTTTAAAAAAACTCATGAAAGAATTATTTCAATTATTTTTAATAATATTTTAAATTAATTAATCAAATATTTAATTACTTTCACGACTTTCACATATAAAGTTTTCCACAAGAATTCAATTATTTAAAATAAAATTTTCATAATATTTATTATATTAAGAAAAAATTAATTATTTAAAATTTTTCACAAAAATTCCATTTTTTTAAACATTTGAATAAAATTTTCCGTAAAAATACAATTATTTTCATAAATAATAAAATTCTTCTCAGGAATTCAATTATTTTTGAAAATTTTAATAAAATTCTTAGTAACTATTCAATTATTTTTATAAATAAAAGAATTCATATCAGGATTTCAATTATTTTTAATACAATTTTACAGGAATTTCTTAAAAAATGTAATTATTCTTAAAAATTTAATTTCAATTCCTTAAAAAAATCAATTATTAAAAAAAATATTTTTTTTTAAATTCTTTAGAAGAATTCAATTATTTACAAAAATATTATAATTTTTCCCAGGAATTCAATTATTTTCAAATATTTTAATAAAGTTGTTCGAAAGAAATCAATTATTTGAAATACAATTTCAATTAAATTTTTTTGAAATAATTCAATTATTATTTTAGATTTTATTAAAATTCTTCACAGGAATTCAATTATTTACATAAATAATTCTTCGAAAGAATTTAATTATGTCGATAAATAACGAAATTATTACTGAAAATTCAATTATTTTGAGGCATTTTAATAAAATTCAATTATTTTCATAAATAATAAAACTCATCCCAGAATTTCAATTATTTCTTATTAAAATTTTAATTGAATTCCTCGAAAAATACAGTTATTTTCACAAATAAAATTTTCTACAAGAATTCAATTATTTGAAATAAAATTTTTATAATATTTAATTATAATTTCAAAAAAATTACTTATTTAAAATAATATTTGTAAAATTCTTATGAAGAATTCAATAATTTTTAAAAATATCAAAATTTTTCACAAAAATTTCATTCTTTTTAAACATTTTAATAGAATTTTTTACAATAATACAATTATTTTTATAAATAATAAAATTCTTCTCAGGAATTCAATTATTTTTAAAAAATTTTATTTAAATTCTTAGCAACTATTCAATTATTTTTATAAATATTAAAATTCATCGCCGGATTTCAATTATTTTTAATACAATTTTACAGGAATTAATAGAAAAATGTAGAAAAAAAACAATTATTTAGAAGAATGTTTTTTTTAAAATTCTTTTGAAAAATTCAATTATTTACAAAAATATTAGAATTTTTCACAGGAATTCAATTATTTTCAAGTATTTTAATAAAATTGTTCGAAAGAAATTAAATATTTGAAATACAATTTTAATTACAATGTTTTGAAATAATTCAATTATTTTGAGGGATTTTAATAAAATTCTTTGCGAAATTGAATTAATTTCATAAATAAAAATATTTATCACAAGAATTCAATTATTTTTAAAAGTAATAAATTTCCTCTTGGAAATTCAATTATTTTAGAAAATTCTAATAAAATCGTTCGCAAGAATTCAATTATTTTCATAAATAATAAAATGCTTTTTAGGAATTCAATTATTTTCAAAAAAATTTAATAAAATGCCACACAGACATTCAATTATTCTCAAAGAAACTTTAATAGAATTCTTTGTATAATTATTTTTAAGAAATTTTCTCAATTCAATGATTTTCAATATCTACTATTTTAATAAAATTTTCAAACAGAATTCAATTATTAAAAAATTTTTTTGTAAAAATCTTCCTAAGATTTCAATTTTTTTCACGAGTAGTAAAAATTTCTCAGGAATTCAATTATTTAAATTAGAATTTTTGCATAAAATTACAAATTAGTCGAAAGAAGTCAACTATTTAAAATTTTTTATAAAATTCTTTGCAAGAATTAAATTATTATTATAAATTTTTAAATTCTTTCGCATGAATAATAAAATTCGTTGCAGGAATTCAATTTATTAGCAGTATGATAAGAAAGAAGTAAATATTTTTGATGAAAATTAGGAAAAAGTCAGGAAAATAAAAAACGTAGGTTGTAATTCTTGTCAGTTTTCTGAAGTGTCTAAAACGAGTTTTTTTGGTCGTCAAGTTTAATTTTTCGATAGCTACTTTTTTACTATTTTTTTGTTTTTTGGTTCGAACTTTAAAAGCTCCTTTTTGCTACTTTTTAAAAATTAATTATCGATTGCGAAGTCTGAAAAACGTAATCTTAATTAATTATCTTGATTAATAGAATGAAAGAAATTTTTACTTTTCCATCAGTTTCGTAAAATCTTGAGCATAAGTTTGTAGTAGAGCCAAAATGGAATTTTTCTTCTCTTGCGCTAGGCGTAGAATTTTATCATCATTAGCTTGTCGAACAACTTCCTCTAAAGTTGGATAATTAGGTTCTTCAATATCGTCAACTTCAGTAGTGTCAATTCCCTGACAAAGTAGGAATAAAATAAAATTATTTTTACTATTCAGTCTTGAATATCGAAAAATATCCAAAATTAGTAAAATTAGATAACAGATTTAAATTACATTAATTAATTAATTAATTAATTACATCATAACAGATTTTACTTTAGTGTTGAACCAACCAGTTTGTCTTTTGTAGGTACAGGCACTTTATGGTCAGCATCAAAAGTCTCGTCGTTTATGCAAAACGAAAAGAGATTTCCATCATGTCCGCACGTCAGAAGTATGTTATGATCGTAACTCAGTGTCATTTTTGGAATATAACCGTTAAAATTGTCATGCATTGGAAGTAGCCAGTAATCCGAAAGATCCAAATGATCCTCAGGATTTACTCGACAAACACGAATTTCGCCATGTTGCATTCCGAGAAAGACGTATTTATTCTTGTTACTGAAATGAAAATAAAAAAAGTGGTTATAAACCTTTCCCCTTTTTGATACTCCATTGAAAATTTACTTTGTGCTAATGCGTCCCAACTTACAAGAATAAACAACTTCGGACTTCTGTATCATCAGCTTCGAAAATCATTCTACTTGTAGTCTTCAAATCTTCTCCAATTTCCAGATTCGAATATTCGTATAAATATCCCGAATCGTAACCTGACACGAAAAGACATATCTTCGTATTCGTATAGTTCAGCAATAGGACATCATTTGGTATTTTCGGTACGAATATTTCTGGCAATTGTTCATCATCCACTTCTGAATCAATCGTCAAATATATTTCTTCATCGATTTCCATTTCGGGTTGATCTATTTTTAATTTCTCCAAGTCCGCTACTTTTCTTTCGTACACCATTTTCCGTTGTTCTTCATTCCTTCTTTGCACCAAATCTCGTCTTATTTCCGATTTTACTGATTTGAATTGAAATACTCGAGTTTCGCAGTCCATCAGTTCGTATGTGGTAATTTGATCTGATTTTACTTCATTCGGTAGGTTTATTTCCACGAAATTCCCTCTTGTACAACCGAGGAGAATTGTTGTCGTCTACGATAAATTAGTTATTGGTTATTAAACTAAAAACTAGAGACGATTTTTTTGTGCTTAACTCACGGAGTCTGGTTTCCAGGTCATGCAGGTAGTACTCGATGGGGTTTTGATAAAACCAATTGGAACTAAAGTTGCTTTGTTTGTTTTCTCAAGAAGAAAGAGAAAAATTGTCGAATCTTCACTTCCGGTTACTAGGAGACTATTATCGGGACTTAGGGACATGGCGGTTACAGCTTTATTGTGTGGCTTCAGTACTTGAAGAAGCTTTACGAATTTTTTGTTATCATTCTTCTCTGATAGTTCTACATTGATAGTTCTGATTACTCCGCTTTCGAAAGCGCAAATAAGAGTCGAACCTGTAGACTCGATCTTGTATGATTACAATAAATGTCAGTATAATGAATTCTGGACTTTAGATTAGATTTTTACAGTTTTTCTAAGGATATCATAAATTGAGACAAAAAACGAATCAAAACGTTGCTTCGCAACAATTTTGATTCGTTTTTTTGTCTCAATTTATGATATCCTTAGAAAAACTTTGTTGAACCTACTACACATGGTAACCAAATAATTCGACTCCCAATGTCATTGAATTTATGAATTAAAATCAATTCCTTTGTTTTGTAATTGTAAATAAATAGATTGTTGTCCTTTCCACAACTTGCGACAAAAGGTCCCCAATCGGCAGAAGCTATGTCGGTTATCGGTCCAGCATGACAATTAAGAAGTTTCCTTGATGGTTCCGGTGTTTGAAAAGTGCAGAGATCTATTATCCACAAACCGCCATTTGCATCCTGAATTAATTTATTAGCTTTAGAATTAAAAGAATTAAAATTACTAGAATTAAGATCGCATTTTAATTAATCAGGTCGAAGGGGTCAATCAAATCAATTAGGTTTTTGTCAAAATCTTCTTTTTGAGTGGCTATAAAGTTCAGTTAGGTTTAAATAAGAACTAAGGTTTAATGTTTAAATACAGTAAATCATCAATTAGGGTTTTTGTCAGAATCTTCTTCTTTTTCATTTATTGACAAGTTCAGTATTTTTTAACAGTAAATCAGAAGTTAGGTTTTAAATAAAGTAAATTGTCCTTGTCACTATAAATTGGTGATAAATTTGATAAATTTAATAAATTTTGATAAATATAATGAATTTACCTGAGCATACCAAAATGTTGATTCCGGATTATTGGGTTCCTGTTTCTGAATACTCATCAATATAGCCTTTTTGTCGAAATTATTTTCCTCTTTTTCGAAAATAGAAAATTCATAAACAGGTTCAATCTCAAGAAATCGATCTTCATCAGGCGGATCAGCTTGATCGATTGTGTCATAAAACCACATACGTATCCATCCATCCATTCCTGTTTACAAATACATATAAACGTGTACCAAATATATACGAATTGATCCCAAAAGAACTCAAAAGGATTTATTCTTTTTAGTAGCGACTAATTCGTATTTAGATAGTTCTACAAACTAAGGAAGAAACTGACATCAGATTCGAAATTCTCATACCCGAAAACCCCCGAGTAACAAATTTTATAAAGATGTAAGATTTATCTTTGTAAAGTACAACTATTTAAAATTGTTAACCAACTGTAAATTTGCATTTAAACACTTAAACACAATATTTATTTAGTTTATTAAAATTGGGACATTTTCACATTAGGGACATGACAGGAAAAAGAAAATTTCTTTTTTTTCAAAATTAATGAACTATGCTACTTTGGACATTCCACTTTTGTATTCCTTTCTTTGTAGAACTACCAAATTGTTTTTAAAAAGTACCTATAGATATTAATTCTCCATTATTGTATTCAAATTGCGTTATAACACCGCCATGACAAGGTTTTCTGTTCTTCCGACAAACTTCAAATTTTATTAAACCCTCGTCCCATATCAAAATATTTCCCCATTCACATCCGGATACCACCTATTTATAAAAGGATTTATAGTTTTTGTTATAATTTCTTGTAAGCAAGGAGAACATTACATAACATTTATTAAAATTGCATTTTAGAACCACCACAGAAAAAAAGGTTCTAAATTAATATCATTTTAATAAAATATTAATTAATTACAATTAGATTTCGGTATTAAAATTAGTGATGGATAACGATACGAGATATCCAATTATCTCACTTCATATTCGTCATTTTCAAAAAATGTTAAAAAAGTAAATATCGTTCAAATCTTTGTTAAAATAATTGCAATTAATATCTGGGTCATCAAAATTAATTTAATTCACAATTCGTAAAAAGTAACCACAGCCGATAATCAGCAGAAGATGAAAAATTATTTATGTGCGAACTTTATCTTCTGTTTACCAACTATTTTTGGTCATAAAATTTTTTTCTGGTTATAAACTATTGCTAAAAAAATTCTAATTAATATCTAGATCATAAAAATTAATTTAATTCATAATTCATAAAAATTATCCACAGTTGATAATCAGTAGAAGATGAAAAATTATTTTTGAGCAAACTTTATCTTCTAACAATTTTTTACTGACAATTCTTGGTCATAAAATTTTTTTCTGGTCCTAAACTATTGCTAGAATAATTCCAATTAATATCTGGGTCATCCAAAATTAATTTAATTCACAATTCATAAAAAGTAACCACAGCCGATAATCAGCAGAAGATGAAAAATGATTTTTGAGCAAACTTTATCTTCTAAAAATTTTTTTACTGACAATTCTTGGTCATATAATTTTTTCCTGGTCCCAAACTATTGCTAGAATAATTGCAATTAATATCTGGGTCATCAAAATTAATTTAATTCACAATTCATAAAAAGTAAGCACAGCCGATAATTAGAAGATGATAAAAAATTATTTTTGAGCGAAGTTTATCTTCTAACAATTTTTTTACTAACTATTTTTGATCATAAAATTTTTTTCTTGTCCCAAACTATTGCTAGAATAATTCCAATCAATATTTGGGTCATTAAAATTAATTTAATTCAAATTTCATAAAAAGTAACCACAGCCGATAATCAGCAGAAGATGAAAAATTATTTTTGAGCGAACTTTATCTTCTAACAATAGTTTTTCTAATTATTTTTGGTCATAAAATTTTTTTTGGTTCCAATACTATTGCTAGAACAATTCCAATTAATATCTGGATCATCAAAATTAATTTAGTTCAAATTTCATAAAAAGTAACCACAACCGATAATCAGCAGTAGATGAAAAATTATTTTTGAACGAACTTTACCTTCGGTTTAATAACAATTTTTTGACATCAAATTTTTTACTGGTCCCAAACTATTGCTAGAACCATTTTAATTAATATCTGGGTCATAAAAATTAATTTAATTCACAATTCATAAAAAGTAAGCACAGCCGATAATTAGCAGATGATAAAAAATTATTTTTGAGCGAAGTTTATCTTCTAACAATTCTTTTACTAACTATTTTTGGTCATAATATTTTTTTCTTGTCCCAAACTATTGCTAGAATAATTCCAATCAATATTTGGGTCATTAAAATTAATTTAATTCACAATTCATAAAATGTACCAAAATTGGTACTAAATTAATACCTTTCTTTTTACAGTGGCTTTTTGTAAATGTTTTTTTGAAATTTTAGTTAGTTTAATTTTTTAAATTGTTGAAAAATTTATTCTATTTTAGAACCACTTTATAAATATTTAGATATTTTTTAAAATTCCAATTGAAAAATTAAAAAAAGACTACCAACTTTTTCGTCAGGCATTGGATAAACTCCAATTATATCGGAAATTTCCGTCTTGCCAAATCTACCGAGTTCGCCCTTCAATTTAAGACCCGTAAAAGTTTTTGACATTTTCCAAAATTTAATGTGTCCCAAACCACTTGTTGTCAAATGTCCAGAAACAGATGGCGAGAACATGACATTGATGATCTCCTGTCCATGAGATTTGAAACGTAATGTGATTTTCGATTGCTGCCAATTCCATATGGTTAGTAAATAATCTGGTTCACCACCTTGGGACGCTAATAATTTGCCATCCGGACTGTAAATCAAATTGAAAGCATCAAATTGATACTAAAGAGAATGAAATTGATGCTAAAAATTTGGATCAGTTTTTAATTTGATTTTTGATATTAATTCGTTGCAATTTGATACTTTAAAGTTAACAGTGTTTGTGGTCCGCATAAATTCGCAGTGTTCGAAAAAAATTCAGTGGTGAAAATTAAAAGAAATAATTTTACCTAAAGTCTAAATGAGAAAATGATCTCGTTGTTCCGTGCCAAAGAATTGTCACTATTTCGAAACTCGGCCACTCGTAAATTATAATCGGTGGATCGTTTCCATTTTCACCAATAGCAATGTGGTTAAAAACTGGATTCTTCTAAATTATATTTTCATCATTGTATTTAATTATTTTATTCAATTGACATTCAATTTTGGAAATTAATTTTTAGAGTAAAATGTTTTTTCTGCTTTCAAACCAACATTTTTGAAAAAATAAATATTTGAGCAAATTTTCAGCTTCATTTATTGTTTTGTTGATAATTACTCAATCTGTATAGTTACTGTGTTAGTAAAAATAGTTTAGTACTTACTACAATATGTCCAATGCCACCTCCCTTGAAACTTCGTCTAAACCACAATTTATTTTCCGCAACATTAAAAAAATGAATCAAATTCCCCGATGCAAAAATAATTGTGTCCGGATCAGCGACGCAAAAATTAAAATATCTCCGACAGTTGTAACCAAAGGAATGACTGATTTTTACTTTTTATTATAAGGATTCATTTTTTAAGTTATAGATAAAAAGAAAGTTTAAATAGTTTCTAAGCTAGTAAATAGTTTTTATTTTTTAAGAGAGGGAAAGTTGAAGGAAATTATTTGCCAAAAAGAAAATAATGAAAAAGGATACTGAAGTTCTAAAATATTCATGGGCACACTGCCATTTTCGATGCGTTTCGCACGAGAAATGTAATCATCAGAATTGTAGTGGACAGTTTCTGGAGGAAGATTTAAATCGTCAATTAATTCCTCAACCTCTTGAAATTCTGCAAAAAATGACGTATTATTTCATTTTTTTGTTGTTGCTTCAATGAAAATAGTTTCGAGAATTTTTTATTTGTATATTTATAGTAACCTCTTTCATTTAATTCCGAATCTTCTGGAATATCTTCTAGATTATCATCCATATCTGTTGTATTTTAATTTTAATATCGATTTTTTGTAAATTCTTTTCTTCTAAATTTTTTTTTATTTTGTAAAAGTAAATTTTAGAAGAGAATAAATTATTTGCAAGTAAACTATAGATTACTTTAACTGACACGACGTCTAGTTTTAGGAAATAGAAACTTGTAACAATACGGTTACTATAGAAACACTTTAAAGCATTTATTGTATCTAAAAATGCTATTACTACTACCCTTACTTCTACTAGTACAACTACTATTATTACTACTACTATTAGTACTAATGATATTACTATTAGTTATTATTACTATAACTATTAGTACTAATGATAATAATAATATAACAATATAATAATAAAATTATTATTATTATTATTATTATTATTAGTTTTTAAAAAACTAATTTTTGAGAATTTATATAAAATTTTTCAAAAACTATAATAAAAAAAAAATAATTGTAATTCTTTGGAAATTAAATTATTATAGATATGCAATTTGAACTCTTTAATCAATGTTGCTTTTTACACGTTAACAAACATTTGAATACAATACATTCAATTTTTACTCTTTGTCTCAATTCAAACATTCAATTGTTTACCAATTATTAAATAAAATTTCTTTGAAAATCATATTTTTTTAATCTCTAATAAAATTCTTTAATTAAATTTAATTATTTTCAATTTAATTTTAATTTAACGATTAAATTAAAGTTTAAATTAAATTTCACTTAATTTGTTAATTCTTTGAATTAAATTTTATTTTTTTTAAATTCGAGTTCCTTTAAACAATAACAGGGTTGCCACAGGTCAGGGAAAAGTCAGGGAAAGTAAAATTGGTCAGGGAAATCAGGGAAAAGTTAGGGATTTTTTTTTATAAAGTACTGGAAAAAATTGAATTTTTGAGAAGTTACAAATAATTGCAAAAATTCAATTATGTTCAAAAATTAAAAAAAAAATTCTCGTCAAAATTCAATTATCTTTAAAAATAATAAAATTCTTCTCCGTATTTCAATTATTTTCAAAAATTTTAATAAAATTCTTTGCAAAACTTCAATTATTTTCAAAAAAATTTCCTCAATTGAATGATTTTTAATATCTAATATTTTAATAACATTTTTCAAAAGAATTCAATTATTTAAAAACAAAAATGCTGATAAAATTCTAAGCAAACATTAAATTATTTTCATAAATTATAAAAATTACACAAGAATTCAACTATTTCACAAATTTTTTATAAATTTCTTCCAAATAATTCAGTAATTTTCATAAGTAATAAAATTTTTTACAAGAATTTAATTATTTTCATGAATAATAAAACTCATAATTTAGAATTTCAATTATTTTTAATTGACTTCCTCGAAAAATTTAATCATTCTTGAAAATTTTATTAAAATTCCTCGAAAAAATTCAATTATGTTGATAAAATTCTTGATGATAATTCAATTTATAGAAACATTCATATTTATTCAGTAAATTATTTATTTTTGGATTTAAATAATTGAATTGTCGTAGAATTCTCCAATAAAAATTGATTTAAAAATGAATATTAATGAATATATTAAAAGCATTGAAGGAGGAATTTTTTAAAATAATCCAAAATTGAATTCTTTCGAAGAATTTTAATAAAATTTCTGAAAATAATTGAATTTCTGCAACGAATTTTATTAATTTTTATTTAAATAACTGAATTCTTTGAAAAACTTTTATTAAAAGAGTAAATTTTGAAAATTTTTGAAATTCAACGAAGAATTTCATTATTTGTAAAATGTAGAAATTTAATTCTTGCAAAAAATTTTTGAAGATAATTTCATTTTTCGAGAAATTTATATTAAAATTGTATTAAAAATAATTGAAACCCTCATGTGAAGAATTTTATTAATTTATGAAAGTAATTGAATTCTTGCAACGAATTTTATTATAATTTTTGTTAATAATTTAATATTTTTTTAAACATTTTATGGAAATCGAAATTTTTATAAAACATGAAGATATGAGTGATTCATATCTTCGTGTTTTATAATAATATATTCTTATAAGTTGTTTGCAAATAATTTTGCAATTAAAGAAATTCGTAAGTAAATGTAATAAAATGATTTTTTTTTTGGAGAATCTAATAATTTTTAGAGTGAATCAGAATATTCTTTAGGGTCAGGGAAAAAGTGAAAATTTTGTCTCAAAATCAGGGAAAAGTCAGGGAAAAACGAAATTAATTTTTTGTGGCAACCCTGAATAATGAATAAAAATTTCTCAAAAATCTGATGTTTTCAAAATTTTAATATTATAAATTTATAATTATTTAAAACTTAGATAATTTTTTAAATTAATACTTAATTATTATTAACTTTATTCATATCAATTGAAATTTTCAAAGAATTTTAGTTTAGAACCTGATATTTAATTAATTTCTGAAAATTGCAATGGTTTTTAACTATACAATCTTTTTAACGTTAATTGTAATTACTAATTAAAATTAATATTGATAATGAAATCAAAATAATTCTCTGAAAATTATTATATAATTTAGCTGTTTGTAAAAAAAATTATTTACTAATAGAGAGAAGAAAAAATTAAGAGAATTTTTTTAAAATTAATTTTGTGAATTAATCATTTTTAAGGTGAAAAAGAATTGAAGGAGTTTTTCAAAAAAAATTTTTTTTATAAAGATGAATCAAAAAGATGAATTTTTGTAGTAATTCTAGAAATTTGATATTTTTCAAGTACTTTTGATAAAATTCCCTGAAATTTACGTGACCATTTTCATTTTTTCCTGACTTTTCTTTTTTTTTGACTTTTTTTTTCTTGACTTTTCCTGAATTTTTCTTACATTAGAAATTTCAATAAAAAAAAGTCATATTTAATTCATTGTTTTTGAAATTAAATTATTTTGTGACTTTATACATCAGGATGGTCTTTTTTTCAAATTGAAATCGATTTAATGAGAAAGTTGATGCGATATCCTTATCAGATTCACTTTCAAATGAGTTTAAATTCATTCTACGTGAGTAATTTAAACCCACCTAGAAACGAAATGGATGCTAATTTTTATAATTATCATTTTTAAAATTAATGTATCAGAGAGGGTTGAAAAAAAAGTCTTCTAATTATAGGTTTTTTCGAAAAACAAAATAAAGAAAGTCAAAAATTTGTGAACTTTTTTTATTATTCCAAAATAATTTATATATACATATATTATACAGGCCGACAAAATTTTATTAATTGCATGTTGACTAAAATGTTATAGCCGATTGTTATAGGATTTTGTCCGTAGAATCCGAATTTGACCTTGAAAATATTGGATTGGCTCTAGTTTTCAATCAACTTACGTTTCAATACGCCAAATACGCATTTTTTTTGCATTTTTTGAATGGATGTAAAACCATACACCGAAACAGTCAATTTTTCCGCGTAATTTTTTTTTATCTAAAATAATTTATACAGTTTTCAATTTAGAAAATTACCTAATACTTTCGTTATATATTATCGACATTTTTATTTTCAAGCAATAATTGCTGTTGGACAATTTCAATGATTTTTTCCTTCACCGAATAAAAAGGTTCTTCAGTAACATCTTTCATAATTTCGACTACTTGCATTTCTGTCAGTGAATCATAATCTTCTGGATCTGTAAATACATTACGTTATACATTAAGTCAGAATTTAGGTGAATTTTGACCTACATTTTTACAGGTCAAAAAGAGGTTTCATAAGGGCCCTCCAAAGGGGCCGTTACATTACGCACGTTACATTTATAGCACAAAAAAACTTTATTTTTATTAGACTGTTAATAAAATTGAGAATAATTAATTAATTATTAATTAGATTACTTCAAATTGATCACAACTCACTTCGAATTGATAAATGTCCAAATAGTTCGCAAACAGCGGGATAAAAAGCTCTGGTATTTTTAATGCCATAATCGTGTTTTCTTGCCCAAATATAAACACGAATATCATCGAAATTTTGTTCCGAGTGAGTGGTATTTCCTCGTGTGATGAACACATTGTGAGCGATATTATTATTTTGCAAATAATTGATAATTAAAAAAACCCAGTTTGTTAAATTATTTGTTGTTTTATTTTTAAGGGATGAAAACGTAACGCAGAATCCTTTAGTTGGAAAGTCAACTAGCAAGTGAACGGGAGATCCATCAATATTTTGCAGTACCTGAAATATTTTTTATTAATTATTAATGTTAATAATATCAATAACATCAATAACATTAACAATAAATAATGTAATAAGAAATAAATATTTTTAAATGTTTAAAAATTGGCTCACAATATTTTCAAGAGGCATTCGATGTTCCAAGTAATATAAATGCCAATGTAGATGATTAACTGAAGCAAAAGCTCCTAAACTATTGAAAATTGCTCTTATGTTTCTGGAACGAAAGAAGAATTTTAATTTTTCAAAAGTAAAGTTCTTCTCTAAATTTTAAATTTTTGACTGACTATTGCACTGGAAAAAAATTATTTCATTCAAATAATCGATTATTTGACTAGTCAATTAAATATTTGAATCTAATAATTGTCATTTGAGTCAATCAATAAATTAATAATAATAAATTTTTTTTTCAGTGCAGCACTGAATATCCAAATACTAATATAGGGACAAATATTTTACTATATATCACGAAAATAATTTCAATTCGCTCACTTTGATTTACTCATCATTATTAATTCCAAAATATTTTCAACACTCTTCTTTGTCGCTATTTGTGGTAAATTTTCCAATCGTTGAGGTATAAATAAACAGTGATAGCGTTCAATTGGACTAATATTAATTGCAATTACATTGTTTCCATCTCCACATTCAATGTCAAATAGAATTTCTTCATTTGATATTTTATTGAAGTGAAACCGTTCAGTATTAAATGGTTGTGACATTGAAGTTATTTCTTCTGGTGTTCGACGATTTTCAGATCTATTAACATTTAACTGCAATTATAAAAATTTTTTTTATAAGCATATACACAAATGATTTTTTAAAATAAATTCTTTAAGTTTCGAGTTTAGGAAGATGTGTGAAAATTGTAACGAATTTTTAATTAAATAAAATTATACAAATAATTTCTATTGACAAGCCTCGGATATTAAAATTTATTTTTCTACATTTCTCGACAATTTTAAAAAAATTTTGACTTAAAAAAAAATTCTTCGACTTATTTTCAATAATTGAGACTTTTTCAAATTTTCTTTCAAATATTGCAACGAAATACCAAAATTTTAATATAAAATGCAAAACTCAAAAAATTGTTAATTTTTATTAAAATTTTTAATTTTATTAAAATTAAATTTTTTTTTTGTACATTGTGAATAATAACAATTGAAAAATCTTTTTTAAAAATTATTTTTGAATAATATTTTTAAGATAATTAAATTTTTAAAATCTAATTATAAAATTTTGGAATAATTGAAATTTTGTAAGATTTAATTGAAAACAATATTGCTCTTTTTTCTAGTGTTTTATTACAATTTTTGAAAATCGCAACTTTCGACGAATTTTATAATTGAAAATTTTGAAAATAATATTGAATTCTCAAAAATTTTAATAAAAAATCTTCAAGTGTAAATTAAAAAATTAAAAAAATAAAAATTTGCTTTTAAAAATTATATTAAACAATTTTTGAAAAAAGTAATTCTTAGAATTTTTTTTAATCTAATTTTTTTAAAATTCCATTCTTTTCAATCTTTTTAATTACGAATTTCCGAAAATTGAAATACATACAAAAAATAATAACAGAATTTTTTAGAATTATTTTTAATATTTTGCAGAAACAATCGTGTTCAAGATTATAAAATTCTTAAAAAACATTAAATAATTCTTTTTTGAAATATACAAACATTCTTTTAAGAAATTCAATTATTTTCAAAAAAAAAAAATACTTTACAATATATTTAAACAAACTAATTCTTAGAATTTTTTTATTTATAATTTTTTAAATTCCATTATTTTCAATATTTTTTAATACAAATTTCCGAAAATTTAATAACATACAAAAAATAATAACAGAATGTTTTAGAATTATTTTTAATATTTTTCTGAAACAATCATGTTCAAAATTATAAAATTCTTTTAAATATTAATTAGTTCTTCTTTAAATTATAGGTACGAACATTCTTTTAAGAAATTCAATTGTTTTCAAAAAAAATAATTTAGAATATTTTTAAAAAACTAATTCTTAAAATTGTTTTAACATAATTTTTTAAGATTCAATTATCTTCAAACAAAGTACTTATTTAAATTTCACAGAAATTATGTTCATATTTTTTATAAAAATTCTTCCAAAAATTTTTTTTTTTTTTATAGTTTTCAAAAATTATATTATTTTTAAAAGATTTTGCTAAATTTTTGGTAATTTTTCAATATTGTATACAATTGAAAAACTATTATTCTTCAAAAATTATTTAAAAAGATTTTAATCGGTTCATCCGATCGCTAGTAATTAGCTATTTACTAAAACGCTACAAATAACTTTGACCTTGAATAACATTGGCAATTATTTGAATTTCGGAAAACTATTTACAGGTTTTAATTACACCATCATAGGCTATCGAAACATGATTTATTTCAATTAAATAATTATAAATAATTTTATGTATTTCAATTAAAAAAAAACAATTTTTTTTAACTTCTTTCCTTTTTTTTTTACTCACCTGAGTTAAAAATTTATATTGGCCATCAAGTAACTTCCACTGCTGAATATCTAATTTGTACCGGAAAAGATTTTCACTTTGAGCCTTTTCCCATTTTTCCTTAATAAGCAAATCAAATTCAGAATCTTGATTCTCGTTTTGATTGATATTAAAGAAGAAATTATTTGGATTACATGAGACTACAGGGAATATTTTTTGATCCATTGTTAATATAAAATTAGACGTATTTTCTGCTATTTAATTGTGATAATAATTGAAGAGACACGTGTTCTTCAAACACAAACCATTTTACTACTAACTTCCAGTTCCACTGCTTGTGTGATCATTTTGGACAACAGAGATGTGATTTTGTGTAGCGGAAAATTTAAAATTAGATTTGAAATATTTATTAAATCTTCTAAAAAAATACAGTAATATGAAGTATAAATTAAGAATAAATTATAATTGTGCTGTAAAATAAACAAAAAATTACGTTCTTTGTGATTTCAAGAAGAGTTTTTTTTAATTTTCGTAAAATTTCGTTCTTGACACGATTGATTTGATGTTTTCAGAAAAGGTAATAGCGATCACGTTAGAAATTTCACTGAGGTAAACAAAATTTCAATAGGTATTAATAGTAATAAAAAAAAAATAATTTTACACTAAGAAGCAAATTTATAAAAAAATTGGTATCATCTGAATTTTGACACAATACTGCAACAAAAATTACCTATTTTTTTGTTTCTTCATTTGAAATTATTTTCAGTTAATCATTTCAAAAATAAAATTTTAATTTTTTACTAAGCTATGAATAATAACTATTAGAAATAACAGCTACTTGAATAATTATAAACAATTTAAAATTTTATTAAAAAAAAAAGAAAAATGATTTTCAAAAAGGAGCGAAAAAATGCACAAATAAATTGGTAATTCTAGATAAAAATTATGAAGATAAATATTTAAAAAAAACAGTTAAAATTTTTTATTTTTTATTTCCAAATATCAAGTTTAATTTTTGAAAAATTTCTAGTCAGATTCAAAATTTTCAAAAATTTACTTATTAAATACATGATCCATTATTATTATTGTTTATTATTTTCTTAAATTTTAATAAAATTCTTGTCTCAAAATCAATTATTTTTATAAATAATAAAATTTTTTATCAGGAATTCAATTATTTTTAATTTATACAATTTTAATAAAATTTTACAAAAGAATTCAATTATTTTTATAAAATATGATAAAATTCTTCTCAGGAATTCAATTATTTTCACTTACAATTTTAATAAAATTTCTTAATTTTCAATTATTTTGTAAAAATTTTTTAAAACATTTCTCAAAAGCTTGCAATGATTTTGAAAAATTTTTCGAAAGTAATTCAATAATTCTCGTCGAATTTTGATAAAATGAATTTTCATTGATTTCAATTATTTTTACTTCAATTTTGATAAACTTTCATGAAGAATTCAATTACTTTTCAAAAATTGTAATAAAATTCTTCGCAAGAATTCAATGATTTTTAATAAATTAAGTTTTAAAATTCATAACAGAAAAATCATTAAAAAAAACTCCATTATTTAAAAACAAAAAAAATTCAAATAAATACTTTAAAAATTTCTATTTCAAATTATTACAAAACAAAAACCCTCTACATTTTTAAAAGATATAGAAATAAATACTTGAAAATAAATATTTTCAAAAATTTTAATAAAAGTTTTCGTTAGAATTCAATTATTTTCAAAAATTTTAATAATATTCTTCGCAAGAATTCAATGATTTTTAAAACATTAATTTTCAATGATTTGAAAAATATTAGTTTTAGAAATTAAAACATTTAAACGCAGAAAACTTCTTCAAAACAAAAGAATTGCATTATTAAAAAATAAATTCAAGTAAATTTACTGAAAACAATTATTTTAAAAAATTTAAATAATAGTCTTCGATAGATTTTAATTTTTCAAAAATTTTTATAAAATTCTTGTCAAGAATTCAATGATTTGAAAAAATTAATTTTAGAATTTAAAATATTTAAAAAGAAAAGTTATTAAACAAAAGAATTCCATTATTAAAAAAAAAAAATTCAAATAAATTCTTGAAATCAATTATTTTCCAAAATTTAAATAATAGTATTCGTTAGATTTTAATTATTTTCAAAAATTTCTATAAAATTCTTGTCAATTATTTTCAAAAATTTAAATAATAGTCTTCGATAGATTTTAATTACCTATTTTCAAAAATTTTTATAAAATTCTTGTCAAGAATTCAATGATTTGAAAAAATTAATTTCACAATTTTAAATATTTAAAAAGAAAAGTTATTAAACAAAAGAATTTTTCAATGTTTCGTGAAAAACTCTGGGAAAATTTGAAAAGAATTCCATTATTTGAAAAAAAATTCAAATAAATTCTTGAAATCAATTATTTTCAAAAATTTAAATAATAGTCTTCAATAGATATTAATGACCTATTTTCAAAAATTTTAATAAAATTCTTGTCAAGAATTCAATGATTTTTAAAACATTAATTGTGGAAATTGAAACATTTGAAACCAACTATTATTAAATAAAATTACATTATTCGAAAAAAATTCAAATAAATTCTCAAAGATAATTATATTTAAAAACTTTAATTAAAGTCTTCCTTTGTTAGAATTCAAATTATTTTCAAAAATTTTGAAAAAAACTTCTTCCTAAGAATTGAATGATTTTCAAAGCTACATTATTTTTAAAATTCAAAATATTTAAAAAAAAATTGTCAAGTAACTTGAGAAATAAGCAAGCATACCAACTAATTTTAAAATGCGCATAAACAACCGGAAAACAATTATTAAAATAGAAATTTAAAATTACTTATTCACTAATATTAATAATTAGAATTATTTAAAATTTTACTATAGACTAATTTACTTCTATTTAATAAACATTATTTTTAATATATATATATACGAAAGGAAAAGTAAAAATGACATCGACATGTCTATTTTGTATATGTACAATTTTTTATGGTACAATAAAAAACCATAGTCATATTGTAATTGTATGTTTAATAATAAGTATAATAATAACGATAATAATAATAATAATATTAATAATAATAATAATAATAATAATAATAATAATAATAATAATAATAATAATAATAATAATAATAATAATAATAATAATAATAATAATAATAATAATAATAATAATAATAATAATAATAATAATAATAATAATAATAATCATAATAATAATGATATTAATAAAAATAATAATCATACTAATAATGATAATAATAATAATAATAATAATAATAATAATAATAATAATTTGAATTTATTTACATTTTCAGACCTTATAGTCTGTATTTCAATTAAATTTAACTATTTAACACCAGAATGCTTTACATACACGAGATACATTAATATAAACAAATATCAAGATTGGTTATATAATTCTCTACTTACACTCTACATACAGTACATACAATACGTACATTATTAATTTCACAATTAAAAAAAACTTAAAAAAAAAATTAAAAATCATTTAGAAAGAAACGAACCTGGACACATTAGATTTTTTTTTGTTACTGTATCTTATACTGAAAAAATAGACAGTATGTACATAGAACTGCACGTTGGTTTTTTTTTCTTTTCTTTTCTTTTCTTTTGTTACGGTTAAAAAGAAAACCATTTGATCGCACGCACAGATACAAATCTCAATCACAATTTCATTTAACTTTTTTTTTCTTTTGTACAATTGTTTTTATTATTATTATTATTATTATTATTATTATTTGTTTTTAAAATACATAAAAATCTTTTTTTTTCTTTATCTTTCTCTGAATTAAAAGCAAAAAAAAAAGAAAAGAGAAAAGAACTATCTGTACGTGCGTTCGTTAATTACAATTACATCGAAAATACACATAAATTTCCCTGAGACTGATTATAACGATTAAAAAAAAAATATATTTATATATAATATTAATAATAATAAATGTACGACACAGTACTATAAAGAATTTTTTTTTTAGGTAAACTTATAAAAGAGTTTCTCGGTGTATGTTAAACAGGCTCGCGAATATTTTTCACGGGGCGATAATCAATTGCCTATTGTTTATTAAAATTTTATAATTTCAATTAATTCGATTAATTCAATTAATTCATTTCATTCAATGAATTCATTTCATTCAATTAATTCATTTCTTTAATCAATTCATTTCATTTAATTAATTTATTTAATTCAATTAATTCATTTCTTTAATTAATTCATTTCATTTAATTAATTTATTTCATTTAATTACATTTATCAGTGGAAATTGTATTCAATTTCTAATTATTTTTGTTGGAAAAAATTTTTTTTTAGAAAATTACTTTTATTAGGGAAAGAAATTTTAGAAATTCACCTTCATTAGAAGGAGAAATTTTACTTTTTCTAAAAAGCAATTTTGTTTTTTTAGAGAAAGTATAGAAAAATCCAGTTTATAAATAAAATTTAATAATTTTATTTTTTATTTTTCTTGATGCATATTTTCTTTTCGGCAAATTGCGAGGCAAATTTTTACCGCCCCATTTTTCTCTTATAATTGCAATTAGAATATTGCGAATAAAATTTTCTTCATTATTCTTCTTTCGATAGTTTTTCTATTTTATTTGAAAATCGTAGTTCGCGAAAGAATTAAGTACGTAAGACTTGTTTTAGTTTATACAGAAATGTATTTTTTTCCTTATAATATTAAAAATTTATTATTTCTAAATTGTTTCGGTTAAAATATTTTTTCCCCATTTTTTCCTTAATTTTATTTATTTATTTATTTATTTATTAATTTTTTTGTATATTTAGCTTCGCTGCTATAGATTCTCACTGCTTTTTCAATTTTTAATCACCATCCCGCCTTTTTTATTTTTTTGATTCAATGATCGTCATTCAAGGCGTTCTCATTAGAGCTTAGAAAATAATAAATTTATCAGAGATCGAATACGCGTATTGCACACAGAGAGTATAACCAAATAAAACATTTCTCCGTGAGAAAAAAAGAATTCCTTTCCTACATATTTATAAATCTCAGTCGACTAAAGAGTATTTTTTTTCCACTAAATAATAAAAGAAAAGAAAAAAAAAATTGCGTATTCTTTCCAAAAAAATTGCACTTCCCAAAACATTTGTAAATGCTATTTTTCAGCGCACGTGAAAGACTTTTGTTTTTTGTTTTTTTTTCGGGGAGGTTATCGGAAGAAAAAAGCCGTATAATAAAAACTAACTGGTAACGTTTTAGATTTAGGAAAAAAAAGAAATTAATTACTAATTTAATTAATTTAACTAAATAGAAATGACTCAAGCAGAACGTCTTTGAATTGAATTGTGGAATAAAATTTTACATATTGATTCTAGAGTTAAAAATTTTTTTCTTCGATTTGAAGAAGAAAAAAATGTTTTTTTTTCTTTCCAAGACGCTCGGCATATTCCTATTGTCGTAGGCGGCAGTTTTCTCTCTCTAAAAAGCATTAGTTTTTAAAATCCGCATTTTAAACCAGCCTTCAGGCGCGATAATAAAATATCATTCTACGGATATATTCATATATATATTTAATATATTTATATATGCATATCTCCAGTAAATACTCTAATGTAATGTCACAGATGGCTGCTTTGTGTTATCGTCACTCTTACTTTCTAGATAACATTTTTTTTTCTATTTTACTCCTGTAATCCGAATTGCACTCTCTATCGAATAATATTGCGAGACATTTTTCTCTCTCTTACAAACTAAAAACAACCACCACAAAAAAAAAATTATTTCTAAAAAAAATTCTCTCATTCAATTTTTTTCCTTGAATTTCGTTTAAATATAACAATAAAAAAGCAGATTAGTTAATCAAAAAAGAATTTTTCATAAAAAACAGATTTTTCCCAATCGTTCAATGAATAAAAAACAATCATATTTAATCGTCAAAAATGTTCAACAAAATAAAATACTCACATGCTTAAACTTGGCGCAATCTAGTTTTTCTCTCTCGCTTAATAATGGGCTTAATATTGGAAATATTATTCTCTAATTTAACAACAATTTGTTTAAGAGTCTTTTTCCGGGGTGAATTTGAAGTTGAGGGCTTATCCTTAATGGAGGATTCCTCCCCACTCACCTGATGTCACCTTGTGCTTATTAAAATTCGTTCAACATTCAATAATGATTTAACTTTATCGTTGTACTTGATTAATGTGACTTTTGAGCCTCGGACATTAATTTTTTCACCACCACTCAATAAATGACAGCATCGCGATTGCTCCAAAAAATCGCCAAGTTTCATGTCCTTCATAACGTCGCGATGCGCAACATTGGGCGGTCCACTCGGTGCTTTTGGATTAATTTGTCGTAATAGTGCATCACGACTTTTAACTTTCACTGCAGTCATCAAGTCTTGAAGGAGAATCCATTTATCGGGATCGTTATTTAATGTGAAGAGAGCCGGTAAATTAATGTCACTTACTTCCATTTCAATTTCTTCCAATTCTAACTTTGGTGCTTCAACGGGAATATTCTCCAGTGGATTGTAGCCCGATTCTTCGGGATCTGTGAATAAAAATTAAGGAGTTTTAGAGAAAATTGAAATTTACAATTTTTTTTTTTTTATATAAAATAATTTTGTTTGAATTTAATTTATAAATATTTATTGGAATATTTAGGAAATTTTTTTTTAAATTGGCTGATTTATATTGACTTGTACTACTTATTATAAAAATTTAAACATTTGTCTGGCTAATACAGGAATTTACTACTAATAACAATTTGAAAAAATATTTTCTATGTCCAACTATTACTGAAAAATTTCTAAAATAACAAAGTCTGACTAAAAAGTGCCTTTACTACTGATACCAATTATTTCAAGATTTTAACAAAATCCTAATGTTTTGTCTGATTTATAATAACTTAGACTACAGATTATAATTTTTTTAATTTGTCTGACTATTACTGCATATTACTACTGACAAAATTAAAAAAAGGTTTTTTTGGCTGACTACTACCCATTTTTACTACTTCAACAATTCTAAAATATCAAAGTTTGTATAAAGATTGCCTTCACTGCTGCTACTAAATATTTCAAAATTTTCCATTATTTTATTCAGTTAATACTAACTTACACTACTGATTACAAAATTAATAATTAATTAATTAATTAATTACCTAATTAATTAACTTATTGACCAATTAAGCAATGTCTGACAAAAAATTGCCTTTACTACTTATACCAATTATTTTAAGATTCTCTAATGTTTTTTTTTAATCTATATTAATAAAATCAGACTTCTGTCTGTACATTGCTCTAAACTTGAAAATTTTTATATATTTTTTCGTTTTGAGACATTAGAATTCGAAAAATGTAAAAAAAAAATTCTGTCTGTCTGTCTGTATGCAAAACTTTGTTCGCGCATCAATTGAAAACGGTATAACGAATTAAAGTGAAATTTGGCAGTCTATTAGGTATTAACGTAACTTAAAATCATAGTCTTATCCGATTAAAAAATATTAACTTGAACGAAAGTTATGACATTTTTCCAAAAAATTCGAAAAATCAAAAAATATACAAATTTTTTATTTTTTGTAAAATGAATGCAAAACTATCCTTAGCTAACTTTTTCAGATAAATACAACCCATTTCTAACAATAAAGTTTTTAAAAAAGACGTATTTTGAATTTTTTTCTCCTTTTGTTAGATCAAATTTTTTCTAAAAAAAATAGTGATTTTTAACCCCTTCGCTGTGAGGAGAAAAATTTATAAAGTGGGTCCAAAATGTTAAGAAATTTTTTGGTGACCAAAATTTGTGAGATTGGGTACAGTTAGGTTTTGGGGGCCGCTGATGACGAATCTGAAGTCAAATTTTCAAAATTCAAAATGGCGGATCCAAAATGGTGGACGTATTTTTTTGAATTCATCGGATTTGCTTGAAACTTGTTACTCGGGGGTTTTCGAGGTCGCTGATTCCGAATATGAAGTCAGCTTTTTAAAATTCAAAATGGCAGATCCAATATGGCGGACAACATTTTCAAAAATTCATCGGATTCACTTAAAACTTGTTACTTAGGGGTTTTGGGGGCCGCTGATGACGAATCTAAAGTCAGATTTTCAAAATTCAAAATGGCGGACGTATTTTTTGAATTTATCGGATTTGCTTGAAACTTGTTACTCGGGCGTTTTCGAGGTCGCTGATTCTAGATATGAAGTTAGATTTTCGAAATTCAAAATGGCAGATCCAAAATGGCGGACATATTTTTTTGAATTAATCGGATTCGCTTAAAACTTGTTACTCGGGGGTTTTCGAGGTCGCTGATTTGGATCCGCAATTTTGAATGTTTAAAAATGCACTTCAGATTCGTTATCAGCGACCCTGAAAACCCCCGAGTAACAAGTTTCAAGCGAATACGATGAATTCAAAAAAATACGTCCGCCATTTTGAATTTTGAAAATCTGACTTCAGATTCGTCATCAGCGACCTCAAAAACCCCCGAGTAACAAGTTTCAATCGAATCCGAGAAATTAAAAAAATATGTCCGCCATATTGGATCCGCCATTTTTAATTTTTAAAATCTGAGCTTAGATTCGTTATCAGCGACCCTGAAAACCCCCGAGTAACAAGTTTCAAGCGATTACAATGAATTCAAAAAATACGTCCGCCATTTTGGATCCGCCATTTTGAATTTCGAAAATCTAACTTCATATTCCGAATCAGCGACCTCGAAAACCCCCGAGTAACAAGTTTTAGGCAAATCCAATGAATATTAAAAAGTATGTCCGCCATTTTGGATCCGCCATATTGAATTTCGAAAATCTAACTTCATATTCGGAATCAGCGACCTCGAAAACCCCCGAGTAACAAGTTTCAAGCGAATTCAATGAATTTAAAAAAATTAGTCCATCATCGAAATTCAAAATGGCGGATCCAAATCCGCCATTTTGAATTTCGAAATTCTAACTTCATATTTGTAACCAGCGACGTCGACAACATTTTGATATAATTGTGTGAGATATTATTTTGATATAATAATGTATGCTGCCTGAGATTTAATATAATAAAAGTATAATTAAAAACAGTCTACTTTTGAGCAGCCATATTGGATTTTGGTTTTCGAATTTTCAAAATTTGACTTCAGTTTCGAATTTAGCGTCGAAAATACCATAAGTAACGTATGTGTGACGTAAATTTACTTGTTTTTTCTGCCTTTTATCAATTTTTTTGTATGTACGTCTATAGACGTACCTCACACTGGAAGCCCACTTTCAAATGTACGTCTATAGACGTACCCTCACAGTCAAGGGGTTAATCTTTAAGCAAGCTTTTCAGGAAAAGTTATTAAAGTTTTTTATTTAAAGATCAGTATGTAAAGTAAGAAATTTGCTACATTAGACAAAAATAATAAAGCTAAATGCCATAAAAGAGAAGAAAAAATGTTGAATTTTAAGAAATTCGGTTTTTTGAATTTTTGCTAATATTCCATAATTTTTGATTTTTTACCAAAGGGTGGAGACTATTAAATAAGTAAAGTATTTTTGAAAAGCACAAAAATAATGAAGCTAAATGCCATAAAAAAGAAGGAAATATGTTGAATTTTAAGAAATTCAGTTTTTCGAAATTTTCATAATTTTTGACTTTTTACCAAAAGGTGGAGACTATTAAATAAGTAAAGTATTTTTGAAAAGCACAAAAATAATGAAGCTAAATGCCATAAAAAAGAAGGAAAAATGTTGAATTTTAAGAAATTCAGTTTTTCGAAATTTTCATAATTTTTGATTTTTTACCAAAGGGTGGAGACTATTAAGTAAGTAAAGTATTTTTGAAAAGTACAAAAATAATGAAGCTAAATGCCATAAAAAAGAAGAAAAAATGTTGAATTTTAAGAAATTCAGTTTTTCGAAATTTTCATAATTTTTGATTTTTTACCAAAGGGTGGAGACTATTAAATAAGTAAAGCATTTTTGAAAAGCACAAAAATAATGAAGCTAAATGCCATAAAAGAGAAGGAAAAATGTTGAATTTTTAAGAAATTCGGTTTTTTGAATTTTTGCTAATTTTGGATAATTTTAGATTTTTTACCAAAGGGTGGAGACTATTAAATAAGTAAAGTATTTTTGAAAAGCACAAAAATAATGAAGCTAAATTCCATAAAAGAGAAGAAAAAATGTTGAATTTTAAGAAAATCGGATTTTTGAATTTTTTCGAATTTTTGATAATTTTAGATTTTTTACCAAAGAGTCGAGACTATTAAATAAGTAAAGTATTTTCCAAAAGCACAAAAATAATGAAGCTAAATCCCATAAAAGAGAAGAAAAAATGTTGAATTTTAAGAAAATCGGATTTTTGAATTTTTTCGAATTTTTGATAATTTTAGTTTTTTACCAAAGAGTCGAGACTATTAAATAAGTAAAGTATTTTCCAAAAGCACAAAAATAATAAAGCTAAATGCCATAAAAAAGAAGAAAAAATGTTGAATTTTAAGAAATTCGGATTTTTGAATTTTTTCGAATTTTTGATAATTTTAGATTTTTTACCAATGATTCGAGACAATTTAATAAGTAAAGTATTTTCCAAAAGCACAAAAATAATGAAGCTAAATGCCATAAAAGAGAAGGAAAAATGTTGAATTTTTAAGAAATTCGGTTTTTTGAATTTTTGCTAATTTTGGATAATTTTAGATTTTTTACCAAAGGGTGGAGACTATTAAATAAGTAAAGTATTTTTGAAAAGCACAAAAATAATGAAGCTAAATGCCATAAAAAAAAAGAAAAAATGTTGAATTTTAAGAAATTCGGTTTTTTGAATTTTTGCTAATTTTCATAATTTTTTATTTTTTACCAAAGGGTGGAGACTATTAAATAAGTAAAGTATTTTCGAAAAGTACAAAAATAATGAAGCTAAATGCCATAAAAAAGAAGGAAAAATGTTGAATTTTAAGAAATTCAGTTTTTCGAAATTTTCATAATTTTTGATTTTTTACCAAAGGGTGGAGACTATTAAATAAGTAAAGTATTTTTGAAAAGCACAAAAATAATGAAGCTAAATGCCATAAAAGAGAAGGAAAAATGTTGAATTTTAAGAAATTCTGTTTTTCGACGGGTATGACAGCTAGTTAAAAATAATTTATAATAGTTATGTCTGACTACAACTTGTTAATGCTACTGTAAAAATTTTGAAATGTACCAAAGTTTGACTACATATGTTATTTACTACTTATAACAATTTTGGTTAGTTTTTTAAAAGCTTCGTCTGATTTATAATAACTTATATAATACTGATTAAAATTTTTTTTAATTTGTCTGATTTTAACTGCATTGAACTACTTATAATAAATTAAAAATGTTTGTGTGTGACTAAAAATAGTTTTCACTACTGATACCAATTAATTTGAGATATTCTAATGTTTTGTCTGATTAATATTAACTTATACCACTGATTAAAACAAGTTTAAGATTGTCTGACTTTAACTGAATTTTACTACTAATAACAAATTGATAAAAGTTTTTATGTCTGACTACTACCACTATTTAGTACACAAAATTTTCTAAAATATCAAAGTCTGACTAAAAATTATTTTTACTACTGATATTAATTATTTTCCGATGTTTTGTGTGATTAATATTGATATTTACTACTGATTATAAAGCTTCTAAATTGTCTGACTAAAGCTGTTTGTACTACTAACAATAAAATTGAAAGAATGTTTTTGTGTTTGACTGCTACGACTTTTTACTACTGCAAACAGTTTCTAAAATAGCAATGTCTGACTAAACATTGTCTTTACTACTGATACCAATTGTTTCAAGAGTTTTTAATGTTTCATCTGATTAATATTTAAAGTGAAAAGTCTAACTAAAACTGGTCTTTACTACTTATGTTAATTTTGGTTAATTTTTTCTATGATTTCCCTGATGAAAGGGAATTGAGTAAAAATGAAAATTTAATTTTTATTTAATTATTAAAATATATGAGAAAATTAAAATAAAACTTTAATTAAGGGAAAAATAGTAGAAGAAAAATTTACCAAAGACTGATGATGGTCCACCGAAAGACCAGGGTTCACAGTCTCGTCCTTGAATGTCATTCAAATGTTGTTGGAGTATTGTGTGCGCATCAGTGTCTGATGCCAACATCAGAGGTGTTTGTCCGGCGTAAGTCGCCAACAATGGATCAGCTCCGTATGATAATAATAATCGTACAAGTTCCGCTGATCCGTTTTCTGCTGCTTCGTGCAATGGCCTAGAAAAAGATTTCATTTTATTCCTCTTCTTTTTAAGGTCTCTTAAATAAGAGACAATTTCAACTTTTAAAAAAAACACTAAATTATAATTTTTCGCGCTTAGCGCAAGCACTAACTTTAAAGACATTTTTATTAAATTAATTTATTGAAAATACAACTCTTTATATTGAATTTTCGAATTTGATAGATTCAAATAAAAATTGAAATTTATTTCTTTTTTCTTACCTAATCCCACCGTTAGCACTTTCACTGACATTTGCGCCATAAGCCAATAGAAGTTTAGCAATTTCAAGGTGACCTTTGGCACAAGCTTCATGAAGTGGAGTATATCCGGCATTGTCTTTCGGACTAGGAATATTATTCAGCTTTTCCAAACAGAAGGCAGCCACGTCCTGCATATCAAAAACGAATTAATTTGTAAATTAAATTTTAACACTTTCAAATATGTAATGAATAAAATAATTTAAAAATTAAATTCAAATAATTAAAAGTAAAATCATTAAATAATTTCACGTAAAGTAATTAAATTTCAAGAATTAAAAAGTAAATGATTAAATTTCAATAAATAAAAAGAAATTAATTAAATTTCAATAATTAAAAAGTAAATGATTAAATTTAAATAATTAAAAAGAAATTAATTAAATTTAAATAAAAGAATGTATATTCTTACCGTGTAACCTAATCTTGCTGCCCGATGTAAAATAGTTTCGCCAACTCCTTTCTTTATAACCCAAGTTCTTATCTCATTTTGAATATCAGCCACGCATTCTGGATTTGATTTTGTAATAGTTGGCTGAAATTTAAATTGATAATGTCAATAATTTGAGTGATAAATAAACAAATTAAGTAAACAATTTATCACAGAATTTATAATTTTGTTTTATTTTGTCTGACATATAATAGTCATTTACTACTTATTATAACTTTTTACTATTCGGAAAATAGAGGCATTAAAAATAGTTTTGCCTGACCAACATTGATATTTACTACTTAAAAACTAAAATGTGACGAATTATTTATTTTTGTCGGATAAATTATCGACCTGAACTACTTAACACTTAAATAAAAATTGTACCATTTTTCGTCTGACTAATAAAGGACTGTTACTGAATTTATCATGTTTTTAGTGTCTGACAAATACTAGTGCTTACTAGTAATAAAACAATGAGAAGGAATTTAAGCACTTTCGCCAGACTGATGTCATTTTTTACTACTGATTTAGAAATTTTTTTACGAATCGCAAACTTCTTATTAAAACTGTCTTTTACTACTAGTACTATACAATTCGTATAAATAAAATTATTGCAAATTTAAAATAACTAATTAAATATTGATTTTATTTACTAATAACTTTATTGGAAACATTAAAATGTCTGACGAGAAGTATTCTTAACTACTAATATGAAATTTTTTTTCATGCACTGTCTGACTAATATTGTATTATACTACTACTATATCGACAAATTTTGACTGATTTTTTTAATCAATATTATTACGTCCATTTTTACTATACTGACAAAAATATAACGAAAGTCTAACTAAAAACTGCCTTAACTACTGATATTAATTTCGGTTAGTTTTTCAGTGTTTAGTCTGATTTATATCCACTTATACTACTGATTAAAAAAATTTCAGACTGTCTGACTATTACAGCATTTTACTACTAATGAAATTAAAAAAAGTCCTTTATGTCTGACTACTACCACTTTTTACTACTGCAAATAGTTCTAAAAACTTAAAAAGTCTGACTAAAAATTGCCTTTACTACTGATATTAATTTCGGTTCGTTTTTCAGTGTTCCGTCTGATTTATATTGACTTATACTACTTAAAGTTATACTACTTATACTACTTCAAAGTTTTCAAAATATCAAAGTCTGACTAAAAATTGCCTTTACTACTGATATTAATTTCGGTTAGTTTTTCAGTGTTTCGTCTGATTTATATTGACTTATACTACTGATTTAAAAACGTTTCAGACTGTCTAACTATTACAGCATTTTACTACTAATAAAATTGAAAAAAGTCCTTTATGTCTGACTACTAACACTTTTTACTACTGAAAGCAGTTCCCAAAACTTAAAAAGTTTCCCTTTACTAATGTTTTCAATTATTTCAAAATTTTCCAATGTTTTGTCTGATGAATGTTGATCTAAACTACTGATTAAAAAAGTTTAAAATTGTCTGACTATAATTGCAGTTTATTACTAACTAACTAACTAACTACTGTCAATTTGTCCAATAGTTTCCAATCTTTTGTCTGATTACTAATTATTTTTACTACTGATTTAAAAAAGTAGAATATTGTCTGACTATTACAGCATTTTACTACTCATAAATTGAAAAAACTTTCTTTGTAACCTAATTAAAAATATTTTTTTGTATTTTTCACTACTACCACTTTTTACTATTTGAAGCAGTTTTCAAATAAGTAAAGTCTGACTAAAAATTGTCTTTACTACTGATACAAATTATTTAAAGATTTCCCAATGTTTGTATGATGAATGTTGACCTATCCTACTGATTATAATTATAAATTTGGCTTCTAGTATTACTATTAATATTTCCAAAATATCAAAGTCTGATTAAAAATATCCTTTACTACTGATATTAATTTTGATTGGTTTTTCAGTGTTTCGTCTGATTTTTATTGACTTATACTAATGATTAAAAAATTTTCAGACTGTCTGACTATTACAGCATTTTACTACTAATTTTTTTTTAAAGTTCTTTATGTCTAACTATTACATCATTTTACTACTGCAAACAGTTCACAAACTTGAAATGTCTGACTAAAATCTTCCTTTACTACTGATATCAATTATTTCAACATTTTATAATACTTTATCTGGATAATATTCACTCATACTACTAACTACAAAAATTAATGATTGTCTGACTATAATTGTATGTTACTACTAATAACAAAATAAAAAATTTGTTTTTAAAAATTTGACAAATTGCTTTTTGGGTTTGACTTGTTACCACTTTTTACTACTTTCAAGTTTCCAAAATATCAAAGTCTGACTAAAAATATCCTTTACTACTGATATTATTTTTCATTAGCTTTTTAGTGTTTCGTCTGATTTAAATTGACTTATACTACTGATTAAAAAATTAATTATTGTCTGAGTATAACTGCATTTTTCTACTAATATCAAAAGTGAAAAAAGTTCTTTATGTCTGACTACAATCACTTTTTACTACTGCAATGTTTCCAAAATATTGAAGTCTGACTAAAATAGACTTTACTACTACCGTTAATTTGTCCAAAAGTTTCCAATGTTTTGTCTGATTACTTATTATTTTTACTACTTATTTAAAAAAGTAGAGTATTGTCTGACTATTACAGCATTTTACTACTCATTATAAATTGAAAAAACTTTTCTTGTGTTTAACTACTGCCAACAGTGGCTAAATTTAAAAAGTCTGACTAAAAATTTTCTTTACTACTTACACCAATTATTTCGAGTTTTCCCCATGATTTGTCTGATTAATATTAATTTGTACTACTGATTTGGAAAAATTTAAGATTGTCTGACTATAACTGCATTTTACTACTTATAACCTAATTAAAAATATGTTTTTTCTATTTTTCACTACTACCACTTTTTACTATTTAAAGCAGTTTTCAAATAAACAAAGTCTGACTAAAAATTGTCTTTACTACTGATACAAATTATTTAAAGATTTACCAATGTTTGTCTGATTAATGTTGACCTATACTACTGATTATAAATATAAATTTTGCTACTAATATTACTACAATTTACTACTACTAACAAAATAGAAAAATGTTTATTATGTCTGAATACAACAGCTTTTTTACTAATACTAATATTATATATTAATACTAATACTACTTCTAATTTTCGAACATTTTGTCTGATTAATATTGATTACTACTGATTATGATGAAATATTTCACGAATACAATTTTTATTATTTCGTTAAATACTTTAATGAAATATTTCAAAAATGTAAATAATATATTTATTATATTTCATGTAAAAAAGAATTAAAAAATTTTCAACTTACCCTTTTTCTCTCTTTCGGCAAAATATCGTCCTTCTTCATCGGTTTCTTTTTCTTTCGAATATAATCGAAACCAGAACGGAATTTTCTGCGTCCAGTTCTAAATTTCTTTTTATTCAACGACTCATCATTGTTATCAGTTCCAGGCTCATTTATCTCCCTCTCCTGTATTTCATCACGATTTTGCTCCTCCTCCTCATCATCCTCCTCTTCGTCGTCCTCATCATCATCCTCAATTTCCTTCTTCACCTCCTTCACTGTCTTATCAATAAAATCCTTCTTCCTCTTAGCAATTAAAAGATGTCTCCTCGAATTTATAATCGCCTTATTATTACTGCCAAGAATACCAACATTTCTCAATCGTGAGACAACTTTTTGTTTTAATGTCATTGACCTCTCAATTGTTCCACTCTGCGATTCATTCTGTGAATCATCATCCTGCGATGTATCGCCATGATTTCTAATCGGTGGCGCCGATGCTGGACGATCCTCACCAAACACCTCTCTAATTGTCGCCTGTTTCTTCAGTACTCTCGTCTCCGTACGTGTACGACTTTTAAGAACAACGGTCGAAAATTCATTAGGCAGTGCATGATTGTTCTTGAATGTACTACGAAAATTGTTGACAGTCTCTTTACGGAAGTAGCCAAGGAGAAAAGAATCGGAAACTTTTATCGGTTTTGGTGATTTATTGTTCTTGATGGGAGTCTTGCCGGTTTTTGATTTTGATGATTCTTCCGGTAATAGAGGAGTGAGACTTGGCGTTGGTAACAGTTCCGGTTCATTATTACTTCGACGATTCAATTTAAAGGGACTTTTGTCAACTTTTTCCTTGTTTGACTTTTTCGTTGTTTTGGTTGTGCCGACTTTTTGGGCGAGAACATCGACTATTGAGTTTGTTTCCATTTTGATGAAACGTGTTTTTGGGGGACATGATATTGTCGTTGAGGATGTGGCCTCTTCGTCGTCAATTTTACTGCCAAGGAGACCAAAACTACAGTTTGATTCTAAATCGCTGTCGACTAGGCGCTTTCGATTGAGACACACGTCGGTGGAGTCCATCGAGACGGAAAGTGCTGGTGAGCCGGGATCCAAGTCCGGCAGGGAAGTGGATAATCGATGGAATCGCGTTGGTTTCGAGACGGTAATTAATCGCGGTGGCATTCTTAGGGATTTTTTGTAGACATAAACCTCTTCTTCCCAGCCGGGGCGGAAATCGCTGCCATCGCCGAATAATGGTTTTGGTTTTGTTTTATTAGGCGTTCCTTTTGGGGATTTTGTCGTTTCCTTTTCCTGTTTTCCCTTGTGCGGTGTATTGCCACGTGAACGTAATTTCATACCCTCATTGCTTTTACTTTTTCCCGAACGTTTTCTTGCTCGGAGGCGATCGGCTACCGATGAACCTTGTCCAAATTCGGTGCTTGCGTCACTTTCCTCGCTTGACGATTCACTGCCACTTGATGATTCCAACTTTATTCTACTTCCTCGTCGAACTCGATTCTTTCTGCAGACAATTTCCTCGTCTTGATCGCTGTCTTCTTTCTTCAATTTTTTCTTCTTTTTCGCACGTCTTATTAGCGGTACTTCATCGGAATCATCACCGGAATTCTTCTCCTTTGTCTTCTCGATTTCTATTCTGGGGAATTTTTCCTCAACTTTTTCATCGACTTCTTCTTCTTCTTCTTCTTTTTGCTCCTTTTTCTCTTCCTTCTCCTTTTGTTCTTCTTTTGGTTCAGTCTTTATTTCCACCGGTGAAAGGATTTCTTTTTTGGATTCTTGAATTTCTTTTACTTCCAATTCGGGAGCTTCTTGCTTGATATCCTCTGGTTTGATGATGGGCGCCAATGGTTCAATACTCTCTTCGGTAGTGACTTCCGCTTTTAATGTGGCAGTACATTCAGTCTTCTTCTTGCGTCCTCGTTTCTTCACCGAGTCACCATTTCGCAATTGTTCCATAAATTTATCACAGGTTGCTGTCCAAAATGGATCCATTTCGGTTATTTTGTCGTTCTCCTACAGAAAAAAAGAAAACAGTCATTAAATAATTTATTCTTCTAAATGAAACGCGCCTAGGAAGCAAAATATTTTAAGGTTCTTTTTGTCCTATTTTTAGTTAAGTATAAGTTTCCATGTTTAATTTAAAAATTTGAAAAGGAGAGAAAAGAAAAAAAGGAGAAAATTAAAAATCAGTTTAAATCGAAATAATATTTTGGATCTAATGATTTTTTACCTTCAATTCAATTTTAACGAGATCCGTTGAAGAGGTCATTCCCAGCATAACATCGTTTAGGGGAACAGGTGGTTGTACTTTAGAGAGTTGCTTCCGGTCCCTCCGCATCTCCTCGAGAGTTTGACGCTCGAGAACAGGCATTTCGCCCTCGGAATCGCTCTCACGAAAATCGAATACCGAAGTCTCGGATGAACTTCTAAATCCACTGGCTCTTGGCGATACAGTTGAGGCTGTGGCAATTACAGGTACATTCGCGATAATCATATTCTCATCATCGGTTCGTGAGAAGAGTCTTCTTCTCGGTGGTAGGCACGCGGACTTTTCACGAGTCAATTTCGGAGGACTGCCTACCGAAGATCCAGATGTTTGCAGCGTTGACGTCGAAGCTGCACCTTCCAGTTCTAAATGTCATTGGAAATTAGTACTTACAAATGAATTACCAAATAAATTTAATTTACAAATGATTACCAATAACAAATTTTCAATTGTTTCAAAAAATTTGTTTTTAAATAATCCTCATTAAATTTTTACAAGATTATCAATAACGGATTGATAATCATTGTCAATATGTGAGTAGTTCTACAAAAAAGGGAATTTTTGATGTCCAAGGTGTAATTGAACTGAAAATATTTTTAAAAAAAATTTTTTTATTTATCTTTTTCTAATATGTGACAATATCCAAAAGGAATTTTTGCAATAACTATAATACATTTTTTACGATAAGAGTTTAAAAAAGTGTTTTTTACTAATTCTGCACCAGATTTAAGTAGATTTAGAATTTTTCCGCCATATTGGATCCGCCATTTTGAATTTTGAAAAATTGATACTGGATTCGTAATCAGCGACCTCGAAAACCCCCGAGTAACGAGTTTCATGTCAATTTAATGCGATTTTTTAAAATTGGTCAGCCATATTGGATCCGCCATTTTGAATTTTGAAAAACTGATACTGGATTCGTAATCAGCGACCTCGAAAACCCCCGAGTAACAAAAGTCACAGAAATCCATACATTATTTTGTGAGTTATTGTTATTGTTACTAAATTGAGCTATTAAGCATACTTAATTTGTTATAAACAAATGTTATAAACAAATTATTAATTTAGACGTTAATATTCATGAATCTTTATAAAATTTGTTACTCGGGGGTTTTCGGGTATGAGAATTTCGAATCTGATGTCAGTTTTTCGAAATTTAAAATGGCGGATCCAATATGGCGCTCAAATATTCAAAAATTGAATGAAATTTAAATGAAACTAGTTACTTAGGGGGTTTTCAGGGTCGCTGATTTCAAATCCGATGTCAGTTTAATGATATTTTAAATGTCTGATGTTAGGAATTATTTTTTCCGCCATATTGGAGCAGTCATTTTGAATTTTGAAAGGCTGACTTCGGATTCGTAATCAGCGACCCTAAAAACCTCAGAATAGCTATAAAATTTGCAATTTGTAATTTTTCTATGATTTAACATACTTTTTAAGACCTAAACACAAAAAAATGTTCCGATTTTCTTCCTTTGTTTGTAGAAGAACCCATTTTACAAATTGGTAACCATTACCAATTTTAAATCAATGATACACTGAGAGAATCATGGGACTTCAGACTCCCCAAAAAAATATTAATTACGGTTTTCATATGAACCCAAGTTTTGGGAACGTGAGATCCCTTAAGGGACGTCTGATCCTCCGTTTAAAGAAATCTGGACGTCCTTTTGGTGATAACCAAAAGGACGTCCAGATTTCTTTAAACGAATGATCTACAGTTTGAGACGTTACATTCAGTACTTGAATTCACCAGAATTAGAGACAGCTGTAGCCCCACTATCAGAAAATCACAAAGAGCAACGTCTATCACAAGTTCTAAAGTCCCAAAATTCTCTCAACGTCCATATAAATTTCGAACCCAAAATACTTTACCTTTAGGAGTTGATGGAGCATCGTGGATCATCAGTACAGGCGGTTTCGAAACAAACTGTCCAGTACCCACTTGTTTCAATTCAGCCTTTGTTCGTATCTTCGCCGCCAAACCATCGTCCTTATCCCTGATCATATTCTCAAGTCCCCTAGGACTGAGCGAAGTCTCCTTAATCGCTGTCGAATTCATTTTGGATCCATACAATCTTGTCCCGTCCTGAGTAATAGAATCGACGGCTTTCGGCACGTGGAACTTGTAATGCGGCGGAGTGTTACTGTTCCGTTCAAGCAGACTCGCGGCAGTAAATGGCGAGAGATTATGTCGTCCAATGTTCGTCTTCGGCTCGACCGGTGTGACTACCTTATTCTGAAAACTCTGCTGACTGTGATTGACCATCTGTTGACTGTTGAGCTGTTCCTCCCGTTGTTGTTTACTCTCCAAACTGTTGCGAAGCAGACTCAATACCCGTTTATCAGCGCCGGTGTTACTCGGCGGTTCGGGATTGTACGGCATTCGCTGATTGTGACGATAGAGATAATCGATTTGACTCCCGGATGGTTGGGGTAATGAGTGGAGGTTCGATGGTCTTGGAGTTGATTGTGAATAGGAGGATGATGAACTACGTGGGACTTTGGTGTCTTGATAGTTCCTTTTATCACAGAACGCTTGATATCGCGCCGATTCGGACGAATAGGGATTATTCTCGGGTCGAGGATCGTATGTTCCATTTGGGACGACATTCATTTCTTGACGCTTTTGTTCCTCGTGGCGGGCGGCCATGAATTTCTGTTGTATCTGCTCGTCGATTGCCAATCGCCAGGCGTCGACACGAGGTTGTTTGTTTGGACTCGGACCACCGTAGATGGTATCTGCGGGTCTTTTGGTGGGTAGTTTGTCTGATAATTGACTGCTGAAGAACTTCCCTCTGCTGTCGAGGTAATACTTGCTGGACTCGGACGGAACTTCCTGTCGGGGGAATTCCCGATCGGGAATTGATCGCGAGGGATCTAGTGCTGGTGGATAGCGGGAGGATCTGGCTAGGGCGGGATCGCTTGAGTGATAGGGAGATGGTTTGTTGTCGTAGGGAGTGGTTTTGTCGTATAGAGGAGTCTTTGGGTCGTATTGCGCTGACGGGAGGGAAGATTTCTTGAAGGTCGACATATGAGGCAGTGGGACTGTATTTTGTTGGGGGGGAACGTAGATTTGTTGGGAGAGACTTCTTCGGAGGGAATTATCGCTTTTGGGTTGAGCGTGCCTTAGGGGGGTTGAGTTGAAGTCGGGGTAGAATTCCACCTTTGGGGCACAGACAGTGTGGGGTGTTGAGGGTCTGATGTTGTTTCTGGTTCCGTTTGTGTTTCTTGCGTCGAATCCGAATGGTTGGGCAGGTGGTAACATGCTTCTGACGTTTCTGGAAGACACTGCATTGCTGCTACTCACGTGCTTGTCCATACTGGCCTCGTCGTCCTGGGCTGTTGAGTCAGCGGATGTTTTCACCGTTTTGACAGACAAGTCCAAAGGGGACTCTCGTTTTCGGACCGGTAGACCATTGCTCTGGGGTTGTGCCGTAATCGGAAGAGTCGTCGAATAGCGGGACGAATTCGGATAGTAGTCTTTGTAGATATTTTCCTGCGTTCTGGGTACTCCGGAATAGTTAGCAGTCCTGGCAGTAGTGTCCGACGATGGATATTGATTGGCTGAGTGAGTCGGTGCAGAAGGTCTTGAATTCGACATTCCGACCGAGGTGACGGTTGTACTGGAAGAATTACTGCCGTAGTGGCTCGGGGCGACGGTTGTGGCGTAAGTTGGATACGCTCCTTGATTGCCTTGATACCTACTGTAACTGGTCGTTACATTCGTGGTTCTTCCATTGATTGGCAGAACGTGGTTCATTGACGAAGAACCCACTGGATACTCCGCGACGCGTCTAGGAGCCGGCATTGTCGAATTTGGTGGTACCATCGGTTTACTCACTTGCGGTCTTTGTCTTGGTACCGCTTGCGACTTACTGATCGGATCCCTTGAATTTCGGTTCTGAAACGATAGATTTCCGATCGGTGGGAGATTGTGCGTGTTGCCGGGCCTTTGAACAGGAGTCGGGGCCCTGTACGATCCGTAGTTGGCGACTTCGGCAGGGTTTCTTTTGACATCAGCTCCGTTGTACGTTGTTGGTTTGATTAGCGAATTTTGATACGCCCCATTGCTGCCTGTTGTCGAGCCGCTTTGTATCGATTCCACCTGCTGTGGATACACCCGTCCAGTTTGTGAATAATAGTTTGAATGTTGCGTTGGGAGAGTTTTTTGAAAGGAATGGTATGAAGATTGATAGGGATTGGGATAATTTGAGGCTGTTTGATAATGTTGCGAGGTAGGCGGATAGGACTGCGGTGTGGATCTCGAGGGTGGTGGATACGGCGGTGAATGTGGTTGAAAATTGTTAGGCGATGGTGTTGCCTGAAGAACGGGGACCTGTGGTGAATGTCTCGATGCTGACGTATGGTGACCAATTTCGTGTGATGATTGTGGATTGTAGTTAGTTGCATTTTGAATCGGTCGAGCAGAATATGTTTGCGGCACATTTCGACTAGAAAGCTGATGAGCTGACGGCGAAATTGATGGTGGATGTGGTGACGGAATGTGCGCCGGAATATTATGTGGCGAAGGAATGTGACTTGTACTACCAGTAGCTATGGGATTACTAGTAAATTGTGGATTTACCAACGAGTTTGCAGTGTTTGCCGAAGAGGAATGTCCATCGGTGGAACGTCGTTGGGTATTGGTGTAATGATTCTGTGGTGACGCTCCATAAACAGAAGGGCCTCCCACTAGAGTCTGAGTTTGGGAATACGGGGGAACTCGATGCTGATCCTGTTGAGAGTGACTCGAGGTTGGAACAGACATGGGACCTTGCTCATTGGAACTTCTGATGCACTGAACAGTATTTGTGGGAGCAGTGTTCGTCGGTTGGTACATTGAATTCTGTGAGAACGGTACCGGGGCGCTTTTCCGTATATCCGGATGATGATATCTTGGGTAGTACTGAACCGTATTGCGTTGAGCAATTGAAGAACTGGACGTTGATCGATCGTTCTGATAGGACGTGTGCGGATCTGCAGAGGGATATGAATTTCTAGCAACGCTGTTTAGTTGCTGATAAATGGGAGCTGGCGATTGTGACTTGGGGGGTTGCATTTGGTGCAACTGGGAATCGGTGGCAGGAACTGTCGATGATGGTTCCTGTTTTTGTTCCGTCGAGCGTGGTTTGGACGGTAGCATTTCCGTTAATGTGGAAGATCCTGGTTCCATGGAGGCTTCCTCAGGCCTGGTGTCTGGTACCTCAACCTTGGTTGGTTGAGGGGGATAAGGTTCAACTGGTCGCAGTTCATTTGACCCGGATGGATTCCAATAAGAGGTTGAAGACTCCTCAGCTTTTGTTTCGGAGTACACCTGTTGATCTCGATTATTGCTAGTGGTGACCATCGATGCCACCGCAGGTGTCGTGATGGAGGAGGTAGTTGTCGATGTTCCATTTTCAAAGGACGTTGATGTCGTCGTCGTTAAATTCTCCGTCAAGGTAATAGCACCTGCCGTACTTGGCACTGGCAGTCCTTGGAAGTACTGGCGAGACACCTCCAATACGTTCGTGTAGCTCACATCCATGTCACACTCACTGCTAATCTGAAATCAGAAAAAAGAAACTTGTCAGACAGGATGCGATAAAATTTAAACTATGAACTAACATTCTCGCAAACTCGAGTCGTTTATGTACAATTATAAATTAATATAATAATCTGCGCCCGGTTATGAATGAGTTATTAACCTCTTAGTGGCGGTTATCCTACATTTTGCTCTCGTGGTAAGATCGCTTCGTCTCCCAACCTTTGCGCTTAGGCGCCGACTTATATAGCCTCCGGATCGCGACCTGGAGGGGGTCTGACTTTTGGAGGGGCGACGCATGCTCCGTAGCGTCTCGGACGTTACGCCAGGACCGTACCTACAATTTTCGTGCCCACTACCACTAATAAATTTTAAAATTAACCAAAATTGTTTCTAACAATAACTACAAAACAAAATTTACAATAAAAATAGTTAATTTCATAAATTTAACTAACTATTCTTTCTCATTGCGGGATCGCTTCAAAAAATAGAAATTCTCTTCAAAGGCAGAATTTAATGACAATGTCTAGGTTATTACATCTCTAATTTCTCTAATTAGATTCCTTATTCAACAATCTGCAAAGACTGTTGATCTTATTTCTCTTCCTGCAAAATCTTTGTAATTTAATCTCGTTTACTCCATTTGGTAAAACTACATCATCTTCTCTCTAATTTAGATCAAAACCCAAATTAATTATAAGCAAAGAAAAGAAAATTGCCAAGAAATGAAAAATTAAATAAATACAAATTACAGCGAAAGTGTCATAAAATTTCCACCGGGGAATGAGGAGGGAAGGGAGAGAAAGTCTAAAAAAAATTGTAAGCCTACAACACGCGAAGCCATACTATGGTTTTGTAAAAGAAGACTGTATGTCGGCAAAGAGGTAGGAATCGATATGGCGCACCCCCCTTGACTAACTTGTCAGAGTTGCTTTTCTACTCTTTCCCCTCTTGAAAAGCCCCAGTTCTTGTCACCCTAAAGCAGAAAGTTCCATTTTTCTTCCTCATTCATCAAAATAGTTTTTCCAACTACAAAATCCTTTATTTTAAACCCTCTCGACCTTCAAACATCCACCCCCTTTAATCTACTCTTTCTATGATTCTTGAAAAAGAATTATTTCGCAAGTTTTTTTTTTAATATTTCACAACTTTTGACAAGCAATTGATAATAATATTTCATTTATGAGAAAATATTTATTGCGTACGAAAAAATATTTAAAATAATAAAAGAAATTTATCGTATTTTCTTATCCTTCAGTTTCAATTAAGTCTCGTGGAATTTTCAAGTTCGTTAATCACTTTTTAAATCAAATAAGAAGCGGGTAATAAAGTTGAAGAAAAGAGAGCAATAATAATAGTTCGAAAGTTATTACAATGACATTAAAGTTATATTTATTAGGAGGCAGTATAATGACTCGATGGAAATAATATTTGAAATAACAATGACCTCAAAATTTTAATAACAGCTGAACAATTTTGTGACAATTAAAAATAATGACTGAAAAAGTATAACCGATAAGACGTAATAACTAAAAAGATAAAACAAGGACTACAAAGTTAAATTACAGTGCGACTAGAAAGGTTTAATAATGTTAAGGAAGGATAAAACGATAATGAGAAAAATTGATAATGATCAAATAAAGTGGTTAGAAAGTTTTTTAATTATCGATTAAACTACTTCAGTTAATAATTAAGAAATATGTGCGAAAATCGTGGTTATGAACATATATTTTTCGAAAAAATATGTTTTTATATTTATAGTAAAAACAAATCTGCTCTGTAATGTTAAAATTTAATTATGAAATTCTAATCGTTTTAATTGATTATAATTTCTTCTTATTATTTGAATACTTAAAAATAAAAAAAAAATTTCAGGAGGGCTTCTTTTAATCGACATTTTTCGAGGGTAATAAATTGAAGTACGATCTACTTTATAAAGGTAATGGCTCATTTTTATCTTTTATTTCCTCGTCCATCTGATTCTCATCAAGTCGCCATCGACTTTTACTCGGTTATATACTTTTCTGCGAGTCGGGCTTCCCTGACCTCATTATATGTTTCAGCTTAGATCTCTATATAGTACATATGGTTCGTATCAAAACAGTAAAGTTTCAATTTTATCGATGCAATAAAAAAAAATTCTCTTATTTATTAATTAATTAATTTAAAGAGAAAATTACACTTTTAATTAATATTATTTTCACTAACTAGTTTACAATTTATATTATTGTAATACGATTATTTTTATATAATAATCTAATATTATTATTATAGAGAAATTAATTATTAAAAAATAAATAATTACGAATTTAATTAAAAACTGGATAGGTACATATAATTAACTGAGAATTTTTTTTTTTAAACATCAAGTATCAATATTTATATAAAAGTTAGTTTTGCTTTTATTTATTTAATTGGATATAAAACCACAAATTTGAAAACAAGAAAGGAAAGACAGAGAGAGAGAGAGACTGGGTTTGAAAAAAAGTTGTGTTTGCTTCAAGTATTTAATTACCTGATAAATTTCTGCCTTGGAGGGTTGAAAGATTACAAGTTCACTTTCAGAGGTAGTAGAGATTGTAAGGGACGTGGATCAAGCTTTGCTGAGTTGGCGGTTAAAAGAACTTTCCCATCAACAAAATCGACGTCATAAAAAAGTCTAATTTAGACTGGCTTGTTACCTCATTATTTTTTATCCTTTTCCCAGCCAACTGAGCCATACTGATCAAACGAATTAGTAGCAAAATTCTTCATTTGTTAAAATTTATTAAAAAAAAAACTCGTTCCTTTTTTTAATTTCAATACTTTTTAATTAATGGAAACTTGTGCAACATTTTTTTTACCACAAATTGAGAATGTTCTCGATAATTTTGCTCTAAAATACCTTCTCTCTGTTTTTTTAAATAATTTTTTTGTATTTAAATAAATATCTCCTTATTTATAAATAGTTTTTCGTAATTATTATGTTTTTAATTTTGCAGATAAGATTTTTTATGATTGACAACATTTTTTAATTTTTATGAATAATTTTTAAAGTTAGTAAATTAATAACCATATAATCAAGTTAATTTTTTTTTACTTTTCCCTTTAGTTATAATTAGATTCTTAGAGTTTATACACTAACAATTAAAACAGGATATTATGACACTTTCTAAACTCCTTTTTTCCAGTCCCATAATTGTTCTATTTACAGTGCGATATTATTTGTCAAGAGTTAGATAGAGGTAAAAAAAAAATGAGAAACAAGACACAGGTGCAATTTAATTGCCATAGTAATGAGTCTCAATAAACTTTACCTTCGGTAAAATTAGAAAAAAAAGAAATACACTTCAATGAATAGAAGCATTATTTTTATTGCTAATGGAAGGATTTTCTTTAACAATTCTTTCTCGATTTCTTGTCAAGTTTTTTTTTCTTCTTTTCAAGAGTGTGCAGTGGAATTCACATCGAATAAGGAATGCTTAACAGACAAGTCCTTGAATGATAATGATTCATTTATACAGGTAGCACGTGAACCGTGCAAGGACAAGTTCGAAGTCTCACGTTTTCACTAATAAATCGTTTATGTTTTTTTTTTATAAATATAGAAACATATTTGTAACGTTACAAAAATGTATTAAAATTAGCAACAACAAAAAATAGAAAAAAATTCTAGATCGATTAACAAAGAATTAAAGGGGCGGTACTGTTATTGGCCACGCCTATTTTTGGGCGGGACTAAAACAGACCAGGTTCTTTCTGGGTGGGACTATGATTAAGCACGCCTAGTTGTGGGCGTGGCAAAGACTGACCACGCCTATTACTGGGTGGGTCCATGGCTAACCACGCCCAGTCGTGGGCGGGACAAAGATTGATCACGCCTATTACTGGGTGGGTCCATGGCTAACCACGCCCAGTCGTGGGCGGGACAAAGATTGATCACACCTATTACTGGGTGGGTCCATGATTAAACACGCCCAGTTATGGGCGGGACAAATATTAACCACGCCAAAGGGGGTGGTACTATTATTGACACTGTCCATTTGTGGGCGGGACAAAGATTGACCACGCCCATCCCTGGGTGGGTCTATGATTAACCACGCCTAGTTATGGGCGGGACAAATATTAACCACGCCAAAGGGGGTGGTACTATTATTGACACTGTCCATTTGTGGGTGGGACAAAGATTGACCACGCCCATCCCTGGGTGGGTCTATGATTAACCACGCCCACAAATAGGCGTGGTTAATTTATGAATTTATATATGGGTTAATTTTTTAAAACAGAAAAGAAGGTGGAGCCAAAATAGATGATTCCAACAGGAGGCGGGGCTTATTAACCACGTTGAAAATTTGTCTAAACCACTTTTTGTAGTCTCATTATAATAAAAAAGTACTTTGGAATAAAATTATGAAAAATATCAACTTTTAAATTGAACTAAAATCAAAGTGGTGATTTAAAAAACGCAAGAGAGAGGAAGTAGATTACTATTCATCTTCATTAGGGGAAAATTGGACAAAATAACGGATATCAAATAAAAAAATTGTTGACTTTTAAGGAAAAATGTTGAATTATTGTAAACGAAGGAATGATTACTTTGCAATTTTAGAGGCATTAAAGTGATAAAGATGGGAAGCTCTGAGAAGATTTGCGTTCAGGTTTTTGCTTGTCGACCGCAGCTGACAGACCGTGCAAAGTCTCAATTTCTCGGTTAGAAGAGAGAGAAAGAGAGAGAGGGAGAAAAGGAGAGAAAAAGATAAAGAGAGGGAAAGAGAGAGAGAAAAGGAGAGAAATGTGGAATGAGAAGAGCAGAAAATAGCGAGCACAGACTGTCGGCCTGTTTCAGTCATAACGGTTCGTTATTTCTTACACAACCTAGAGTAATCTTGCAGCACCGTTTCATCCAATGGTTTTGACAGCAAATTCTCCATTGTATGTACTTCACAAAAGACAAAATGCGCTTTTCAAACTATCAGCTTAAGTTATTTTCTTACATTCACTGCTTTTTACAGGGAAGTAAAAAACATTTTCTTCGTTTCATAAGTAGTTTCCACTATGTTCTCTTTGGTCAAAACTTAAATTTTTCAGCGAAAAAAATAAATAAACAACACTAAATTTGTGGAAAAAAGAGACACGAATATTTTTTTAACTACAAGAAACCTTTGGTCTGATTAAAACTTGTATTTACTACATCGAACAACTAAACTAATAAAAAAAATTTAATTTCTTGTCTGACTAAACCCGGGGTTTACTACTGTAACAACTACGTCACAATCAAAATAGTTAAAAATTCCATATTTTACGTAGAAATTGTTTTCAAAAAAATATCTAAATTAAATAAAATTTACTCAATTTTGATACTAAGGTAAAATTTAATATTTATACTAAAGGGAACATGATTTGGTTAATTTATGGAATTTTCCTTCAATATTACCGCAATATTCTCATCATATAATTGTACTATTCACACATAGACTTCTTGTATAGGTACATAATTTTTTTTTAGAAATATGAATTTATGATTTAATAAAACGAACATAAAAAAAACTAAACTCCTGTCAGCGATTCTCCAACAGTTGCTAATTTGTTCAGGTGACCCAAATCTACCAAGTGCAGTCACGCTCGAAAGGATTAAGCGAACCTGGTAGAAATGTAATCAACCCCTTTGCCCTCCAACAGCGAAGGGAAAACCACACAATCCTGCAAGTGTCGTGCATGAAAACGACAAAACTCGCAGCAATATTATTCGGGGGAAATTACAACCAAGAGAAACTGTAGAGGAGATGGAAACAAGCAATAAAAGAAAATTACGAAATGCTCCTCCACACTTCTCACATAAAATGACAACCATTCCTTTTTTCAAAATTAATTTATTTTATTCAAATAAATAAAAAAAAAAATCTCCGCACAATTCTTATTGTCGTAGTGATTTTTTTTTATATATTCATTCATAATATACCAATCATGAGTATAAAAATCAGTTACTACTGATTTTTTTACTATTGATTGAAAAATTGAGTTAAAGTTTAAAAAAAATCTACATGAACTAATATAAAAGTAAACACCAAAGTTTCAGTTAGTTATTTAATTTTTCTTCTCTTTTTTTTCGATGTGATACCTTATTTTAATGAATTTCTTATTTCCATTAAGTGCTAAGTGAATATATTCAAGTCTTGAGGGATCAAAGTTTACCTTAAGGATAAATTCGAGATTGTGCTTGGCTCTTCCTGAAACTTTAGGAAATCTTGTCAAATGATCTAGACCAGCGGAATTTCTCCTTCTGTGGTTTCCGCCACGCGCACGTCTAAGCAGAACTAGAAATTCATGAAAGTCAACCACCATCTCTTCAACCTTCCACTTCAAAAGTTTAAGCGACCAACTGAATTCTTAAACTCTCTCGCTTTCTCTATTATAGTCACTCCCGCATTTTTGCGCAAAATTAAAAAATAAATACAGCATTGAAAAAATTTTCTTTACTTCAAAACTATAAATTACTCTCACATTTTTTTTAAGGATATTAAATTGAAACAAAAAACGTATCAAAAATGTTGCTTCGCAACACTTTTCATAAGTTTTTTGTCTCAATTTGATATCCTTAGAAAATATGTGGCTCTAAATAATAGCGAACAAAAAAAAAAAATAAAACTAAACTCTATTTTAAATTAAAAATTTGTTTAACTCAGAATTATTTATACTATACTTATTATATAATTTAGAAAATTGTCTGACTATTACTAGGTTTACTACTCATATTTAAACAAAAAAACTTTCAAAAGTTGCAATGTCTGACTGATAACTATCTCTACTACTGCTCTTTTTTTACTACAAACAACTGAATTGAAAAAAAAAAATTCTGTTAAGTCTTAACACACTTGATGTAAATATTTCTGTCTGACTAATGCAATGTTTTACTACTGATAACAACATTTCAAATATTAAAACGTCTGACTAAAATTAAACTTTACTACTAATATCAAAACTAAAATGAAAACAATTTTGACGCTAACCAAGTCTGACTAAAAATTTTTTTATGTTACGTCTGACTAATAATGACTTATACTACTGAAAAATAAAACTTAAAATTGTCCGACTAATACTGTCTGACTTATACTGACATTTACCACTAATAGAAAAAATTGAAAATATTCAATTTTGCCTAACTAGTAATGACTTATACTACTGATTACAAAATTAAGAAAATTGTCTGACTAATACTGACATTTACTACTAATAATAGAAAAAAATTTAAAATATTTAATTTTACCAAACTAATAACGACTTATACTACTGATTATAAAATTAAGAAAGTTGTCTGACTAATACTGCCATTTACCACTAATCTCAAAATCGAAAATATTCAATTTTGACTAACTAATAATGGCTTATACTACTGAATACAAAATTAAGAAATTTGTCTGACTAATACTGACATTTACCGCTAAAATAGAAAAAATTGAAAATATTCAATTTTGCCTAACTAGTAATGACTTATACAACTGAATACAAAATTTTAATAATTGTCTGCCACAGTAAATCTTGAGGTATTAAAAAGTGTTGCAGATTAAATTAACACCAAAGGAGATTAAAATAATCAATTTTGGTGTTATTTTTTACAATGATTTTAGTTCATTAAATTTTTTATAACTATAAAACATGAAGATATCGATAACTCCAAGTCTTCGACTCGAAATCATCGATTTCTTCATATTTTATTCATAATTGAAGATGATTAAGTAATAAAATTATTATTTTATATTATAAGAATATTATACTGCATCAAAATTATTTTCATTATTTCAATTCAATTATTATTTTCAAAAATTTTTAACTACAATTTTACTTTATATCAATTATTTTTAATAATTTTCGAAAAAGTTCTTTAGCAATTTTCAAATTCATTTGTTTACAATATTCAATTTCACGAAATTTCAATTATTCCTAAATTCTTTAATTAAATGCATATTAGAAAATAACAACTTCAAATAATTTAAAAAAAAATTCAATTAAACTTTTTCAAAAAAATTAATTCCAAAATTCAATTATTATTTCTAAAAATTCACGTTATATTGCTTTTAATATTCAATTACAATCTAAAAATTTAACTGAAATTCAATTTTAATGAAAAGAAAATAAATTTTTATTAGAAAATTCTACAAGAATTTAATTATTTAAATGCAAAAGTAAATAATTTATTGAATAATTGAATATTTCTCAAAATTCAATTCTCATAAGGAATTTTATTAACAAATTTTTAAATAATTAAATTATTTTGTCGAATTTTATTAAAACTTGCATGAACATAATTACTTTTTTCAAGGAATTCAATTATAATTGTTATGGAAAATAATTGAAACGCTACGATGAGTTTTATTATTAGTAAAAACAATTGAATCCTTAAGAAGAATTTTATTACTCTTGAAAATAATTGAATTTCTGCAATAATTTCTAACTTCTCTAAAATTAAATTTTCTTTCTAGTGTTTTTAACTAAAATTCTTCAATAAATCCATTATTTTCAATAATTTTTAAAAAAGTTCTTTGAGAATTTTCAAATTTATTCGTTTACAATTCAACTTTACAAAATTTCAATTATTCGGAAATTCTGCAATTAAATGTATATTGAAAAATAAGAACTTGAAATAATTTCAATAAAAATCTTATTAAACTTTTAAAAAGAATTAATTCTACAGAATTGTCTGTCAAAAATATGAAAAATTAAGAATTTCAATGATTTTAATTTGAAACTTTTTCAAAATTTAATTATTTCTAAAAATCCACGTTATAATGTTTGTAATATTTAATTTTAATCTAAAATTTTAACTGAAATTCATTTTTAAAACAATTTTTTTATTAGTAAATTCTATACGAGAATTCAATTATTTAAATACCTACAAAAATAAATAATTTATTAATTTTCATGTTTCTTGAAATTAAATCAAGTTGAAGTCCACAACGTTGATCAACGAAAAAAATTCTTCACTTAGTAAATTAATTAAAAATGACGCAGCAATATTGACACAAAAATATTTAGAAAAAAAAGATTGATATTTATATTTTGATAATAATTATTTTACAATTAAATATTAATTTAAAAATAATACTTGAATGCATTAAATAAATTTTTTTCGTTCATAAACGTTGTGGACTTCAACTTCGTGAAATTAAATTCTCATAAAAAATGTTATCAACAAATTTTTTTGAATCATTAAATTCTTTGGACGAATTTTAATAAAATTTTTAGGAATAATTACAATTTACGAGGAATTCGACTAAAATTGCATTAAAAATAATTGAAATTATGCAATGAGTTTTATTATTTATGAAAATCATTGAATTCCTAAAAAGAATTTTATTATTTATAAAAATAATTGAATCCCTGTAAAAATGTTATTATTTATGAAAATAATTGAATTATTGCGAAGAAATTTATAAAAAAAATTTGTAAATAATTGAATTCCTGTAAAATTTTTTATTATTTATGAAAATAATTGAATGTTTGCGTAGAATTTAATTCAAATTTTTTTTAATAATGGAATTCTTTTGAAAAATTTGATTGAAATAGTAGATATGAAAAATTATTAAATTTTAAAAAACTTTTGAAAATAATTGAAATTTTGACAAGAATTTGATTAAAATTTTGTAAAATAATTGAATATCAGAGAAGAATTTTATTATTTATAAAGAGAATTGAAATTTTGACGAGAATTTTTTAAAATTTTTGAACACAATTGAATTTAGTAACTATGTTACTAAGTTAGTTAGTAAGTTAGTAACTAAATTACTAACTTACTATTCTTCCTAGAGGAGCTAAAATTCGTTGAATTTTTACAAATCGTTGACTTTCGTGTTTTATTTAAAGTAAAATTTCATTCATAGTTAAAAATAACACCAAAATAGATTATTTTAATCCTTTCTGGTGTTAATTTAACCCTAGAGGGATTAAACTGTTGCAAATTATTTTAATCCATTTTGGTGTTATTTTAACACCTCACGTTTTACTGTCTGACTAATACTGCCATTTACCACTAATCTAAAAATCGAAAATATTCAATTTTGACTAACTAATAATGGCTTATACTACTGAATACAAAATTTAAACAAGTGTCTGACTAATACTGTCATTTACCACTAATATAAAAATTACAAAAAATTTTTGTTGACCACTACAATTTTTTTACTTGCAATATTTACAAGTATAAAACAAAAAAATTGAACTTGCGATACCGATACAACAATCGCATTCTTCGGAAAATTGGAACTTCAATGAATTTACAAGCTCGCTGTTCGGGAATGTGCAATATTCTCGTTATTTTAGAGTTTACGACGGTATTTGATGCTTTTTCCGTCCCTATATATGTATACAAATATAAGCCCAGTGGTAGATTATAAACGTCATTTCGAACGTTGCACACCGTCGCTTATATAGCGTCGATCAAAGTATTCCTCCATTTAATTTCCTGTCACCACAATTCGTTCATCATATGACATTAAATATATACGTGCATATATAAATAAAATGAAGCGTCTATTCAATATGTAAATTTTGTTTTTCTTACAAAAAAAGAATAGCACAATAGAATATTGAATCGCAAATCACAAACATCGTAAACAAATAATATTTTTTACACTTAAAAGTATTTTAGATTGGTGTCAACGCTAAGCTTTATAATTTAGAAAATCATTGCGAATGATAAAAGTATAATAAAATTCTTAGCAGAAATTCAATTACATATTCAAAAATATTTAAAAATTCTAGTTAAAATTTCAATTATCTTTAGAAATAATAAAATTCTTCTCCGAAATTCAATTATTTTCAAAAATTTTCCTCAATTCAATGATTTCCAATATCTACTATTTTCATAAAATTTTCCAAAAAAATTCAATTATTAAAAAAAAAATTTAATAAAATTCTACACAAACTTTTAATTATTTTCAAAAAATAATAAAAATTTCACAAAAATTCAATTATATAAAATTTTTTTATTTTCTTCGCAATATAATTCAATTATTTTTTGTATTTAAATAATTGAATTCTAGTAGAATTTTCTAATAAAAATTAATTTAAAAATGAATTTCAGTTAAAAACAAATGAATTTGAAAATTCTTAAAAAAAACTATTTCAAAAATTATTAAAAATAATGGATTTATAGAAAAAATTTTTGTTAACATTAAAAAAAAAATTAAATTTTGTAGAAGTTACAAATTATTGCAGAAATTCAATTGTTTTCAAGAGTAATAAAATACTTCGCAGAAATTTAATTATGTTAAAAAATAGTAAAGTTCTTCTCAAGAATTCAATTATTTTCATAAATAATAAAACTCAATGTAGAATTTTAATTATTTTTAATACAATTTTAATCGAATTTCTCGGAAAATGTAATTATTCTTAAAAATTTTATTAAAATTCATTAAAAAAATTGAATTTTTTAAAAATTTATTGATGAGAATTTGAATTTTAAGAAAAATTCAACTGTTCAATAAATTATTTATTTTTGTATTTAAATATTTGAATTCTAGTAGAATTTTCTAATAAAAATTGATTTAAAATTGAATTTCAGTTAAAATTTTAGATAATAGTTGAATATTAAAAGCAATAACGCGTGAATTTTTAGAAATAATTGAATTTTGAAATTAATTTTTTTTTTTAAATGTAATTGAATTTTTTTTTATATTATTTGAAGTTTTTATTTTCTTACATATATTTAATTGAAGAATTTACGAATAATTGAAATTTGTAAAATTGAATATTGCAAATAAATGGATTTTGAAAATTGTAGAAGAACTTTTTTGAAAATTATTTAAAATAATCGACTTAAGAATTTTAGTTGAAAATTCTTGTAAATGATTTTATCACTCGGTCATCTTTAATTATTATAAAAATTTAATTTATAGTTTTAAGTAAAATGTTCTCTTATTTGACTCGGACTGGTTATATTATTGTCAGTAATTGGTCCGTAATTTGTCATATAAATCAAATGTAATTTTTAATTACACAATAATATAAAGTTGAAAATTAAATTTCACGAATTTAAATTCTTTCTATAAATTAAAAATCACTAAAATTTAGTAGAATTCATGTAGAAATTCTATAGAATCATTCTAGTGAAATTCTGTAGAATATTCACTAGAATTCATATAGAATGATTCTAGTAAAAATTCTATACAACTTTTTCAGCTGGTTTTGCAAAATTTTGACAATGGTACATATTAAATTTATAGTCTAGAAAACGACCGCATAAGCAATATTGTATATATTATTAGTTGTTCGCCAAGGATTCAAAGTACAACTTTTATAATAAAATATTTTCTAATATTGCGAGGCAATATTGAGCTGAAACCTTTTGGGTACGTATTTATACGTATATATATGTATACAGAAAGACACAGCAAGTGCGGGTCACTTTGCAATTTTATGCAGTGCAATAGCCGCCCTCTTGTGTGCAATCCCTTGTCGAGAAACGTGTTTATACACAAAATACGCGCTACTCGAACCACAAACCGCACGCGGTTCATTGCTTTGGATGTGTTCAACTTGCTCACTGAAGAACCCAAGCAGAGAATTCCCGCAGTGCATTAGACCCCGATATAAGTATAACGAACTGTATATATTCAATTTTTGCATTAACAGATTTTTTCCACTGTCGTTACATTTTTTCTTTTTTTTTTTGCCGAACAAAAGTCAAATAACGAAAATTTATCAAAATTACTTCTATGTAGATAAATTTAGTTCATTGATATTTTTATCTGAATTAATTGTTCTTTGAAACTATAATGGCAATATTTTATCACTCTAGGGGTAAAAAGTGGCTATTTTTTCACTTGGGGGACAAAAAATGATCTTTCGAATGAAATTGGTAGTAATTTATTGCTCTAGGGGCGAAAGTTGGCTATTTTTCCACTTGTGGGACAAAAAGTGTCTATTATTGTACTGTCGAGGCAAAAATTTGATCTTTGGAATTAAAATAGCAATATTTTATCACTCTAGGGACAAAAGTTGGCTATTTTTTCCCAACGGGTACAAAAAGTGATCTATGGAATTAAAATAGTAGTATTTTATCACTCTAGGGGCGAAAGTTGGCTATTTTTCCACTCGGGGGACAAAAAGTAGTGTTTAGAATGAAAATGTCAGTATTTTATCGCCCAAGGGGCAAAGAATGACTATTTTCACTTGTGGGACAAAAAACAATCTTTTGAGTTAAAATGGTAGTATATTATTGCTCTAGGGGCCAAAAGTGGCTATTTTTTCACTTGGGGGACAAAAAAGTATTTTTGGAGTTAAAATTGTAGTATTTTATTACTCTAGGGACTAAGGTTGCCTATTTTTTCACTCGGGGGACAAAAGCAGATCAATGGAATTAAATTAGCAGTATTTTATCACTCTAGGGACCAAAGTTGGCTATTTTTCCACTTGTGGGACAAAAAGTGACTATTATTTTATTCTAAAGACAAAAATTTGATCTTTGGAATTATATTAACAGTATTTTATCACTCTAGGGACCAAAGTTGGCTACTTTTTCCCTCCGGGCACAAAATGAGATCTTTGGAATTCAAATAGTAGTATTTTATCACTCTAGGGGCGAAAGTTGGATATTTTTTCCCTGGAAGGACGAAAAGTGATCTTTGGAATGAAAATGTCACTATTTTATCACTCTAGGGGCAAAAAGTGGTTATTTTTCCCTCCAGAGACAAAAAAAACCCGCTTATTCTTCTATTTCAAAAACAAAAAGCGAATATTATTACGAAAAATAGTAATTTTCTATTTTTATTTTTTGAAAAACTAGGAAATCTATCGATGCTCTGAACAAAAGTCTATATAGTTCATAAAGCACAAAATTGGGACAATTACTGCAAAAATTTTTTTGAGAAAATTCATTTCCCGCTTCTAGAGTTAAAAAAAATAAAAAAAAAATTCTCATGCACAGTTTGCGAGTTGACAGGCGCTCTAATTTTGCAGCACGCGATAATTTCCATTGAGCGTGATTTGCGAGGTCATTCTCTTATTGGCCATATAAAGTCAACGTAAACGTGAACACGCACGCAGAGATTGAGAATCGATGATTCAAAATATTAAAAATATGTTTATTTATTTTCAACTTTATAATTTTTTTCTATATTTTTTTTTAATTTTACGTATTTTTCCAAAATACAAAATTTTTTTTACTATTTTAATTTCTATTTTCTTTCATTTTCAATTTTTTTCATCTGCATTATTTAAAATTTTTTACTATTTTCTTAGTTTTCTATATTTTACTGTTTCAAAAATTTTTTATTAACAATTTTTTTTTTATAAAGTAGTTCAAAATAAAAAAAATATAATTTTTAACTTTACCACTCGGTAGTGATCGTTAATCTCAAAGTTTTATTTATCATAAAAATAGTCATTAGTTATGCATTTAGTAGAAATGATTGATACAATATTGAGAAAGTGATTGTTAATCTCAAAGTAATAAAAATAAATTATCACTAATTAAATTTAGTGGTAATAATTGATAAAATTGAGAATTGAGAAATTATTTTTTTTCAATTGAATTGCAAACGTAGAAAAAGAATTTAAAGAGAAAAAGGAAACATGAAAAAATAGAATATTAGCATTTGTGAGAAAATATATGTATAGTTTGAAATATATTTGTTTATACTGAGAAACAAGGCAAGAATTTTATGATTGCAGTATATCCACTTTCACCTGACCGAAATTATGTATGTTCACCTCATGAAGAGTTACGAGCATGCGCTTCAAGTGAATTTAATTAAATATTTGCATTCAACTTAATCTCGACCCTCTTTTTCTTTGTCGCGCTATATATCGGCTACTTTTATAGCCTTCCACTTCATTCACATATTGCACTTGGGTCAAAATAATCATATTATTTCCACAGAGATAATAATGACATACACACATTTGTTATTCTAATATGACACTTTTAATCTCTTTTAATGTATAATAGTAATAATTCTTTTTACTGCTATTTCACATGCAACTTTAGTTTATAGCCTTTATACAAAATTATTAAATTTAATTCCTTTGTTTTTATTTTATCCCGCATTTTTTTTTTTTTTTTTTTAAATAAATTTTAATTTATTTAATTTTGTTTTTATTTTTTTAATTCGAATTTATATTTATTTGCTAAATAACTAAGTTATATTCTCCCCCCCCCCTTTATATCCCCCCACCCGGGGGAAGGGATTCCACTTTTTTCCCAAAATGAAATTTTTCAAAAATAAGTTTAGAATAAAATACAAAAGAAACTTTCAAATTAAAATATTTTTTTATTTTCTTTTAATTTTTACAGGCTTTGTACTAATCTACTAAAACCTACTATTTACTATTTTTTTACGATCTGCTAGTATTTTGATATTTTTTTTTTAGATTTATGACACTAAAATCTACTTTTTTTCTATGTTTAAGAATTTGCAATATTTTAAATTTGCTAATAGTTGAAATAAAACAATTATTTTCAAAAATTTAAATAAAACTTTAAAAAAGAATTTAAACATTTTAATAATTATTTCAAACGATTAACTACTTTTAAAAATTTTTCGAAATTCAATTATTATTTTTAATTTAATTAAAAAATTTTCCAAAAGAATTCAATTATTTAAAAGAATTGAATACCGTTTTTCGCAAAAAATTCAATTTTTTTTACAAACAATAAAATTCTTCTTTAAAATTCAATTATTTTTAAAAATTTAATAGAATTCTAAAATTCTTCGAAAAAAATCGATTATTTTTATAATTAACAAAACTCATTGCAGAATTTCAATTATTTTTAAAACAATTTTAAATTAATTCATAAAAAAATCTAAATTATTTTTAAAAATTTTATTAAAATTATTAGAAGCGTTATATTTTCGATTTGTATAGAAATAATTTAATTTTAAAAGATTTTTAATTTGAATTCTTTGAACAATTTAATTGTTGTAAAACTGTAATTATATTAATATTTTTATTTGTAGGTAAACAAAATGATTATAATTTTGAATAATTTTATTTAAAAATTTCAACAACAAAAATGATTGAATTTTGGAAGAATTAGTTTTACGAAGCCTGTTATTAATTTATTTATTATTTTTTATTAATTTTATTTATTATTTTTCATTAATTTTATTTATTACTTTTTATTAATTTTATTTATTTGCATTTTATATCCGAATGTAGGAGACGCTTTTTTATAAAAGCAGTGATTCTCTACGTCGAGAATGTAATTTCGCGAACAAAAAAAAAAAAAATGTTATGATAAGACAGGTGACAACTTTGTAAAATGTTCATTACTTTATTTCAAGCGAGTGTGAAATTTCATCTTTTCAACCTTTCGCTTTAAAAGATTTTATTTCATTTATTTTTTTCCCACTTGAATAATTTTTCATCGTAATTTTTTTTTTATGCTTATGAATCTTATTTGAAAATAATATTCCTGCAATGAATGCTCATTCATCGTGGAATTGTTAGTCAAATAATGAGATATTATTAAAAATATTTTATCTTTACCGCATATTTAAATTAAATTAGAAAAAAATATATAATTATATATAAATATAAAAAGATGAAAATAAATCGCGAAAAATCACAGATTATAATAAAAAAAAAATTGAAGATAATATTAATCTCACCAATAGTAGCAGTCAAAATGGTACATAATCGAGACTTACCTAAAACAGAAAAAATAGACAAATATTAATTATTTATTAATTTTTCTATAAAATAAAATATTTCTATAAATTCTATTTATAATTTTATATTTAAATTTCTATTTATTTATATCCGCAAAAAAACTGTGAAGGTAAACTCAATTGAATTTATTTCTTTCGGATTCGATTATAAATTCAAATCAGAATTGAATTATTAAATTAATTAATTAAAAAAAAAAATATCGAAAAAAAGTTTAAAATTGAAAGAACATTATTCTTCCCCGAAATGTTTACGAAATCCTAAGAAAAAGTAGTTAAATATTAACTTAAAAGTAGAAGAAAAAAAAATTTTCTCATTGTTTGCACCGCGTGAGTGCAATGAACGATCTTTGCGATATTTGAACCTTCACTTTGGCTCGTATAAGTTGGCAACAGTGACACTGTAGCGGAGAATTTATCGCCGTCAGGCTGCCTGAACAGAAAGCTCTCTCTCCCGGAAAATCCTTTTCCCAAGAGACGTGCTAAGAAACCGAGAGAGAGAGCGAGAGAGTGGAGGATAAGAACGCGACCGCACTTCCGGTTCTTATCAGATTGTTTTTATCGATTTTTCAAAAAACACGTTTCACGAGCAACTTACCTACTTTACCAAATTACATTCCTCCCTCTATTAAACGTAACTTAGCCTAATTAAAAAACTCGAATTTACAATAAAATAGGAAGAAAAAATGTAAAACGATTTTTTTACAATGTGGAAATAAAGTTTTCCAGTTCTTCTTTAATGTTGTATTTGCTAATTTTATTTTCAAATAGAATTCTCCTTGTGGACTTCTCCTTTTTACAGTGTTTCAACCAAGGAAGGTGCGCGCGCACCGTTTGGTCATTGGTTCCGCGTGACGAGAGTGGGAGAGGACGCCATACCCCCACCACTCTTAAATTGCGCTCGCACGATCCAGGCAGACTTCGCACTCGATAATAAATTTTAAAAAAGTAGCAAAAAATAGCTTTCAAAACTAGAAAAAGTAGTAAAAACAATAACTATCGAAAAATTAAACTTGAAGACCAAAAAAAAAAATCGTTTGTTTACTACTTCGTTATTATTAAAATTCATTATTACTTTTTTAATAATATTCATAAAATATTTCTATAGGGTCATGGAAAAAGTCGAAATTTTGTCAAAACAAAATTAAATTTTTGTGGCAACCTTAAAAGAGAAATGTTTTCCTATAAATATTTCAAACAATGTAAAATTGTTGTCTAAACAAGAATCAGATTAGAGATTCTAGGGACAGAGAGAGAGAGAAAGAGGGGAAGAGAGAATTCCCGCAAGAATCACGATAGAGAATATCGGCAATGAAATTCAACCTGTTCGTTAATCCAGTATCCGGTGGGATGACGGGAAGCCGGAGAAAGCAACCCGTTTGCATTGCGTGTTACGCGAGGGATGATAAACGACTTCAAGTCCCGTTTAATCCCTGCATTCCCTCGGCCTGTTTTCCTCATTTTGCTCTGTATGGATTTACATTCACACACACAAACTCACATAGAGAGAGAACGAACAGGCAAGTACAAAAGCCATCGTTAGTAACTTCACCCCTCAGCCAAACTTGTTCACAGTTTACACCCTTATACCCCCGGACCACTTGTTCTGGGTCCACCAATGACTTCGACCCTCACCACCACACCTACTGTGTACTCTCTCTCTCTCCCTTTCATCCCCTTTTCGATGAGAGACCCACCATCGTATTTCGCGCTCGCAACCAACGTACGCATTGTTCCTATTAATTAAATATGACGAAGCAAATTATCAAGTGCTTTGCGTTATTAAAATGCATAATTCTCTCTCTCTCTCTCTCTCTCTCTCTCTCTCTCTCTCTCTCTCTCTCTCTCTCTCTCTCTCTCTCTCTCTCTCTCTCTCTCTCTCTCTCTCTCTCTCTCTCTTTCGAAGAATTTAGAATGTAGTCAACTATTTTTTTTTTTTTTTTGTTATTAAACGAAACACGAAACAGTAATTCTTGAAAATAATTCATACTAACATTTCGTTGGGAAATAGAAAAAAAAATGGAAAATGTTTTGCAGTTTTGAAAATAAACTAGCGAGGAATGAATTAATTGCTTTTTTAGTTTTTCGGTTCTTTGCGGACCGTGCGCGCGCAACTGTAGAGTGGTGGGGGTATGGCGTCCTCTCCCACTCTCGTCACGCGTGACCAATTACTAAACGCTGCGCGCGCACCTTCTTTCGTCTAACCATTAAATCTGCAGACTTCATACTCATCTATTTTTTTCTTTAGTTAAATTTACTACTTTTTTCCCATTTACTACTATTTGGATATTTTTCTTTAAATTTGTGACACTAGAAGCTACTTTTTTGTATGTTTAACAATTTGCATTACTTTAAATTCGCTAAATAGAATAAAAAAGAAACATTAAAATAACATTAAAGAATCTTTGTCTGAATGTCTTCGTTTTTGTCTTATTAGAATAAAACAATTATTCTCAACATTTTTAATAACATTCTTAAAAACAATTTTACACAATTTAATAATATTCTTTTAAACGTTGTAGTAATTATTTTCAAAAAATTTTCGAAATTCAATTATTTTCAAAATTCACTATTATAGAAAACATTTTCCAAAAGAAATCAATTATTTAATGAAAATTTTCTATAAAATTCTTTTGCAAACATTTAATTATTCTCATAAATGATAAAAATTTTCACAGGAATTTAATTATTTTTATAAATAATAAAACACTTCTCACAAATTCAATTACTTAAAAAAAATTGATTCAAAGTCGTTTCTAAGATTCAATTATTTTCATAAATATTAAAATTTTTCACAGGAATTCAATTATTTTTATAAATATAATAAAACACTTCTCAGGAATTTAATTATTTGAAAAAAATTTTAATCAAATTCGTTGCTAAAATTCAATTAATTTTCATAAATAATAAAATTTTCATAAGAATTCAATTATTTAAACAGAATTATCATGAAATTTTTCGAAAACATTCAAATGTTTAAAAAGTTTTTCATAAAATTCTTCGCAAGAATTGAATTAATTTTTTTTTTAAATAAAACTGTTCTCAAAAATTGAATTAACTTTAAACATTTTAATAAAATTTGTCGCAAAAAATCAATTATTTTCATAAATATAATAAAATTTTCTCGTGAGTTCAATTATTTTTAAACAAAATATTCATAAAATGTTTGGAAAACAATCAATTATTTAAAAAGTTTCTTTTATAAAATTCTTCGCAAGAATTCAATTATTTAAAAAATATTTAATAAAGATCTTCGCAAGAATTAAATTATTTAAAAAACTTTTAATAAAATTCTTAAAAAGTCAATTATTTTAAAAACTTTTTTTGAAAATTCGATGCAAGAATTCAATTACTTTCGCAACTAATAAAACTCATCGCAGAATTTCAATTATTTTTAATACAATTTTAAATGAATTCTTTAAAAGAAATGCAATTATTATTAAAAATTATTTTTAAATTCTACAAAAAAATTCAATTATTTAAAAAAAATTTTAATAAAATTCTTCCTAGAAATTTAATTAATCTTAAAAATTTGGTGAAATTAAATTATTTTCAATACTATTTGAATAAAATTCTCCAAAAAGCTTATTTAGAATAAATTCAGTTATTTTTAATATAAAATTTTAAATGAGTTCTTCAAAAAATGCAATTATACTTGAAACTTTTATTAAAATTCTTCGTAAGAATTTAATTATCTTAAACATTTTTGATAAAGTTCTTTACAATTATTCAATTTTCAAAAATAATCAATTATTTTTTTCTCTATTTAAATAATTAAATTCTAGTAGAACTTTTTAATAAGAATTGATTTAGAATTGAATTTCAGTTGAAATTTCAGATAATAATTGAATTTTAGAAGCGTTATAGTGTTAATTCTTAAAAATAATTAAATTTCTAAAGATTTTTATATTTAAATCTTTGAAAATTTAAATTATTTTAAACTGTATCAATAATAAAATTTTTATTTTCAAATAAAATGATTAAAGTTTTGAATAATTTTATGTAAAAATTTCAACAAAAAAATGATTGAATTTTGGAAGAATTACAGTTGCAATTGTTATGAATAGTTAAATTTCAAACAAGCTTTAGGTACATTGAAATCATTTAAAATATTTTAATTTTCGTGAAAGATCTTTTGTTTGTTAAAAAAGAAAAATTGAATTAAAAACCAAAATTTTGTAAGAAATTTCAGTAAAATAAGGCCAAAGTCCCCCTAAGAGATCATAAAAAATTATTCCTTTTGGACCAGTTGCGTTTGCTCAGAATTTGTCGAGAGTTCTGCGCAAGCGCTGCAACTAGCGCTACTACTAGAAAACTTCTGGCGGGAAATTTCAAACCTTTAAAAATTTTAATCAAGATCACAAAACTATTTAATATAAAAGAAATGTACGAAAGAAATAATTATCAACTTTACGAAGAAATGAAAATGTAAAAGTAATAAAAGAAAAAAATTGTTAAAGTAAGAAAAGAATGAAATAAAATATAAAGGAAATAAAAGAACAGAAAAGAAGAAAAAATAAGTAAAAAGTAAAAAAATAGAAATAAAGGAAAAAAATAAGAAAAGAAAAGAAGAAAAAATAAGTAAAACAAGTAAAAAAATAGAAAAACAAATAGAAAATAAATAGAACAAATAGAAACATTAATAAAAGGTAAATGTAACAAAAAAGCAGGAAATGTTAAAAAGAAAATAAAAAAAAACTCCCCTTATTAACAAAAAAGGAAATTTCTTTTTTTTTTGTCAAGATAATTGAATTCGTAAGTCAATTCGGAAGCAGGTTGTGTTCTGTTAATATAAAATCGATATATCGTACGCTGGTTGTATATTGCCTTGACGTAGACACCCCATCGACATCGAGCGGGCTTTAATAATAACCGACTACGTCGGTCTCACTAAGGCTAGACTATTTTTAGCAATTCCCAGTTCATCGTGACCCACTCTATGCCATACAATCTATTAGACAGCGATCTAGCCAACCACTTTTCAATGGCACTCGCGTAAAGTTCACGCTCGATTTATTTCGTCCGATTAAATACTTTTTCAATTTTTTTTTCCTTTTTTAATGTTCGAATCGTTTTTTTTTACACTTTTTTTTCTCCTCTCGCCATTCCAACAACTTCTCGATTATCACCTGCCTCTCATTTTCATTCTCCATCCATTGGACTTTAACTCATTATTGATTAACCAGTCGCTTGCAGCGAGACTTTTCAATTGTGATTGAAATTCTAAAATTGCCTCACACATTTATAAGAAAAACAATATATTCTTTTGATTTTAATTCTTTAATTTTTTTTGTCGACTTTTTTTTTACATTGAACGCATTCAAAGGTAGTTGGAATAAAATTATTTTTTAAACTTTCATACTTAACGTGTATTTTAATATTTTTTTATTATTGTATTTTCTTTTTAATTATTTTTTTAACAATTTTTTTTTATAATTCAGGGTTGACACAGGTCAGGGAAGTCAGGGAATTCAGGGAAAAGTCAGGAAAAATAAAATTTGTCAGGAAAAAGTCAGGGATTTTTATTGAAAGTACTGGAAAAAATTTAATTTTTTAAAATTCATGAGAAAACTCTGAATTGTGATGTTTTTTTTGTTTTCCTCATAAACTATAAAATTACTACGAATTCAAAAAAAAAACCTTCAATTTTTTCTATTTTTGACAATAATGTCTTTTTAAATAACTTAATTTTTCAAGAACTATCATAAAATTATGACTTATAAATTATTTAATGAATCATTTTTACAATTTTCATAAATACTAGATTTATAGACGAATTTTATTTAAAAATTTGAAAAAAAATTGAATTATTTGGAAAAGTCACAAGTGATTCCAGAAATTCAATTATTTTCAAAAATTTTCGTTAAAGTTTCAATTACCTATATTATGAATAATAAAATTCTTCTTCGAAATTCAATATTTTTTTTAAATTTCAATAAAATTTTCGGCAAAATTCCACGGGAATTCAATTATTTACAAAAATTTTAGTAAATTTTTTCGAAATAATTCAATTATTTTCATAAGTAATAAAATTTTCACAGGAATTGAATTATTTAAAATACAAAATTTCATAAAATTATTCGAAAAATATCAATTATTTGAAAATATTTTTATAAAACTCGTCGCAAGAATTCAATTATTTAAAAAAAAATTTACAAAGTTCTTTTTAAGAATTCAATTATTTTTATAAATAATAAAATTCTTCACAGAAATTCAGTTATTTTTATAAACTTGAATAAAATTCTTTGCAAAATTCAATTATTTTCAAAAGTAATAAAATTCTTCGCAAAAATTCAATTACGATTAAAAATTTCAAAAAAAAAAAAAATGGTCTGAATTTCAAGTATCTTTATAAATAATAAAATTCTTCTTCGAAATCCAATTGTTTTAAAAAATTTTAATAAAATTCTTGGCAAAATTCCACAGGAATTCAATTATTTACAAAATTTTTAATAAATTTCTTCGAAATATTTCAATTATTTTCATAAGTAATAAAATTTTCACAGGAATTCAATTATTTAAAATACAAAATTTCATAAAATTTTTCGAAAAATATCAATTATTTAAAAAGATTCTTATAAAACTCGTCGCAAGAATTCAATTATTTAAAAAAAATTTTACAAAGTTCTTTTTAAGAATTCAATTATTTTTATAAATAATAAAATTCTTCACAGAAATTCAGTTATTTTTAAATATACTTGAATAAAATTCGTTGTGAAAATTCCATTATTTTCAAAACTAATAAAATTCTTCGCAGAAATTCAATTATGTTCAAAAATTAAAAAAAAAATGGTAAAAATTTAAAGTATTTTTGTAAATAATAAAATTCTTCTCCGAAATTCAATTATTTTAGAAAAATTTTAATCAAATTCCTCGAAAAATGTAATTATTCTTAAAAATTTTATAAAAATTTGTCAAAAGAATTCAATTATTTAAAAATTTGTTGATAAAATTCTTTTTGAGAATTCAATTTTAACAAACATTCAATTATTCAATAAATTATTTATTTTTTAATTTAAATATTTGAATTTTTCCAGAATTTTCTAATAAAAATTGATTTATAAATGAATTACCGAATAATCGATTTATTATTTATGAAAATAATTGAATTCTTGCAGCAAATATTATTACATTTTTTCTAAATAATTGAATTTTTGTAAGATATTTAACGACTTGTAAAAATAATTAAATTCTTGCGAAGGGTTTTTGTAATAATATTCTTATAAGTTGTTGAATTTCAAAAAGGTTTGAATTTGAATATTTGTGTCAACCCTGTAATTTCTTTTGTTTTCATAATTTCTTTTTAAAATTTTTTTTTTCTTATAATTTCTTTTCTTTCTGTTATCAAAATTTAAATGAAAAAAAAAAATTGTAGAATTTAACTCAAATTATTGGAGAAAGGCGAGAATTCTGCGCGCGCACTCACTCTATCGCCACTCTTCGAATTTCTGCGCGCGCATTCACTCTATCCCCACTCTTCGAATTTCTGCGCGCGCATTCACTCTATCCCCACTTTTCGAATTCTGCGCGCGCACATGAAATTTCTTGTTACTTCATTTTATTTATTTCCTTTATTTATTTCTCCTGTTTCATTTACTTTTATTTCCTTCATTTATTTTAATTTCATTAATATTATATTTCTATTTCCTTCGAACATTATTTAAAAAAAATTTTTTTTTCATACTTTTAATTTTTTTTATTTTTCGAAATTCAGACTAAAAGAAGAATGCTCATTTCAAAAGAAGAAAGGAATTTAACAAAAGAGAATACAACAATAGGGGAATAATTTTAACATCGGAAACCGATATTTTATTTTTATTGTAGTAGCAATATTTCTCTTTAATAATAATAATAATAATAATAAAAATAATAATGCTAAATCACAATTTTTATTACGATCGCGATAATGGACAATTTAATTAAAATTAAAAACATGACACTTTAATCGTTAATATTTATTTATTTATTTACCTGTGTTGAAATCACGTTTAAAAATAATACAACACTGATAAAGTATTATTTTTTTTCTTTAAAGTGAAACTAAAGAATTTTAACTCGCGATAAAATCGGGAATTTTATATTTTCATGAGCCTTTTCCTTCGAAATTTCTCTCTCTTGTGTGTTAGTCATTTTCACAAGAGCCAGTAATTTACATTCATATGCTGTTTACGAGGAGACTCATAAACACTCTTCGCCTATAGTTATATGTATATATGTGTATAAATTCATTGCCCTGTAGACAAGAAAATTTCGAAATCTTATAACGATCACAAATACAATTCGATCTCCTTTCACTTTTGAATTATTTATTATTAAAAATTAAAATCATTTTTTAAAAAAAGGATTATTATACTGTTATTAAAATTTTATATTGTCTATTATTATATATTTAAAGAATAATAATTATATAATACAATATATTTTACGAAATTCTTTTGCGTGTGCTTTATATGTTGTTGAAAGTTTTATGAAATAATAAATTAATTTTTTATCAGAAGAGATTTATAAATAAATTTTCAATAGACAGAAAATATTACTCAACAATATTAAAAAATAATTATTATTATTTTATTTCAATAATAATTCAGTTAATTAAATAATAAAAATACTTTTAATATAATATTTAACTCTTAACGAAAAGTCAATGAATTAATAATTAATTTCGAAATTGATTTTAATTAATGAATGAAATTTTTGAAAAACAATTTTTTGAAAAAGTTATTTTTATTAACGGCTATTAATTAATATTATTATTATTAACAAATAAAAAGTGGAAGGGGGATGATAGAGAATTTAATCGAAGTTATCGTGAGAATGCGCGCGCAGTATTCACGCTATCCCCACTCCTATTAATCTGCGCGCGCAGATCTGTGAAATTGTTCTCGATCCTCAAGGGAAAAAATTATTTTTTCTTCGTTGTTTTTTTTTGAGAATATAAAGAAAATTTACATTCATTATTTTTTGAATAAAGAAAAATAAAATAAATAAGTAATAAAAATATTTTTTAAATGAAAGGTAATTTTTCAACTTTCTATAAATATTTTCTGTCTGGATGAAAAAGTAGTGAATCTTCTTTTTATGGAAAAACGAGAGATTGAAAGTATTTATTGTAATATGAAAAAAGTTATATACACACCGAGTAAAATTATAATTGTATTTATTTTTAATTTTAATTTATAATTAAATAATAAATATATAATTTTTGTAATTAATTAAATAGTAAATTTATAATTTTCGTAATTAATTGAATAATAAATTTATAATTTTCGTAATTAATTGAATAATATATTTATAATTTTAGTAATTGATTGAATAATAAATTTATAATTTTAGCAATTAATTAAAAATTTGTAAAATAAAATTCTCTTTTAATAAATAAAATTGTAAAATTAATTTCGATTTTTTAAAAAGAAAATTGTATTAAAAGAATTTTGTAGTTTTAAAAAAAAAAATCTGTGAGCGTTAAACCAAAAGAAAAGGGAGGGCATTCAGTTTGCGTGTAAATATATAATTAAATCGAATACATGGGCATTATCATCTCATACATATTCTATGAGTATAGACTTAGGATAAGGCAACTTTTATACTGCATCCTATATTGTGTTTCTCATATATAGCAAAATTATACATATAGATATAGCCATTGCCAGTACAGTTTATCACTAAAAATCGCTAATAAATTTTTTCATTTTATTTTTAATTTTGGTTTCTGAAAGTTAGCGTCGACGATAAGCGTGAAAAATATTTTTCCTTCTGGCAGAATCGATAAAAGAAAAGAACAGAAAATAATTTTTTGACGCTAAGCGTCGACTTGATGAATCTTGAAATTTTAAAAATAGAATTTTACTACATTCTTTTTATGTTTTATTTCTTCAAATTTAGTTTTCTGAAGTTAGCGTCGACGCTAAGCGAGATAAATATTTTCTTCTCCTCAGAATCGGTAAAAAAAAAGTACAAAAAATAGTTTTTGATGCTAAGCTTTGACCTTAAAATTTGAAAAATAAAATAAAATTCTACATTTTTTCATTTATTTCCAAATTTAGTGTCAACGCTAAGTGTGAAGAATATTTTTCTTCTCCCAGAACCGAAGTAAAAAACGAAAAATAGTTCTCGACGCTAAGCGTCGATTTTATAAACTATCAAATTTTGAAAATAGATTAAAATGTAGTAAAATTAATTATAAATATATATTTTTTCTTTTTTGAAATCTAGTTTCCTGATGAAGTTAGCGTTGAAGCAAATGAAAAATATTTTTCTTTTCACAAAATCGACAAAAAGAAACGAAATATAATTTTTTTTAACGCTCAATGTCAACTTAATAAACCATGAAATTTTTTTGGAAAATAAAATTCAGAAAAAAAAGATGAACTTCAATTGATATTCAATAAAATTTTAGTAAGATACATTGCTTCGACATCAATGACTGGCAGCGGTAAGCGATTATCTTTTTTTCACACGTATAAACACATTTATACATATATACATATATACACTCACTGAGAGTTCTCCGGCTTCCTTATAATTCTGCGCGCAATTTATTTGAAAATCACTTGAATCCTCAATTAATCTTCATTATTTATCGAATCCGTTATATATGATTAATCTCTATCAAATGTATCGATTTCTAAAGAATGAAGATTAATAATAACTTGAGAGAGAGTGAGAGAGAATATTCACAAAACACTGTATAATATATTTTCAAATTTTAATTGGTGCGATTGTAAATATTTTCTTTGCGGAAAAACGAACATTAATTAATTTAAATCGAAAAATATTGCACTAATTATAATAAAATTTGGTTTATTGTTTTATTTTATTATACTTTTATAGTATTTTCTTTACTGTTTTATTTGCTTATATTATTTTCTTTTATTTCTTTCTTTTATTTTTTACTATTTTATTTTGATTCTTTAGATTATTTTTTACTATTTTTTTTGTTTCTTTACATTATTTTGTACTATTTTCTGTTTCTTTGCATTATTTTCATTTATTGATTAGATTTTGTTTTTATTTTATTTTTTAAATAAAGTTAGCAATTTGAAAATAATAAAATTTAAAAATTTTCTAATTTAAATTTTTGTTGAAAACACTAAAAAACTTAAATATTTTGGATTATTCATTTAATCAATTTAAATAAATATTATTAGATAAATTCGTGGAGCAAAGAATTTAACATTAAATAACCCAAATATTTTTCAGTAGTGCAAGTCAATTATAGTCAGACCGAAAATTTATTTATGTTTTTAGTAGTAAATTATATTATTTGAAATTACCAGATAAATTCGTATAATAAAAAATTTAACATTAAAGGTTTTTCAGTAGTACAAGTCATTTTTGGTCAGACTAAAAATATTCTCATTTATTGAATCAATACAAATTAAATAAATATTATTGTAAGATAAATTCATGTAGCAAATAATTGAACATTAAATATTTTTCAGTAGTACAAGCCAATTATAGTCAGACCAAAAATTTTCTTTTTTACTTCTTCAATAGAAAATAATTTTTATAAATATTATTACTAACTAATCATTAAAACTAATACTATCAGATTAATTGGTATAAGAAAAAATTTTATTATTAAATATTTTTCAGTAGTACAAGTTAATTGTAGTCAGACCGAATATTTATTTACGTATTTAGTAGTAAAATAAATTAAATAGATAATAGAATTTAAAAATAATAGAATTTAAATTTTTGTTAAAAACACTAAAAAAATTCAATTTTGGAAAAATTACAAACAATTGCAGAAATTCAATTATTTTCAAAAAAAAAAATCTTTTCTTATAAAATTCAACTATGTTCAAAATTTGAAAAAAATTCTCGTAAAAATCTCAATTATCTTTATAAATAAATAGCAAAATTCTTCTTCAAAATTAAATTATTTTCAAAAATTTTAATAAAATTCTTGTCAAAATTTCAATTATTTTCAAAAAATTTTCTTCAATCTAATGATTTTCAATATCTAGTATTTTAATAAAATTTCCCAAAAAGAATTCAATTATTTAAAAAAATTTTTAATAAAATTGTATGCAAACATTTAATTATTTTCATAAATAATAAAAATTTCACAGGAATTCAATTATTTTTATAAATAATAAAATTTTTTTAAGGAATTCAATTATTATTTTCATAAAAAATAATTTAAAATTCTAGAAAATAATAATTAATTAAAATGATGAAAATAATTTTGATGAAGTTACAGTAACAATATTTTTATAATATAAAATAATGATATCAAATATTATAATTAATTAATTATTAGAAAACATGAAGAAATCGATCACTCCGAGTCGAAGACTCGGAGTAATCGATATCTTCATGTTTTATAACAATACTTTTATAACTAGTTTAATTTAAAAAAGGTTTGAATTTTAAACTTTTGAACGTCTTAATTCCTGTGGAAAATCCTGTTCCAAAAATAAGTTTAAAAATAGGAATTGTGCAAATATTTTTCTTTTTTTTCTAAAACAAAATAATAATTTTATTAAAAAAATTGTGATTCATAAAGAAAAATAATGCAAAATAAATAAATTTTCTATTTCTTATTCACAGTTGTTTAACAATTTTCTAATTTTCTTAGAAGTAAAGAACAAAAATCTGCGTAATTTCAATTTGACAAAACATAATATTTAACAAAATTTTAGTCTCTTAATGAAAAGAAGTGAAAAAAATCCTGATGATTTCTATTTGTCATTAAAATTTTAAATTATAGTTAATTATTTCTTATATTTCGTTGTTAAAAAAAAATCTTTCAGTGAAAGGTTCAGAAAAGCTTTTCTAAAGTTTACTGTATAATTTTCGGGATCGCGGATTACGAATCTGAGGTCAGATTTTGAAAATTCAAAATGGCGGATCCAATATGGCGGACGAATTTTTAAAAAAATGTTCGATTTCACTGAAACTTAGTATTTGGAGATTTTTTAGGTAGCTGATTATAAATCTGAGGTGAAAACAATTTTTTTTAATTTTTCAGCTTCTGGTGGAAGCTTCCCCAGAGCTTTATGTGCAAGCTTCCTTAAATATTTTGAATTTTACTTAGATTTGACAGTGAAAGCTTTCCTAAATTTTCTGTTTCTGACATTTTTTCGAAGCTAGCAGGAAACTATCGTCAGAATTCCTGAGAAAGCTTCCCGGAAGCTTTTCGAAAAATATTTTGCAACACAGGAACTTTAATTTTTATTAAAAATAATAATATTATTTATTTTACAATTATAAAATTATTACACATTTTACAATTTATAAAATACAACATTCAGCAGTTGTTCAATTACTGGGAATTGGATTTTAACAGCTTAATTATTGGAGTCATATATATAGAGAAGAGATAAGAAGAGAGATGATTCGATATAGGTAATTAGAGGTCGGAACGAGGCCTTCACGAATCCACAATGCAAAGTACACTGAAGGAACATTGTGGAGAATCAAGTGGTACAAGGTCAGAGTTAGCTCTAGTTAAGGTGCGCCTTTCACGATGCTCCCACTGCTGTACCGGAAGTTTAGGAACATGCCACGACTACTAAAATCTCATTCTCTACGTCAAAACCAAATTTCTCTATTCAAAATAATTTGTATATGTTATAAACACCACCTGCTAAATAATATGGAGATTATTTCATTTTCTCACAACTTTATTATCACTGACAAGTTTCCAGAAAATAATTCCATCAATAATAATTCTTGTTGAACAGATTTCTGATATTTGTTCAAAAACTACTGCAGTTGTACTGATTCAGAAATTGGTTAATACAAGTTTTGATACTAGTTCGAAACTGATTTTGAAACTATTTTTTTTTTTGCTGATTTGAAACTAATTCGATTCAATAGTGGTTCAAAACAAGTTCAATACTGGTTCGTAACAAGTCAGGGCTCGAAGTAGGTCCGTAAATTCTGAAAAAGTCCGTAACTTTGCTTCAAGTCATCCGTAAAAGTCCGTTTTTTTTTAAAAAAGGTCCGTAAGTCCGTAATTTCATTCAAAAAGGATAAAAAGTTCGTAAATAGTACGATATAATTTGGAGAATTTTAGAGAAATTACAAATGATTGCAAAAATTCAATTATTTTTAAAACTAATAAAAATCTTCGCAAAAAATTCAATTATGTTCAAAAATTTTTTTAAATTCTCGTCAAAATTTCAATTATCTTTAAAAATATTAAAATTTTTCTCCGGAATTCGATTATTTTCAAAAAATCTAAAAAACATATTATCTTTATAAATAAATAGCAAAATTCTTCGACAAAAATTCAATTATTTTCATAATTAACAATATTTATCACACGAATTCAATTATTTTCTAAAGTAATAAAATTCAATTATTTTCAAAAATTTTAATAAAATCCATAGCAAAATTTTGAATTATTTTCAAAAGTAATAATATTCTTTGTAAAAATTAAATATATTGTTCAATATCTACTATTTTCATAAAATTTACCAAAAGAATTTAATTATTTTAAAAAAATGTGAATAAAATTCAACAAAAACTTTTAATTATTTTCAAAAAAATAATAAAAATTTCACAAGAATTTCATTAATAACAAATTTTTTTTATAAATTATTTCTTCGCAATCATTCAATTATTTTCATAATTAATAGAATTTTTACCGGAATTTGAATTATTTACGTAAATAATAAAATTCTTTTGAGGAATTTAATTATTTTCAATAGAATTTTAATTGAATTCTTCGAAAAAATTCTTAAAAATTTTATTAAAATTCGTCCAAAGAATTTAATTACCTATTTAAAAATTTGTTGATAAAATTTTTAATAGAAATTAAATTCCAAGAAACATTCAATTATTCAATAAATTATTTATTTGCATTTCATTTGTATTTAAATAATTGAATTCTGATAGAATTTTCTCATAAACATTGATTCAAAAATAGATTTCAGTTAAAATCTTAGATTATAATAATTGAATTCTTTCGAAAAATTTCATTAAAATTTTAAAAATAATTGAATTTTATTGAGACATTTTTTTCAAATTGTCTTAAAAATAATTGAATTTCTACCAAAAAAAAGTTTTATCAAAACTTTTTAAAATGTTTGAATTTCTGCTAAAATTCTGATATTTTTGAAAACAATTGAATTCTTGCGAAGAATTTTAGACTTTTGAAAATAATTGAATCTCTGCAAAGATTTTTATTATTTTACGAAAATATTTAAATTCTTGCGAAAAATGTTATTAAAATTTCTTAAATTAATTGAAGATCTGCTAAGAATTTTTTGTTATTTTTAATTTATGCCAAGAATTTTATTTAAATTTTTAAAAATAATTAAATTCCTGTTACTTTTTTTACAAGAATTTAATTATTTTTAAAAATTTTAATAAAATTCTTCGCAAGAATTCAATTATTGTCATAAATAATAAAATTCAATGAAGAATTTCAATTATTATTAAAATACAATTTTAATCGAATTTCTTGAAAAATATAATTATTCTTTAAAAATTTTATTAAAATTCGTTGATAGAATTGAATTATTTGAAAATAAAATAAATTAATTGTTTTCTTTTTAAATAATTGAATTCTAGTAGAATTTTCTAATAAAAATTGATTTTCATTTCATAAAAATGAATTTCAGTTAAAATTTTAGATTATAATTGAATATTAAAAGGAATATAGCGTAAATTTTTCGAAATAATTGAATTTTGTAAATTAATTTTTTTTGTAAAAGTTGAATTGAGTTTTTTTAATATTATTTTTAGTTTCTATTTTCTAATATTTATTTAATTAAAGAATTTACGAATAATTGAAATTTCGTAAAATTGAATATTGTAAAGAAATGAATTTGGAAATTGTCAAAGAACTTTTTTGAAAATTAATAAAAATTATCGATATAAAGAAGAATTTTAGATAAAAATTCTTAAAAATAATAATTGAATTGATAATGATTTTAATTATTATAAATTATTTTTATTAATAATTATTATAAATTATTTTTATTAATAATTATTGTTAATTATTATAAAACATGAAGAAATCGATGACTTCGAGTCGAAGACTCGAAGTTATCGATTTCTTTATGTTTTATAGTTATGAAAAATTGAATTTTTAGTTTTAAGTAAAATGTTCTCTTATTTGATTCGGACTGATTCTATTTTTGTCAATTGGTCCGTAAATGGTCCGTAATTTTTAATTTTTGGTCCCTAAATACTGGTTCTAAACTAGTTCAAAACTGGTTCTGAACTATTTTAATACTGGTTCAATACTGATTCTAAACTAATTTAAAACTTGTTCTAAACTATTTCAATACTGGTTCAATACTGGTTCAATAATAATTTTAAACTAGTTTCGCACGGAATCAAAGTAATTCGAAATTTATTTGAAGCTAATTCGGTGCTTGACCAAAACTAGTTTGAAACAGGTTCGAAAGAAAAATAATACTGTTTGAAATAAAATTTAATGCTGGATCGTAACAAGTTCAATACTGGTTCGGAATAAGTTAAATACTAGTACAAAACAGGTTCAATATTGGTTCAAAACAAAAACAATAATGGTTCTAAATAAGTTTGGCACTGAATCAAAAATGTATTATTGTTTGGAACAGGTTTGATGAAGCACAATACTGGTTCAAAACCGGTTTTAAACAAGTTCAAGACTGGTTTTAAACTAGTTTTAAGTAGTTTCAAAATTAGTTCTACACTGATTTTATATTGGTGCGAAACTAATTTGGAACAGGTTCGAAACAAGCAGGAGACTCGTTAAAAACAAGTTCAGTACAGGTTCAAAACAAGTTGAATACTGGTTCCAAACTAGTTTCAAGCAGATTCAAAATTAGTTTGACACTTATTCAGTTTTGACACCAATTTACTAATTAAATTCCATCACCTAATTACCAAATCATAATTAAGCTACAAATTCAAACAAAAAAAAATACTACAAATTAATAATAATCATGTTTTTTTTTTGTGAAAACTTCTTAAACCAGAAAAAATTGCCCTCGGTGAAGAATGATGTTACTTTTTGACAAATGAACTCGAATTAATTTGAATGCATGGATCAGAAATGAGTATTTATTATCTTGAGAGGAATAAAAAGAGGATAAAAGGACGATCGATAATAATAAACGTATGGACATAAAGAGAGTCATGCTCTGTTGGTATTGGTAACCAAGCAGTCGACCGTTGGCTAATTAATTCGCCACGTAACGTAATTACTCTTCCTAGGCTTGGTTTGTGTATTGTGTTTATATCGATGGACGAATAGTATTTAGTATAGAACTGTCGGCTGTAGAGGGCATCGAAACATTGCAAATTTATGAGCCGCACTACGCTATTATCGAAACAAGCTTGATTTCGTAAACACGTGTAAATTATTCTCTCACATTAACAAAGGAAACTCGACATTTTTTTTTTTTGTCAAATAAGACAAAAACTGTCTCCTCTATCCACTTACCAACTAAATAAAAATTTCATTGTTATACCAAAACTGAGAAAAATTATATTTTATTTAAACTCTAAAGAAAAAATTTTAAAATTCTTTTTATAAGAATTAAAAAAAATTTAGGCTCAAATATCAACAAAATAATTATTTTCCAGCTTTATGAAAAAGACCACCCAAATAAAATATAATTTTTCTCAGTTTTGGTATAAAAATAAAATTAACATTTAGTAGGTGAGTGGGTTATTGGTTAGGATTTCAATCTACGATCCGTTAGGTCTCGAGTTCAATCCCCGCCAGTATAAAATATTTTTATTTCTACTCATTCTTTAAAATCGGTTAAAATAAATATAATTTCAAAATATTTTGCTCGTTGAATTAAATTTTATTACTTCCAACTTTATATGAACACTAATCAGACTAATTAGTTTCAAAGAAAAAGAACAGCAAAAACCCCTAGCTAGACAAGTTTATTTTATTATCAAAGTAAATTTTCTATTTAAAATTCCTTCTCTCTTTTATCTCATTGGAATTTATTTCTTGTTTTTTTATGAGATAACTGGAGAAAAAAAAATTGTTTTGTTTCTGTAATTTAAAACTTTGGGTAATGTAAATACATTCTCTTGTTATATATATATATATATATATATATATATATACATATATACAAATGTGGTTAACCTTTCAAGGAAATTGTAGATTTGAGCCAATTTCAAAGCTTGAGGTGTACATATACATATATATGTATAGTTGAAATGAGTGAGGGGTAAAATTCTCCCGAGGGAACGATACCTCTGAGAATGTACGCCCGAGACTTTATTCGCAGTTCTGAGAACAATGTAATCGTTTCTAATCTATGCACGCTAATCTCCAAAGGCGATACGGCGCATGATCTTGGCCCGGTTCACTTTTTTGTCAGACGAGTTTTCTTTATTTTCAGAAATTCTAAACCGTTTAACTATAAAGAAGATAAAGTAAATGAAAAGAAAAATAAGAGAAGAAAAAAAAGGAGACAAAACAGGAAACTAAATTAAATAATGAAAAGAAAAACAAATTAAGTTGAAAAATTAGTAGAATTAGTCAAATTAGTAGTAATTCTACTAATTCTACTAACTCTACTAATTTTGCTACTTAATTTTTTAAAATAGATTTTCTGTTTTGCATTTTTTCATTTTTAAATTCTACTAATTCTAATAATCCTACTGATTATGTAGGATTAGTAGAATTATTAGGATTCAACTAATCCTACTGATTCTATTAATTCTGCTACTTAATTTTTTAAAATAGATTTTCTGTTTTGCAATTTTTTTATTTTCAAAATCTACTAATTCTAATAATCCTACTAATTATATGTAATTAGTAGAATAAGTAGGATTCTACTAATCCTACTGATTCTATTAATTCTGCTACTTAATTTTTTAAAATAGATTTTCTGTTTTGCAATTTTTTTATTTTCAAATTCTACTAATTCTAATAATCCTACTAATTATATGGTATTAGTAGAATTAGTAGGATTCTACTAATACTACTGACTCTATTAAATCTGCTACTTTTTTTTTATTTCCTGTTTTGTATTTTTTTATTTTCAAATTCTACTATTTAATCCTACTAATTATGTGGGATTAATAAAGTTAGTAGGATTCTACTAATCCTACTATTTCTACTAATCCTACAGATTCTATTAATTCTGCTACTTAATTTTTTATTTGGTTTTCTGTTTTTTATTTTCAAATTCTACTAATTCTATTAATCCCACTAATTATTTGTAATTAGTAGAATAAGTAGGATTCTAATAATCCTACTGATTCTATTAATTCTGCTACTTAATTTTTTCATTTGATTTTCTGTTTTGTGTTTTTTATTTTCAAATTCTACTAATTCTATTAATCCTACTAATTATGTGGAATTAGTAGAATAAGAAGGATACTACTAATCCTACTGATTCTTCTAATTTTACTGATTCTATTAATTTTACTGAATCTACCAAAGCTACTAGTCCTACTAACTCTAAAAAGTTAGTTAAAAAAAAATTAGTAGGACTAGTAGGATTAAGTAGATTAGACTAGTCCCTACTACTTCTACTAAGCCTGATAATTCTACCAATCCTATCAATTCTGTAGACTTAGTAGGTTTATTATAATAAATAGGACTAGTAAAATTAGTAGGATTAGCAGAATCAATAGAACTACTAGAATTATTAGAAATGGCAAAAATATTGAAACAGTATGGTAAAAATAGTGAAACAGTAAAATAAAAATAGTGAATTAGTAAAATAAAAATAGTGAATTAGTATACAGTAAAAATAGCAAAATTAAGAAAATAGCATTTATAGTTAAAATAGAAAAAATAATATTGAGTGAAAATAGTAAAAAGGGAAAAATTAATAAAGAAATAAAGAATGGAAATGCATTAGATGAATGTATATAAAGCATTGGTTAGGGTGTAAACATATTATGTATAATCAGATCGCATACGTGTGAATTAGCATCTCATAAATATTCATGAAATGTATAGTCTAGAACTGGGCGGGTCTCATATTGCATCCTAATGTTTCTTAGCGATATACCCTTTCGCTACCGGTTTATATTCCAACACCTAAACCAACTCCGCGCCAACTTTATCTTCCCTTTTTCATTTTGTCCTCGCGCATCAAGATACATAGCGCTTACTAAACCGATGACCTTGACTGATAGTATATTTCTCATTTCAACAATAATTATTCATCAACACACATTCTTTTTTTTTCTGCTGACTGACAATTTTCAAACCAATATAATGGTAATTAATTAGTAGATAAAAATAGTCATTAATTAGTGATGGTAAACTGTTACTATTACTATCAGTGTTATCTCTATCACTATCACTATCTCTATCACTATCGCTATCTCTATCACTATCACTATCTCTATCACTATCGCTATCTCTATCACTATTGCTATCACTATCGCTATCACTATCGCTATCACTATCGCTATCACTATCGCTATCACTATCGATTACTATTATCGTTACAGTTTCTATAACTATTGTTAATATCACTATTATTATTATACTTTTTCTGTCGCTATCACTATCACTATCTTTATTACACTTTTCCCGTCGATATCACTATCACTATCGATCACTTTTACTATAACTATTAGCGTTACTATTAATATTATTAATACTATCACATTCGCTATCACTATCACTATCGATCACTTTTACTATAACTATTAGCGTTCCTATTAATATTATTAATACTATCACAGTCCCTATCACTATAACTATAGATTACTGTTATTTTTACTATAATATTACCGTTACTATTACTATTATTAATACTATCACTATTGTTTACTGTCATTTTTACTATAATTATTACTATCACAGTCGCTATCACTATCACTATTGATTACTGTTATTATTACTATCACTTTTACTATTATTAATAAATACTATCACAGTCCCTATCACTATTCCTATAGTTTACTGTTATTTTTACTATAATTATTAGTGTTACTATTACTATTATTAATACTATTACAGTCGCTATCACTATCACTATTGTTTACTGTTATTTTTATTGGTACTAATATTGATAGTAATAGTAACAGTAAGAGTAATCGATAGTGGTAGCAATAGTGATAAAGTAATTTTAGTAAAGGTAATAGAAGCATATTACTAACAAAAGCAGTAATCGTTAGGGATAGCGTCAACGTTAGTAATAGTGATAATAATGGTAAAAGTAATAGTAATAGTAACAGTAACAGTTTTCGATAAAAATAGCGACAGTGATAGTAATAGCAACAGTGATAATAATAGCGATAGTAATAGTAACACTGATAGTGATGGTAAAAGCAATAGTATGAATGATAGTAATAGTGATAAAAATCGTGATAGTAATAGGGACACCAATAGAGATACTAATAGCGATAGAAATAGTGATAGTAATAGAGATAGTGATAGTAATAGTAATAGTGATAGTAATAGTGATAGTAATAGTGATAGTAATAGTGATAGTAATAGTGATAGTAATAGTGACAGTAATAGAGACACTAATAGAGATACTAATAGTAATAGAAATAGTGATAGTAATAGGGACACTAATAGATATATTAATAGTAATAGAAATAGTGATAGGAATAGGGACACTAATAGAAATAGTGATAGTGATAGCAATATTAATACTTATAGTGATAGTAATAGTAATAGTGATAGTAATATTGATACTTATAGTGATAGTAATAGTGATAGTAATAGAGACAGGAATAGTGATAATGATAGTATAATAGTGATAGTTATAGTGATAGTAATAGTGTTAAAAAAGAGTTGTTAAAAAGTGCGGTAAATTAAATGTCCCAGAGAAATTCTCCTCTCAAAAGAAATTGAAATAAAGGAATGAAAAAAATGTTCGACTGCATTTTTGTTAACTAGTGACACATAATAGATAAGAAAAGATCCATTGATATAAGCAATTAGAGGTCGGAATGAGACCTTCAACACTGAACAATGCGAGCACTGAAAGTGCACGGATGGATCAATGCTGTACAAGGTCAACAATTGTCGACAGTTAAGGTGCGCCTTTCACGATCTTTCAATACCGGAAGAATAGAAATAATCATTATAATAATAACAAAAAAATAATAATAATTATTATTATTATTATTTTTTAATAATCGTTTGAGCAACAGAGAATTTTTTTCTCTTCTTTTAAAATGACTCAACAATTATTTATTGAATATATCAATTATTGTTTCACACTTTTAATTATTTTTTAACAGAGTGCAGAATCAGTATTTTTTACAAGAAGCAAACGTTATAATGATGAATTTAATTAGTTAGATGCAAATATTGTCGAATTTCAACGTTTGGGATGCGATTTTGTAATTTGCCTTTGACTTTCGATTCAAATTTGACTTTGACAATGACTTTTATTGACTTCTTTGTTTTAACTCAGAATTTGAAAATGAAAGTGAAAGTCAAGGTGAAAATAAAAATTAATTTCATTATCAAAGTCAAAGTGAAAGTCAAATTATTAAGGTCTTTAGAATTATTGCCAACGATTTTGTAATTTGACTTTCACTTTCGATTCGATTTTGACATTGACTTTTATTTTCACTCTAATTTTGACTTTCACTCAGAATTTGACTTCAACTGTGACTTTCAATTCAATTTTTATTTCGATATTAACCTTTTTACTCTAACTTTGACTTTGAGCTTGGCCTAGATTTTTATTGTGATTAAAGTCAAACTGAAAGTCAAAGTCAAAGTTAAAGTCTACATAAAAGTAAAATCGAATGAAAAGTCAAAGTTAAAGTGAAAATTTAGTGAAAGTAAAAGAAAAGTCAATGTCAAAGTCAAATTTCAAGTAATAATCAAAGACAAATTAAAAATCGAATCAAAACTCAAAGCTAAAGTGAAAATTTAAGTTAAAGTCAACGTCAAAGTCAAAGTCAACGTCAAAGTCTTTAAAGTCTAATCCAATCGAATGTCAAAGTCAAATTACAAAACTAGCGCCTCTGGAATAGTAACACCATTTTCTATTTTTTGTAAAATTAGTCATTAATTTCTAATATATTTAATAAAAATAATTATCGGCACATTGAAGAATAAATAATCAATTTTGGATGATTCAGAAATCACTGAACCGTATAGCCGAGGAAATTGTGTCTTAGGGGTCATGTTTCGTCCCTACGGCTTTTGTGAGTGCCAACACCTTTAAGGGCTGAAAGCGGCGCTTTTCCTTTAATAATAATGATAATAATAATAATAATAACAACCCTCCGTGTCGAGAAATTAATCTTCCAAATGTGATCTTACTCGAGCCTCGTTAGTATCACATCTTACAGTTGTATTCAAAATCAGTGATGCCGAAAAAAACATTTTCTTTTCTCCTTTATACAGACACCAAAGGTCCTGCTCGGAAAGAGGAAACACGCTAATGGGGAAAGGATAATAATAATAATAATTATTATTATTATACATTTATTTGTAAACTCTCTAAAATAAGTTAAAAATCATATTTTTAACTGACAATCAATGACTGACTTTTTGCTTCTGAATCAGTAAGAAATAAATGATTGTCAGTGAAAAAAATGATATTTTTCAGTAAAAAATAACTAAAAAATTAGTTAAACTTGACTAATTAATAATTAAAATAAATAAATAAATAAATAATTGTCAATGTTACACTGAGAAAAGAAGTTTTTTATTCTAAAAATAAGTAGCCAATCAAAAACATATGTTTGAATCAAACATATTTTATAATTGAATTAAACGTAATTTTTATTGAATCAAAAATTATTATTTATTGAATCAAAATTATTATGTTTAATTTAAAAACAATTTTCGTTTGACAGTAATGCAAAGATAATTACCTATGTTTGTTTCAAAATATATTGTTTTCTCAGTGTAACACGTAATTTGTAAAATAATCCAATTATGAATAATTATAATTTTAATAATCAATATTTAAGTCGACGCAAAATATTTTCATATTCTATTATTAAGGAAAATATTTAATTCCGACAAGTCGTTACAAATCCGTGGTGTAAAATAGTATAAACGGTCACGATCATGAACGGAGTGACCGTGGGACACGTGAGTGACATTTATTGGACGTGGAGAACCATACACTTTACTGACATGCTTAGTTTATTGGCTAGAGACCCAGATTCCCGTGCGTTAATATACCAACACACACGCTGCGTATATCTTTCATTGTTAATTCCCCTCCTTCGCGTTCGAACAAAAGACAATTATTTTTGGAAAAAAAGAAATTTTTTTTTATTTCTACAATTAAATTTTATTTGAAAAAATTGTTTCCGCATTTTTTTTTTTTTTTTTTTTTTTTTTTTTTTAATAAAAGACAATTGTAAAAATACTAATTTTTATACTTTTACATCCCATATATGCAGACTTCGCAATCGATAATTAATTTTAAAAAAGTAGCAAAAAAAGTAGCTATCGAAAAATTAAACTTGACGACCAAAAACTCTCGTTTTAAATACTTCACAAAAACTGACAAAAATTCCATTCTATATTTTATTTTCCTGACTTTTTCCCAATTTTTCATAAAGAAATTATGCAAATTCCAATTTAAATAATTAAATTCCAGAGAAATTTTTATTATTCATGAAAATAATGGTATTTTACGAAGATTTTTACAAAAAATTTTTTAAATAATTGAATTCTGTTTGAAAATTTTATTAGATATTGAAAATCATTGAATTGCAAAAAGTTTTTTAAAATAATGAAATTTCACAAAGAATTTTATTTAAATTTTTGACAATAATTGAATGTCTGTGTGGCATTTTATTAAATTTTTTTGAAAATAATTGAATTTCTAAAAAACATTTTATTATTTATGAAAATAATTGAATTCTTGCGAACGATTTTATTGGAATTTTTTTAAATAATTGAATTTTTCAAGAAGAAATTTATTACTTTTAAAAATAATTGAATTCTTATGATGATTATTGTTATTTATGGAAATAATTGAATTTTACAAAGAATTATTATATTAAAATGTCTCAAAATAATTGAATTCTTGGGAATAATTTTGTTATTTATCGACATAATTGAATTTTCGAGGAATTATTTATGTAAATAATTGAATTCTTGTGAAGAATTTTATTAAAATCTAAAAGAATAATTCAATTATTTCAAAAAAATTTAATTCAAATTTTATTAAAATTAATTAATTTCTTTCGAACAATTTTATTAAAATATTTTATATCCTGCGATAAATTTTATAATTTACTAAAATAATTAAAAAGTTGCTAAGAATTTTATCCAAATTTACAAAAATAATAATTGAATTCCTGAGAAGAATTTTATTATTTATGAATATAATTGAATTATTGGGAAAAATTTTATGAAAATGTTTAAAAAGAATTGAATTTCAGTGAAAAATTTTATTATTCTTGAAAATAATTGAATTCTTGCGAACGATATTTTTTTAGAATATTTGCAACAATTGAAAAGAAATTTATTACTTTTAAAAATAATTAAATTCTTGTGATGATTATTGTTATTTTATTGTTATTTATGAAAATAATTGAATTCTTGCGAACGATTTTATTGGAATTTTTAAAAATAATTGAATTTCGAAGAAGAAATTTATTACTTTTAAAAATAATTGAATTCTTGTGATAAATATTGTTATTTATGAAAATAATTGAATTTTGCAAAGAATTTTATTAAAATACTTCAAAATAATTGAATTTTCAAAGAATTATTTATGCAAATAATTGAATTCTTGTGAAGAATTTTATTAAAATCTTAAAGAATAATTAAATTTTTTCAAAAAAATTTTAATTAAAATTGTATTTAAAACAATTGATTTCTTTAGAACAATTTTATTAAAATACTTGAAAATAATTGAATTCCTGTGAAAAATTCTAATATTTTTTAAATAATTAATTTTTTGGAGGAGTTGAAATTTAATTTTTAATAATAATTACATTTTCCGAGTAATTCCTGCAAAAATTTTATTAAAAGTAATTGAAATCCTATGATGAATTTTATTATTTATTGAAAGAATTGAATAATTGCTAAGAATTTTATTAAAATTTACAAAAATAATTGAATTCATGAGAAGAATTGTATTATTTATAAAAATAACTGAATTATTCCGAAAAATTTTTATTAAAATGTTAGAAAAGAATTGAATTTCAGTAAAAAAATTTGTTATTTTTAAAAATAATTGAATTCTTCATTAGAATTTTATAATCATGGATGTAAATAATTAATTTTTTCGAAATATAATAAATATTATGAAAATTTTATTTTAAATAATTGAATTCTTGTAGAATACTTTATTTGTAAAAATAATTGACTTTTTTTTATTAATTAATTAAAAATAGTATTAAAAATAATTTGAAATTCTTTCATGAATTTTATTATTTATTTATTTCTTGCATAGAATTTTATTAAAAATTTTTTTAAAAAATTAAATTTCCATAAAAAATAAATGTTATTATTAGTGAAAGTAATTGAATTATTGTAAAGAATTGTATGAAAATTTTGTTAAATAATTGATTTTTTCGAAATTTTTTTTTTTTTTTTGAAAATTCTATTCTAAATTAATTGAATTCCTATGGGAATTTTTTTATTTATGAAAATAATTGAATTTTGAATGAATTTCATTAATTTTTTTTAAATAATTGAATTCTTTTGCGAAATTTTATGAAAATACTAGATATGGAAAATAATTGAATTTCGGATATTTTTTGAAAATAATTGAATTTCGAATATTTTTTGAAAGTAACTGAATTTCGAATATTTTTTTTAAAAAAAATTGAATTTCGAATATTTTTTGAGAATAATTGAATTTCGAATTTTTTTTGAAAATAATTGAATCGTTTTAAAGAATTTGATAATAATATGTACCTAAATATAAATGAAATTAGATGAAAAAAGGAAAAGTAAGTAATAAAAGTAAAAAAATAAACTTTTATTATAAAATCAATTACTCTAAAGCTGTATTTACTAAAAGTAGTTTGAAACGAAAAGAAAAAAAAAGATTTGAAAAATACTATTTAGTTTTCAAACAATTTAAGACAGGAAACTATAATGGATACTTTTGTTGTTTCGCCATTTCCTTCTCCGTTATGTAGTAGTTTACTCGAGGCAACTTTTATTAAGAGATAAAAAAAAGAATCTGAAAAATACCATCTCACAATTTTCCACCTTTCCCTTCCTCCCTCTTCTTGCCTTTTTCTCTCTCTCACTCTCTCACTCTCTCTAAAGTTGAAGCGATTCTTCACAGCGAGAATCAGAAAAGAGGAGAGAAACACTATATTTTTCCTCTGCTTCATATACACAACACTGGATCGCTCTTATTTACAGGCAAGCTTTATTCGAAATAAAGGCAGAAAAGGAATTTTCCCAGCCAGACTTTACTAGACGGATAGCAACTCGATTACGGACCTTCTTGTTTTCTTGTCGTGAAGGAGAAAGAAAGGTTCCTCTTTTTCCGAGATGGAGAGAAAAAAAAAGTCAAGAAGAAGGAAAAAAAAACTAACTACAAGCAGTAAGCAGATTTTCTGCCTGATTGAAAATCAACGACGGTTTCATAATTATCCTTTATTTGGGTATAAAATATTTCTCTCTTGTAATTAACTTTTAATTGAAAGTATACTTTTCACATTTATTTATTTTTTATTTAAACATTCCCGATGAAAAGATTTTTCAAAAAGCTAATTATTTATTTTAATATTAGAAGCCATTTTAAAAATTTCCTTGGATTCTCTTACAATTTTTTTTTAAATGGCTTCTGTTATGGAAATAAATAATTATCAAGAAAAAAAAATTTACAAAAAATTCCATTACTTTCATAAATAAGGAAATTCTTCACGAGACTATAATAATTACATTTCAAAATACAATTTTAATAAAATTTTTCAAAAGAATTCAATCCAAAGTTTATTAATATAGATTACCTTAATTTATTTTTTCAAAAAAAAGTTATAAACAAAGTTGAAAATTGTTTAAAAAAAAACATTTACATAGTAACTACTTATTTTTTTATATTAGTTTGTAATTTTTTACTTTTTTAAAAACTTTTTCATACGAAAGCAGTGAATGCAGAAAATTAGAAAGAAAAAAAGCATTTTGCATTAAATTGTTACAAATATAAAAAATGTTAAAATAAATTTAGTTCAAATAGTCGACTAAGAAATGTTACACTTAAAAAAAATTTATTTAAATCAAATAAATAACAAAACAAAAAAATAAATAACTTGTCTATTATCATAAATAAATATTTACTTGAATCAAATAATTTTTATTTAAGTCAGTTAAATATTATTTGCTTCAAATACTGAAATTATGGATTCAAATACAATTTATTTGACATAAAGAAAATTTATTTGATTCAAATATAATTTATTTGACTTAAATAAAATTTATTTGATTCAAATAAATATTTATTTGACTTAAATAAAATTTATTTGACTTAAATAAAATTTATTTGATTCATATAAATATTTATTTGATAATAAACAAGTAAATGGTTATATGAATTAAATAAATTTTTTTTTCATTGTACTATATGCAAAATTAGATATTTTTTCGAGAACAAAAAAGAAAAGGTAATAATTCAGAATGTAAATTAAGATTCAAATAAATTTTTTTTCCCTTAATTTTCGATGACTCCAGCTAAACTTGAATATTAAGCACTATCGCTTTTTATACAATTGTCTCGAATCTGTTTTATTCTCAGGAGAGTACGATGGTAAGTTTAAAGAAAAGAAATTGAGGTAAAACGGAAGAAGAAGTCAAGCAGTTATCCCATTTGGTTCGAGATAAAGGTGCTTATAAACTTGGTGAAAGGATAACTTTCAGTTTGTTCGATAATAGAGCATAAAGTCGAAGAGAGTGGATTAGCCCAATGATCCAAGAGCGAAAAAAAAATTGTGTACACTTTTTGTTTTCTAAAATTATATACAACTTCAAAAAAAAAAAAAAAAAAGAAAAGAAAAACAGAGAATTGTGTTTTTATGCACCAGATAAAGTCGATTTCATTTTTAATAAAAATTATTTAGTTCAAGTAAATATTTACCTGATTCAAGTAAATATTTATTTTGTCCTAGTAAATATTTATTTTATTTAGCTATTCATTTAATTAACATAAATTTGAATTCAAGTAAATCATTTGATTCGAGTAAATATTTACCTGATTTAAGTAAATATTTAATTAGTTCAAGTTACAATTTATTTGGTTCAAGTAAATATTTAACTTATTCAACTATTTATTTGATTCAAATAAATTTGAATTCAAGTAAATCATTTGTTCAAGTAAATATTTAATCGATTCAAATAATTATTCATTTAATTCAAGTAAATATTTATTTAGTCCAAGTAAATATTCATTTAGTCCAAGTAAATATTCATTTGATTCAAAAATATTCATTTGATTCAAAAATATTTATTTATAGTTAAAGTAATATTTGTTTCATTTAAGTTACTACTTATTTCGATAAAGTAAATATTTATTTGGTTCAAGTAAAAAATTTTCGTGGGTAAAGTGAAAATTTTTTTGTTTCAAGTAAATATTTACATTATTCAATTATTTATTTGATTCAAATAAATTTGAGTTCAAGTAAATCATTGGATTTAAGTAAATGTTTAATTGGTTCAAATTACTATTTATTTGATTTAAGTAAATATTTATTTGGTTCAAGTAAATATTTACCCGATTCAAGTAAATATTTATTCTTCTCAAGTTGTTATTTTTTTTTGATTCAAGTAAATATTCGTCTGGTTCAAAAATATTTATTTGGTTCAATTAATATTTGTTTCATTCAAAAGTTACAATTGATTTGATTTAAGTAAATTATTTATTTGTTTCAAGTAAATATTTTTACCTGATTCAAATAAATATTCGCATTTCATTTTTCCCTGAAGTTTTGAACGTTAAAATTGAACAAAAAAATTTTTCTTTATAAATATTTTCAAAAATTAATTGATTGTAATGGGAAATAAAGTGAATTAAATATTTCCTGATATAAAAATGAATTTCTTTTAAGTCAAAAATAATTTTTTTTATAGAAAAATAAAAATTACCAGAAGTAACAAAAATATCGAGGTTCATTTGAACTTTTGGGATATCATTTAATTTAAGTATAAATATTTATTTGATTCAAGTAAATATTTATTGATTCAGGCAAATATTTGATATTTGATATTTTTAATATTTGATTCAAGGAAATATTTATCTGATTGAAGTAAATTTTTATTTGACAATAAAAAAAAATAATCGTTTACTTGAATCAAATAATGTTTTTTTAGTGTCTAATAAAAAGAGGAGAATTTTAAACAAAAAGTCTCGCATTTAAGGTCCACTTTGTCGATTATTGAAAAATTTGAAATTTCTTAAATGTTCTTTTTTTATCGTAAGAATGTAATAGTAATAATTATATATGAATAGAGTGAAAGGAAGGCATAAAGAGTGATAAGAAAGTAAAAGGTGAAAGTGGTTTTATAACTGGAGGAGTAGAAAAGAAGAAAAAGAAAAATAAGAAGAAGAAGAAGAAAGAGAGGCAGAAGAAGATGAGGCTGGAAGTTGGAACACGTTTTTCACTAACAATCACTGCGATGGAGAGTCTCGACAAGAAGCGTGAGGGCACCTGAAGGCAGTAAGAAGAAGCAGGAAGCAAGAGACTAAACAAGTTCGGGGTTGTTACATCGAATGAGGGACATTGTACATAAGACTTGAGAAAAGATGAAAGCCTTCTCTTTGATCTTTAAAACCCACCTATACAACTTATGCTCAAGATCAACTTCAATGCACGAGTAGAATAATTTATATTTGATTGGCCCTAAAACTTAAATGATAAAAGAGCCATTTTTTCAAACATGAATTTTCAAATTTATTCCTTAATTTCGACGACTATTTTTTTTTAAATTCTATTTTCGATTTTATTTTGACATATTTGACCTTGAATATTACTTTGGGTTTCACTTTGAAATTGAATTTTTCACTTTTACTTTAACATTCACTTTGACTTTGATTTTAACTTTAACTTTGACTATAACATTCACTTTGATTCTAACATTCACTTTGACTTTGATTTTAACCTTAACTTTAACATTCACTTTGATTTTAACTTTAACTTTGACCTACAATTCAATTTTAAATTTGACCTTCGATTCGATTTTGACTCTGACATTGACACTTTGACTACAACTTCGACCTTTGATTCGCTTGTGACTCTAACTTTTACTTTCACTTATATTATGATTTTAAATTTGACTTTCGATTCAATTTTTGCTTTGACTTTAACTTTTACTTTCACTTATATTATGACTTTAACATTCAGTTACGATTTGATTTTCGATTTAACTTTAACTTTTACTTTAAATAACTTTAACTTTAACATTTACTTTTTGACTTTCACTTAGAGTTTGACTTTAACTTTGACTTTCGATTCGATTTTTATTTTGATATTAACTTTTTAATTTTAACTTTGACTTGGAGCTTGCACCTAGACTTTCAAAGTGATTAAAGTCAAATTGAAAGTGAATGTCAAAGTTAAAGTCAATATCAGTAGAGTAAAAGTCGAATCGAAGGTCAAAGTTAAAGTCAAAAAGTTAATATCGAAATAAAAATCGAATCGAAAGTCAAAGTTAAACTCAAACTTTAAGTGAAAGTTAAACTTTAAGTCAAAAAGTTAAAGTGAAAATCTAAGTGAAAATCAAAGTTAAAGTTAATATCAAAGTAAAAAGCAAATCGAAAGCCGCAGTTAAGGTCAAAATTTAATGAACGTAAAAGTCAATGTCATTGACAAAACACAAAAGTTACTTAAAAGTCAAAAACAAATTAAAAATCGAATCAAAAGTCAAAGTTAAATTGAAAATCTATGTCAAAATCAAAGTTAAAGTAAAATTCAATGTAAAATTATACAAAATTGCATCTCTTAATAAACTGAAGTAAAAAATTATAAATTCCAATTATCTTTTAGTGAAATAAACAAGAAAATCTAAAAATAAAAATCTTCAAACATTGTAAAAGCTTCTTTTGATTAACTCGAGCATATAACTTGAAAAGTTGATTTAATTCCCGATTTTCTCCCCTCACTTTATTCTCCACTTGATTTTAAAACACATCCCTGGCAGGTGCTGCTATTACTTTTATACTTTTGACCCACAAACCTTACCGGCTGCGTATATATACATCATAGAATGAAACTTACGATTTATAAAACAGAAAAGAAGCCAAAAGGTTACCGGGGCTTTTAGACTCCAAGACTATGAAGAGTAATTCTGAACAAATCAAGTTCTATATATACTGTAGCGCTTTTCTGCGTCGTTTAAAAAAAAAAAAAAAAAAAAAAAAACTTTCCCTTTGCCAAGAAACGTCAAAGAAAATAACGGGAAAATTATTTCATGTTGAAAAATTCAGTTTGAAATTTAAATTCTAGATAATTACTGCTTTTTTCTAAAGTCGTTTCAAATTACTGTAAATTGTTTTTAAAAAATATGGAAAAGCGGAAAATTATTCAATTTAGTCAGGTAAATATTTACATGAAGCAAATAAATATTTACTTGAATCAAATAAATTGTAACTCGAATGAAACAAATATTAATTGAACCAAATAAATATTTTTGAACCAGACGAATATTTACTTGAATAAAATAAATAACAACTTGAGAAGAATAAATATTTACTTGAATCGGGTAAATATTTTCTTGAACCAAATAAATATTTACTTAAATGCAAATAAATAGTAATTTGAACCAATTAAAAATTTACTTAAATCAGGTAAATATTTACTTGAATCAAATGATTGAATTTAAATTCATTTGAATCAAATAAATAATTGAATAATGTAAATATTTCCTTGCAACAAAGAAATATTCACTTTACCCACGAAAACTTTTTACTTGAACCAAATAAATATTTACTTGAATCAAATGATCTCTCTTAAGTTTAGAAAGTTTAAAAATGAATCCAGAAAAAAAGCAACATTTTAATTCGTTTTTTGTCTCAATTTGATATCTACTAAATATTACAAGTAAAAGTTAGAAATTATTAATTTTAATAACTAATATTGCAGAAAAGAAAAATTTGTTTAAATTAAAAAAAAAGTGATTAAAATTTAATTATAATTTATTAATTTACATAACGACATCAATTTAATCGTGAAAGAATGGAGGGGGAAAAAATGGTCTATCACTAATTTTTATGGAGATGTTTCACTTGGATAATTATCAAAATTCTTTTCTATACCTTTTCTCAACTATATATGAAATGGATAACGGACGATAATCGATTTGCAAACATCCGGCTAGCCATGAACCCTTCCAACTAATCGAGCCACGATGACATAATTGGAAACACGCCAGCTCGAATATCTAGCGTTTCTCACTTCACGAGGTCGTTCAGCCGCAAATTATTTTTCACGAACATGAAAGAATCCCTTCATCCATTTAAACTTCAATCACTTTTCTACTTTGCATATATTGTCTTTTCAATACATTTTTTTTCCTCCCTTTTTCTTCATATCTTTTTTTTCGAAAAAAAAAAATTCACCACCATTGAGATGATTTTTTTTCAGAAAACAAAAATTTTTATCTGACATTTTTTAAAGAGTTATTTTGCATAGTAAACTTTTTTTGAATATTTTTAATTTTATTTACATTATTTTCTAATTTTCTTTTTTTTCTAATTTTCTTATTTTTTCTCATTTTCTTATTTTTTTCTCATTTTTTGGTTTTTTTTCTATTTTTTTATTTTCTTGTTTATTATTCATTCGCAGCTATTTGATTTATTAAAATTTACAAAACAATCGATTTATTAAAAATATGATGGAAAAAAAAATTTTTTATTTAAATTATCCCTGTGGAGAATCGAACATCAGACCCCAAGTTCAGTGGACAAGCGCCTAACGACCGCGCCTATAGTCACATTGCAAAAAAAAAACTCATAAAAGTAGCCTTTTTTCTAAATTTGAACTAGTAAAAACTAAAAATCTTTACTAATTTGAATTAGCATTGGTTTAGAGGGTAAAAAATCTACAAAAAAAACTTTTTTGGAGTTTCAATATAAAATAACTGGTTTTGAATTATTATTATTTTGAAGTTTTCGCATTGAAACACGTGACTAACATTGTAGATATGTACGTTTGCTCGTCTGTCAACGACAAGTGTCAGGTATACATCGGGGCGAAACTAATGAATATTCACGACTCACTTTAGAGCGAAACGCGCCATTTGAATTTATATCTATAGAGGGGATTATATTATGCCATCGTTTCTCTCCTTCCATTAGAAACTTTATTGGAATTCACTGGACGCGATTGACAAATAAATTAATAACTTTATGAGAATTGATATTTCCACATTGTTTGGCTAATAATGACCATATATATAAAAGGAATTTTTTTTTTTTTGAAATCTCTAATCAAAACAGCGTTGATATTAAATTCTATAATTAAATTTTAAGTAAATTTTTATTTTTTCAATGTTGAACAAGACCTAATAATTTATATCAATAGATATAATTATATCTATACATATAAACTTAAATAAAAATATCTATTTTTCACCTTTATTTAATTTTCCCGCGGTGGCGTTACCCCCACTCCTCGAATATGACCGAATGGTAAGCTTTAAAGTTAAACCGTTAAATTAATAAATAACGAAAACTAAAGTAATTATTATCATTTTTTCTTCCTTTTTTTGCAAAGAAAAGTAGCTAGAAAGTCTCTATAAAGTAATTAAAAAATAAAAAAGAAGAAAAAAATTAAGAAATATTAAAATTTCCCGTACATTGTTCGGCCGAATGCTAGGAGTGGGGTTTAGCCGCAGAAAGTCTCTAAAGTCATTAAAAAATAGAAACGAAGAAAGGAATTAAAAATTATTTTAATTTTCCGTACATTGTTCGGCCGAACGCTAGGAGTGGGGGTAAGCCGCGCAGCTTACCCCCACTCCTTGCATTCGGCCGAACAATTTAACTTTACAGTTAAATTAACAAATAGCATAAATTACAGTAATTATTATTTTTTTTGAAAGAAAGTTGCAAAAAACTAAAAATAAATAAAATAAATAAAATATCTAAGTTTATCCATTATTTTTCCTTCTTAAAACTTTTTTTTGCCTCTTAAATTCCTTTTTTCGGAATGAGTCAAATTTTTTAGAAAGAAGACTTTATATAAAATCGCGCATAAAAAATAAATTATTCATAAAACTTTTATGTATAAAAATTTTCTTTTGATGGGAATTTCTTTTTTTTGGGACAAATTTTGAATAATGGAGATTGGAGGATTAAGGATGTGGTAAATGCATTGAAGAGATGTATGATTAAACGAGTGTGGAAAACAAGTTTTGTGAAATCAATGCTGCGACGGGACGAAAAAGGAGAGGAAGAAAGAATGTGGGAGAATATGAGGAAAAAGTGTGAGTCTCGTTTTGCACAAACATTTGTAACCCACTTGCTTTTTAAACAACCTACGCACGAATAAATAAATAAAAAATAAATTAATGTAAATAAATATAAATAATATAATAATCTAAATGATAAATAAATATATATAAAAATAAATAATAATCTAAATGATAAATAAACATATATAAAATTAAATAATAATAAAATAAATGTTTATTTATAATTATTTAACTTTAAAATTAAAAAATTATTTATATAAGATTAAAAAACAATTTCACACTCAAATATCAAGAAAATAATTGTTTTCAAGTTTTATTAAAAAATAATTTAAAAAATCAACATAGGAAATTTTGAAAAAAATTAATTTTGGAAAAAAAGTTACAATAGACAAAAGTTGCCATCACTTTGAGGAGAATCTCCCTTTTATATATGAAACTCACACAGTTTGAGAAAGTCATTGACAATGCGCAATTTCCTCTCGTATACAGTACGAAAACCTACCACGTCAGTCATGTCCCATGAGTGGGAGTGAGACAGACTTATGCGATTCCCATACTTTCCTATGACTGACGGATAGCTTTTCTTACTGTATGTGGTCAGTGCCACGGAGAATTCGTAACAATCGTCTGTTAACCCTGCCTTGGCATCGAGTTTATATTTGCTTTCTAATCTAATCATCAACTCTGGTCAAGGTCATCGTAAAATAGTAGGCGAACAATAATGTCATTAAATTTTCCCCTCAAGTTTATTTTTACATTTTTCTTAAATCGAATTCACTGAAAAAAACAATCTATTTGTAAATTTAAAGGAATTCTTTTATCTTAAGCAGATTTTCCCTTTAATATTGAATATTTAAGATGATTTTCTTTTAGAACGAACGGAAAGTCTTTTAAAAGCATAGTCTTTAATTATTAAAATAATTTAATTTATTTATTAAAAGGAAACGTTTTTGAAACGAAAATAATGATAGATTTCATTATAATAATTAATTAATATAATATAATAATCATGTAATTAGTTAATAATAATAGATTATTATTTTTTTTACATTATTTATTAGTATTATTAATAATTAAACAATTACATAGTATTTTCTATTACTTTCAAATTAATTAAAATTAATAATTATTTATCATTAATTTATTATAAATAATAATTATTTATGAATTAATTAATTTTTAAATAAAACTAGGAAATTCTCGAAAAAAACGTAATTATTAACTTCTCTCATCATTTCTATTATTTCTTTTGTCATTTTTTATACGCTTTTCTTATAGTTTTGAAGAATCTGTCATAAAATTGTAATTTTTATTTTTAAATACAAAATTTTTGAATAATTTCATAATCAAAATTAAAAAAACTCATATTAATTGAGTACATAATTAACTATATTATTGTTTACATTTGCAAAAATTTTAATACAATTCTTTGCAAGAATTCAATTATTTTCAACAAAATTTTAATAAAATTTTACGAAAGAATTCAATTCTGTTCTAACATTTTAATAAATCCTTCAAAACAATTCAATACTTTTTATTAAATTTAGTAAAATCTTTGTAAAAAATTCAATTATTTTCAAAAGAATTTCACGAAAGAATTCAATTTTTTTCTTAATTCGTTAGAAAATTTTTTTCAAAAGAATTCAATTATTTTCTAAAATTTTTAAAAATTCTTTGTGAAAATTCAATAATTATTTTCAATAAAATTTTAATAAAATTTCACAAAAGAATTGAATTACTTTCTAAGATTTAAATAAATCCTTCAAAACAAATTCAATTATTTTTATAAATAGTAAAATTCATTGCAATAATTCAATTATTTTAAATACAACTTCACAATGCAATTCAATTTTTTTTTGAATTTTTTATAAAATTTTTCAATAGAATTCATTTTCTATAATTTTGATAAATCGATCGAAACAATTCAATTATTTTTATAAATAGTAAAATTCTTTGTAAAAATTCAATTATTTTCAATAAAATTTTAATAAAATTTCACGAAAGAATTCAATTATTTTTTAAACTTTTAATAAATCTTTGGAAACAATTTAATTATTTTTATAAATAGTAAAATTCTTTGGAGTAATTCAATTATTTTAAATAAAACTTTACAATGCAATTCAATTCTTTTTTTTAATTCTTTATAAAATTTTTCAATAGAATTCATTTTCTAAAATTTTGATAAATCGATCGAAACAATTTAATTAATTTTATAAATAATAAAATTCTTTCTAAAAATTCAATTATTTTCAATAAAATTTTAATAAAATTTCACGAATGAATTCAATTATTTTCTAAAACTTTAATAAATCCTTGGAAACAATTCAATTATTTTTATAAATAGTAAAATTCTTTGCAATAATTCAAAAAAAATTATTAAATTATTAAAATTTTTCAAAAGAATTCAATTATTTTTTTAAAGTTTAGTAAATTCTTTGAAACAATTCAATTATTTTTATAAATAGTAACATTCTTCGTAAAAATTCAATTATTTTCAATAAAATTTTAATAAAATTTCAAAAAAGAATTTAATTTTTTTTTTATTTTTCCAAAATAATTCAATTATTTTAAACGAAATTTCACAATGAAATTCAATTCTATTTTTTTTAATTCTTTATAAAATTTTTTAAAAGAATTCAATTATTTTCTTAAAGTTTAGTAAATTCTTCGAAACAATTTAATTATTTTTAAATTTTTATAAATAGTAACATTCTTCGTAAAAATTCAATGTATTTTCAATAAAATTTTAATAAAATTTGACGACAGAATTGAATTATTTTCTAAAATTTTAATAAATGCTTCGAAAAAATTCAATTAAGTTTATAAGTAATAAAATTCATCGCAATAATTATATTATTTTTTATAAATAATAAAATTATTCTCAGAAATTCAATTATTTTCAATACACTTTTAATAAATGAGCGTCAGCGAGAGAGGAATATATGTCGCTAGTTTTAATAAAGTTCATTAATCAAATATTTATCGAAATAATTTAATTATTTTTTATATTTTAATAAAATTCCTAGAAAGAATTTAATTATTTTAGAAAATTTTAATAAAAATTAATAATAAAATGTTTATTATGGAAATAAATAAAAAATAAATAAATAATAAATAAATATTATAATAATAAATAAATATAAATAATAAATATAATTAATTTTTTTTTTTTTTTTTTTTTTTTTTTTTTTTTTTTAATTTATAATAATAAATATTAATTATTATCACGGAAAAAACCCATTTACCATCTTATGATAATAAAATGTTTACTTAATTATTATGAAACAGGATTTTTTTTAAAAACCTAAAAGAAATTGTTCATAAAATTAAATTACTTTCAAAATTTTCAATTAAAATTATTAAAAAAAACTCCATTATTTTAAAAAAATTCAAAGAGATTCTTCAAAAGAATTAAATTAGGATTTCGAAAAAATTTAATTAAATTCTTGCGAGAATTCAATTATTTTCAAAAGTAATAAAATTTTTACGAGAATTCAATTATTTTCATAAATAATAAATTTCTTCGAAGGAATTCAATTATTTATATAAATAATAAAATTCTTCGAAGGAATTCAATTATTTTCAAGCTTTTTGTTAAAATTCTTTGCAAAAATAATTCAATAATTTTCAATACATTAATTGTAAAGTATTGAAATACATTAATTGTCTTTAATTTAACTAAAAAGGTAGTTCGGCCGTATTTGAGGAGTGGGGGTATGCGCGCGCACGCGCAAGAAGGGAATAAACTATTTTCAAAAGAACTCGTTCTTTTTTTTTTTTTGTTCTTACCTCGAATTATTAAATCGATATGTTTATAAAAGCCACATGTACAAACGCAAATGAGCATATTTCCTCATTCGACGAGATTTTCATCCAGTTAAAAAAATACTCGAGTTAAATATTCATCAAAATCGAGCTTCAAAGCACGTGCAAGTTCACAAGGGCGTAATTGACTGAAAAATTCATCGGCATCACGGATTGAGCATGCCAACATCCAATCGGACCCGCCCAAACAGGCGTTCTATTGTAATAGAACGAGGGAAGCATAAGGGAAGTTTACCGGTAGGGGTAGAGAAAGAGAAAGAGATAGAGAGTAATCGATACTATGCACTCACACAGTGAATTTTGTCAAAAAAAAAGAGGGAGAGAAAAGAAATAATAGTCAAGATGCTGTCGCGTTATTTTGATATTGTCTCTTTCTTATTTCCATATATTATATATAAATAAATTCTCGCATCGTATGAGATGATGGTATTATTTTGGTGCACATCTGCAATTGCCAATATACATGCAGAGGGAGGAGAAATTCACTCTCTGGAATATAGTTTATTCGCAAAGTGAAATGATTGAGTGGAGAATTCTCTTGTTTGACAGAGGACAATAGCTTACAGATTTGTCACTTCGATTCTCCACGAGCTTATGCGAATTGTGATTACAATAATTTATCTCAAAAGGGAATATGTCACTTCATGTCATTCGTAACGACACGATTCACGATTAATCTCCAAACCGTCAAAATTTCTATCCCTAAAATGGCAAAAAGCATTGTATAAATATTTTATTTTTTTCCACTTAAGTTTTTTTGAAAATCGAAAATTAAAATCCACTTTTTTTTAAATATCAAATTTATTGAAAAACTTATTGTAAATAGGAACTATTAATAATGCTCAGAAGACCCAAAAAAATTTACTCATGCAGTAAGTTCAGACTTCGCAATCGATAATTAATTTTAAAATAGTAGCAAAAAAAGTAGCTTTCAAACTAAAACAAGTAGTAAAAAAGTAGCTATCGAAAAATAAATCTTGACGACAAAAAAGAATCGTTTTATATACTTCACAAAACTGACAAAAATTACATTCTTGCGAATAATTCCTGAGAAATTTTTATTATTCATGAAAAGAATTAAATTCTTACAAAGATTTTTACAACAAATTTTTAAATAATTGAATTCTCTTTGGAAACTTTATGAAAATACTGGATATTGAAAATCATTGAATTGCAAAAAGTTTTGAAAAATAATTAAAGTTTACAAAGAACTCTATTTAAATTTTTGAAAATAATTAAATGTCTGTGTGGTATTTTATTAAATATTTTTGTTAATAATTGAATTTCTAAAAAGAATTTTATTATTTATGTAAATAATTGAATTTTTGTGAACGATTTTATTAGAATTTTATTGATTTTATTGAATTTCCAAGAAGAAATTTATTACTTTTGAAAATAATTGAATTTTGCAAAGAATTTTATGAAAATGCCTCAAATTAATTGAATTTTTGGGAATAATTTGGTTATTTATAGACATAATTAAATTCTTGAAAAGAATTTTAATTAAATCTATAAGAATAATTGAATTATTTCAAAAAAAATTTAATTAAAACTGTATTTAAAATAATTGATTTCTTTCGACTAATTTTATACAAATTCTAATTTAAATAATTGAATTACTGAAAAATTTTCATTATTCATGTAAAAAAATGAATTCTTATGAAGATTTTTACAAAAAAATTTTTAAACAATTGAATTCTGTTTGGAAATTTTATAAAAATAGTAGATATTGAAAATCATTGAATTGCGAAAAGTTTTTAAAAATAATTAAATTTTACAAAGAATTGTATTAAAATTTTTGAGAATAATTGAATGTCTGTGTGGAATTTTATTAAATTTTTTGTTGAAAATAATTGAATACCTAAAAAGCATTTTATTATTTATGAAAATAATTAAATTCTTGCAAACGATTCTATTAGAATTTTTCAAAATAATTAAATTTCCAAGAAGAAATTTATTACTTTTATAAATAATTGAATTTTTGGGATGAATATTGTTATTTATGAAAATAATTGAATTTTGCAAAAAATTTTATTAAAATGACTCAAAATAATTGAATTTTTGGAAAATTATTTTTATTATTCATCGACATAATTGAATTCTTTCGAAGAATTATTTATGTAAATAATTGAATTCTTGGGAAGAATTTTATTAAAATCTAAAAAAATAATTGAATTATTTCACAAAAAATTACATTCAAACTGTATTTAAAATAATTGATTTCTTTCGAACAATTTCATTAAAATATTTGAAAATAATTGAAGTCTTTCAAAGAATTAAAAAAAAACATTTTTTTAAATAATTAATTTTTTGGAGAAGTTGAAATTAAATTTTTAAAAAATAATTTCATTTTTTGAACAATTCCTGTAAAATTATATTAAAAATAATTGAAATCCTGAGATGAATTTTATTAGTTATGAAAATAATTGAATAGTTGCAAAGAATTTTATTAAAATTTTTAAAAATAATTGAATTCCTGAGAAGAATTTTATTATTTATAAAAAATAATTGAATTATTGCAAAAATTTTATTAAAATGTCTAAAAAGAATTAAATGTCTGAAAAATTTTGTTGTTTTTGAAAATAATTAAATTTTTTGATTCATTAATTTAAGATAGTATTAAAAATAAATGGAATTTTTTGATGACTTTTATTATTTATTTATTTCTTGCTTAGAATTTTATTAATAATATTTTTGAAAAATTGAATTTTCATGAAAAATGTTATTATTAGTAAAAGTGAATTGAATTATTGTAAAAATTGTATAAAAATTTGGTTAAATAATTGATTTTTTCGAAATTTTTTTGAAAATACTATTCTAAATTAATTGAATTTCTGTGGAAATTTTATTATTTATGAAAATAATTGAATTTTTGATGAATTTTACCAAATTTTTTTTTAAATAATTGAATTATTTTGCAAAATGTTATGAAAATACTAGTTGAAAATTAAATTTAGAATATTTTTTGAAAATAATTGAATCGTTTTAAAGAATTTGAGAATTTTTTAGAATATTTTTTTTATTTCCAGTATTAACGAATATAAAGTAGTGAAAATTTAAAAAAAAACAGAAAAAGTACCTTTTAGTGGCTAAAATCTAAAAAAAATTCAGAAATAGTAGCATAACGTAAAAAAGTAGTAAATAGTAGGTTTTAGTAGATGAGCGCGAAGTCTATAAGTCACTGTATTTGATTTGCGTGCGCGCGCAAGGCTCTATCCCCTCTCCTTGAATGCGGCCGAACAGTAAAATTCACAAAAAAGGCAAAAATTACGGTAATTATTGTTACTTTTTTCTGCAAAGAAAGTAGCAAAAAACTCCAGTCACTTAAGATGTTAAGAATAAAAAAAATATTAACCAAAAAATAAATTTTTAAACTATCATCGACAATACTACGCGTGCAACCACTATTTTCGACGCTAATCGACCAGCGTTCATCGAAATATAATAATGAAGGCAAAAATCCTTTTTTACTTTCCATTAAAATGAAAACTTTCATTGTTGAATTTGAGAGATAATTTGAAGGCAGTTATCTCGCACAATATGACAGTATAAAGTAAAGGATGGGAAAAGTATATATATATATCGGTCAACTTGGAAGTTCTCTCACCGGAACGAGATTATCGATGATGCATTCGTGAACGACAAATACAGGGACAAGCGCTCGAATCGTTATCCGGTTTATTACGAGCAACTATTGGAAGGCTGGTACTCGTCGCCATTCAAATATTCACTCACACACACACACACACCTACACAGAAACGTATATTTTATACACATGTGTGCGCGCCTACAATCAACCTCACAGTGATAGAAAATCAATATTTCAATGGCGAATATATTCCTCATAATTTCTCTATGACACGTTATGACCGCATAATTGACCATTGAATAAAAATATATGTTTAAAATATAGTAACATATTTAATAATTTTTCGAATTTTAATAAACAATGAAAGCGACTTTTTTTTACGATTAAAAATTTTCTTTATTTAAACAGCGTTTTTTTGTTTTAAGTTTTAACTAAATGCACTTTTTATTAAACGTTAGATGACATTCGCTATATTATATTATATCCATTCATTAATTCACTATATTTATAATAATAAAAATTATAACATTGATAGTAATGTTAAAGATAATAATAAAAATAATGATAATAGTAACAATAAAAATAATAATAATAATATCAAGAAGTATAAAAATATTCTTCTTTTCTAAAAGAAAAATTTTCTTAAACAAAAAAGTAGTTCGGCCGAATTTTTAGAGTGGGGGTAAAGCCACAAACTTGCGCGCGCACCTAGAGCGCGTTTACTATTATGTAATAATAAAATAAACAAAATTTTATGAACAATAATAGTAAGAATTATAAAAAAATTCTTCTTTAGTGTAACTAAAAGGTAGTTCGGCCGAATTCTTGGAGTGGGGGTACAGCCACAAATTGCGCGCGCACACCAAGCGGTGAAATCTATTAATTATTACTCATTCTTTATACTATATTATTTACTATTTTTTTATCACTATCATTAAACTCATGTAATATTTACATAAATAGATCCAAAAAGAAGAAAAAATTTTATGGAAGAAAAATTTTTATGGTTAATATAATTAGCATCATCAGTGAGAGAAGAAAAGTGGGAGTTTTCTTTTTATGATCAATTTATAAAGAAGAGTATAAATGACAAGTAAAAGATCGATCGTTCATTAATTTTATTAATAAATAAACTGAGACACAAGTTGAACTTAATGATAGACTCACATGTCCATGTGAATTTAAATTATTAAAGTCGATATGTCAGTGTCGCCTTGCGCCAAGTTACATCAGTTAAGAAACAAGTGTATAATGCATTTACAATCAAGAAGCGTGCAATGAATTTAAACGATATTACACATATATAGTATAGAGTATGTACATTTCATCGATAACGTTCGTTGAGAGTATATAATCGATCATTCAGTAAATCGTGAGGAAAATTATCTCCACATCTTCATTATTATTTTTTTTTTTTATTATAGTTTATTAACTATAATATGTATTTAATAATTATTTTTTTTATAATGTGTAAATATATAAAGAAAATAATTATGCTTTATTTCCATTAGAATACTTTCGATCTATTAGTTAATTTTATTAAATAATTACAGGGTTGCCACGCTTTTTCTCATTTCAAATTGCACTGACTTTTCCAGGTTAAAAAACGGAATTTTTCCAGGTTTTTAAAACTACATTTGTTGACAACCAAAATTTAATTTTTTTTCCCTGACTTTCCCTTGAACTCCAGAAAAAATTCTCACTTCTCCTTGACTAAAAAAATATTCTCATTCAGTTTAAAAATTATTACTCAGAAAAATGTTCTATTGGTTCTTTTTTAAATAAATATTTAATCATTATTATTTTTTTAATAGAAATTAAAGTTCTTCAAAACATTCAAATTCAAACTATTTTGAAATTAAACAATTTTAAAAAGATTGTTATAAAAAATGAATAAATCGATCACTCCGAGTCTTCGACACGGAGCAATCGATATCTTCGTGTTTTATTAAAAATATTTAACTAAAATTCTTCTTTAAATTAATTATTTTTAATAATTTTTGAAAAATTTCTTTGAAAAAGTGGGAAAAATTAAAAAACTTTCAAAGATTATAATTTGAAACCTTCTTAAAATTCAATTATTTCTAAAAATAATTGATTTCCAGACAAGAATTTTATTATTTATGAAAATAATTCAATTCTTGGGTAGAAATTTATTAAAGTTTTTAAAAATAATTGAGTTCATAAGAAGAATTTTATGATGTATGAAAATAATTGAATTCTTGGAAAGAAATTGATTAAAATTTCTGAAAATAATTGAATTTTTGGGAAGAAATTGATTAAAATTTCTAAAAATAATTGAATTTTTGGGAAGAAATTGATTAAAATTTCTAAAAATAATTGAATTCCTGACAAGAATTTTATTAAAGTTTTTAAAAATATATAAATTCCTGACAAGAATTTTATTATTCATGAAAATAATTGAATTCTTGGGAAGAAATTGATTAAAATTTCTAAAAATAATTGAATTTTTGGAAAGAAATTGATTAAAAATTCTAAAAATAATTGAATTCCTGACAAGAATTTTATTAAAGTTTTTAAAAATATATAAATTCCTGACAAGAATATTTTATATTTATGAAAATAATTGAATTCTTGCGAAGAAATTTATTAAAGTTTTTAAAAATAATTGAATTTCTAAGAAGAATTTTATGATTTATGAAAATAATTGAATGCTTGGGAAGAAATTTATTGAAATTTCTAAAAATAATTGATTTTTGGGAAGGAATTTATTAAAATAATTAAATTTCTGACAAGAATTTTTTTACTTATGAAAATAATTGAATTCTTGGAAAGGAATTGATTAAAATTTCTAAAAATAATTGAATTCCTGACAAGAATTTTAATAAAGTTTTTAAAAATATATAAATTCCTGACAAGAATATTTTATTATTTATGAAAATAATTGAATTCTTGGGAAGAAATTTATTAAAGTTTTTAAATATAATTGAATTCCTGACAAAAATTTTTTTACTTTTATAAATAATTGACATCTTGGAAAGAAATTTATTAAAATAATTGAATTTCTGACAAGAATTTTATTATTTACGAAAATAATTGAATTCTTAGGAAAGAAATTTATTAAAGTTTTTTAAAAATAAATGAATTTCTAAGAAGAATTTTATGATTTATGAAAATAATTGAATGCTTGGGAAGAAATTTATTGGAATTTCTAAAAATAATTGAATTCCTGACAAGAATTTTATTATTTATGAATTTTTAAGAAGAAGTTTATTAAAATTTCTTAAAATAATTAAATTCTTGATTTTTTGTGACAAGTTTTTAATATTTGTAAGAAAAAAATTAATTTCACATAAAGAATTGTTTCAACAAAATTTTTAAATAATTAAATTCTTTCGACGTATTTGAATAAAATTTTTAAGAATAATTACATTTTTCGAGAAATTTCATTAAAATTGTATTAAAAATTTTTGAAATTTAGCAAAGAGTTTTATTATTTATGAAAATAATTGAAAACCTATACAGAATTTTATTATAATTATGAAAATTATTGAATTTCTGTTAAAAAAATGTTATTCTTCATGAAAATAATTAAATTATTGCGAAGAAATTTATAAAAAAAAAATTTGTAAATAATAGAATTCCTGTGAAATTTTTATTATTTAATTAACTCATTAAAAATTGAAATTTTCTAAAATTTCAAATTAAAACCTTTTGAAGTTTATCTATTTATGAAAATTGTAAACGCAATTCTTTTAAAATTTATCTAATTTTGAATTATTTAAGTAAAATTAGTTTTCACGAATAAGCGCAATATTAGAAAACAATCATTTTTCAGGATTTCGATTAAAATTCCCTGACTTTTCCAGGTTTTTTCAAGGTTTATAAAATTTCCTGACATTTCCAGGTTTTCCAGATTTTCCTGGTTTCCAGGTTGCGTAGCAACACTGAATTAAATAATTATTAGAAATTGCAATCATTGATTATTTTTAATTATTAGTATAGCTTCAATTGAAGTAATATCAAGCTGCAATAGTCGAAGCTATAACAATAATTAACTAATTATAAAAATACTGTTAATTATTACTGTCTCTACTAATAATATTCTTTAATTTAACTCTAAAGGAAGTTCGGCCCTAGTCTGGGAGTGGGGGTAACTTGCGCGCGCACGCGGAGCCAAGAAATCTATTAATTACTATCATTTACTATTATATTTATAATAGTATATATATAATAATAATAATAATAATAATATATAATCTATATTTTAGATACATAATTGAATGTCTGACATGAAAAAAATTAGTCTAAGAACAAAATAAAAATATATTTTCCGACAAGTAAAAATACCAGTCTAATAAAATTTGTAAATTTTCTTTCTTGTTTTTGCAAAAAAAAAAATAAAGATGTTAAAGAATGTTCAAGAATTATCTTCTTAATAGAAAAAGTGGAGAAAAAAGGTTAAACTGAAGAACTCTGTCAATGGACCGATGGCGCCAACTTTTCTCAAGTGAACAACTTATGTATTTAAGTCTCGAAAGTTTGTTGTCGCGAGAAAAATCGAGAAAAATGTGTGAAATAATGAAGACTTCTTTTTCTGTCCTTCAAAAAATAAATAAAGATAAAAAAACTTGTATTGTAAATAATATACATATATAGGCACTCGGTGAATGGAATATTGTGTCATTGTGAGAATTTGCTTGTTAACGTCGCGACGTTTATACTAAAACAAAGTGCAACGTTGCGTGGATGATGGTATGCTTTGCAAGTGTATAAACCATCCGTATACGTTATCATTACACAGTACAAGGTTACTGAAATCAGAAACTCGAGCTACAGCACCGGATCGATATATATATATATATATGTGTGTGTATATATATATATACATTTAGTAGCTCTGGGTTTGCACGCAATAACGTACCTTATACACACTCAAAAGACTTGTTATGAGGAGAGTGTTGGACACCATAATACTCGTCACTCCGATTGAACAAACCATTATTAACGTGCTTCTCAACGCAGTCAAGCACATTATTATTATTATTATTATTATTATTATTATTATTATTATTATTATTTATTTTTTATTTTTATTATTAGTATCAATATTTTTTATTATTTTCCATTATTATTACGTTCGTAGTTGCTATATTATGAGATATTATAATTTAGATATATTTTACTTTTTTAAATTTAATATCACTGTTATTATCAAAATTATAAGATAATTGCCATTGTTTTATTTACTGTTTAATTCCAGTGGACAAAATATTTATTTTAAAAAATTATTCTATTTTTTAATGTAATTAAGAAATTATGAAACAATTGAGTCAAGTTTAATAATAATAATAATAATAATAATAATAATAATAATAATAATAATAATAAATTCTTTGCTCAAAAAATAATTTTTTATTTTTGTTTTGTTTTTTTTTGCGCAAAGGAGAAAGAAAAAGGGCGTCTCTCTTGTGGTGCGAGAAAAAAGGTGAGCTAAAGATCGTTTCTCTCGATAAACGTGCACGCTGGCTGTATTCTTAAAGTGCGACGTTAAGCGAAAAGATAAGAAAATGCCTTAACAAACATCAGAAGCGAGAGAAATCGAGACTGCGAAAATGAATTCAAAGATGAAAGAGAGGAGAGAAAAAGTATAGCGAAAATGAGATAGGAAAAGGGCAAAACGTAATTTTAAATCTTATATATATATACTTTATACATTTTACGATCTACTTGGAACTTTTTATGGTTGATGAAATTATTACAAAGAAGCCTTTTTTAAACTCTTTTATACGTTTGTCAAACTATCGCACACCTTTCCATATAAGAAATCCCTTCAATAAAATTTTCTTCTCTAAAATAAATTTTCCTCAAATTTCTATATATATATATACATATAATTTCCTCTATACATAAAAAATTTTCCCGAAAAAAATCTTTTCTCTTAAAAAAAAACTCAATTTTATCGAATTGTTTTATTTTTTTTTGTTCTATTTGGAATTAAAAGCGAAAAAGTTTCTTAATTCTAAATAAAATTCATTTAATTCTTCAATTTGTATTTTTCTAAATTTTAGAATTTTAAAATTCTTCTTAATTTGTATTTTTCTAAATTTATTATCAGTTCATTTAGAAAAATTAATCGAAATTCCAGAGGAAAGAAAATATAATTCAAATGTTAATCGTTCTTTTTTTTATCTTCACTTTTCTCTTTTGCAACGTATGTTAAGGTACAAACGTTCTTTTGAAATTCACAAGCAACTTCTTTTACGATCACTTGCGTATAGAAAAGCGAGAGAGAAAGAAAGAAAGAGAGAAAAAGAAAAAATCAAAAGAAAAAAAAGAAAAAAGAAAAGAAAAGGTCATGGAGACAAAAGGTAGAAATAGAAAAACCAGGATTAAGAAATAAAGAAATGGAAAATAAGAAGATAGGAAAACGCAAGGACCAAGATGAGGTCATTTTACCTCTTAGTGGCTTAAAATAACATTTCAGGAGTATGCCTGGAAAACCCGAGATATCCACTTTCAAAATTCAATTTGTGCTTATGTTATAGTTTTGAATTTTCCGAGATAAACAGAGAAAAAGAGAAAACGAATTTTAAATTGAGTATAAGAAACAGTATATCGACTTGTATCTTCAGTTATTTGGTATATATATAATATGTAGTTTTCAAAAGTTTCCTATTGTACAGCGGTAAATTTCAACTTATTAGTAGATTAAAAAAAAGATACAAAAATTCTTCTTTAAACTCTTCTTCCTTCAATTTCCTTCAATTTTCTTCAAAAGTTTAATTAATTTTTAATTGTAAAATGATTCGAAAATATATCAATAGCTTTTATTTAAAATAAATATTTAATCATTTATTATTTGTCCACAGGAATTAAGATTTTCAAAAATTTCAAATTCAAACCTTTTTGAAATTATACGATTTATAAAAAAATGTTATAAAACACGACCAAGTGAGAAAATCATTATTTCATTATTATAAGATTATTGCTACTGTAACTTTTTCAAAATTATTTTCATCATTCAAGTGAATTATTATTTTTCTGAATTTTTAACTATAATTCTTCCTTAAATCAATTATTTTTAATAATTTTTTAAAAAGTTCTTTGAAAATTTTCAAGTTTATTTGTTTAGAAAATTTAATTTTACGAAATTTCATCGATTATTCGAAAATTCTTTAATTAAATCCAAAATTAAATCTATATTATAAAATAAAAAACTTTAAATAATTTCAAAAAAAAAAATCAATATTAAACTTTTTCAAAAAAATTACCTAATTCTACAGAATCGTTAGTTAAAAGTATGAAAAATTAAAATTTTCAAAGATTTTAATTTGAAACCTTTCTAAAATTCAATTATTTAAAATTTTAAATTATTATTATTTAAAATTTTAATTGAAATTCATTTTTAGAACAATTTTTGATAGAAAATTCTATGAGAATACAATTTAATTATTGTTAAACAATAAAAAAAATTGTTCATAAAATTCAATTAGATTTAAAATTTTCAATTTAAATTATTAAAGAAACTCCATTATTTTATTATTTAAAAAAAATTAAAGAAATTCTTCAAAATAATTTAATTGGGATTTTCAAAAATTTTAATAAAATTCTTCAAAAGAATTTAATTGGGATTTTTAAAAATTTTACTTTTTCACTGATTTATAAATTCAATTTTTCAAAACTTGAATAATTTTGTTAAATAAATATTTAAATAATTATTATTTGTTTTTCCATGGAAAATAAAATTAGAAAAACTTAAAATTAAAACCTTCTGAAATTTAATAATTTCTTAAAATTACAATCATAACTCTTCGAAAATTAAATTATTTTCTACAATTTTTAACTAAACTTCATTTCCAAATCAATTATTTTTAAAGTTTCTTACAATTATTTAAATAAAAATATTCAATTTTCCATAATTATTCTACCTGTAACTGTTTATGGTTCTTTTTCATAAAAGTTATTAAGATGAATTATTATTGAAAATATTTAACCAAAAATGTTGAAAGTAATTTATTTTTAAAAAATTATAATAAAGAATTTCTTAAAATTAATTTTTCAAATATATTTTTATTTTTGAAAGTTTTAAGGTTTTTCATTTATACTTACAATTGAAAAATTTCCAAATAATTGAAATTTGGTAAAATCCTTTACCAATAATTGAATTTTTGAAAAATATTAAAAGAAATAATCAAATTTTTATGCAGAATTTTAATTTTAAAAACGAACATGATTTCTCCGAAATTTCAAAAAGTCTAAAAAAGTAAATTTCAAAAAATTTTAATTAATTTTATTCGAAGATAATTATCTTGGAACAAAAATGAATCTAATAAAAAGGAATTTTTGAAAAATTATAAAACTCAGTTTTTTAAAAATATTGCCATGTTATTTTACGAAAATAATTGAATTTTTGTATAATAATTGAAAAGAAACTAATTTTTTGTTGAATTTTAATAAAAAAAATATTGTTTTCTCCAAAGTGTTACAAATAATTCTAAAAAATTTCAATGTTACTATTTTTTGTACGTATTTGAATTTTCGGAAATATGTAATTAAAATTATTGAAAAATAATTGTATTTCAAAAAATTACAAGGAAAAATTTTTGTAAGTATTACTTTTTTCAAAAATATTTTATAATTTTTAGAAGTTAATTTCAATTAAATTTTATATTTTGAGAATTCAATTATTTTCAAAATTTCCAATTGAAACTTTTCAAAAGTTTATTTACAAAAATTATAATAAAATACTTGATAAAATCAATGATTTTCAGTTAAATTTGACAAAATTTCAATTATTGAAAAATTTTTTAATTTTATAATTCAAAAATTTTATTAGAAAAATCATTCAAAAATAATTTTTGAAATATTTGTCTATTTATACTTTTTACACTATAAAAATCGAAATAAATTGCCTGTAAATAATAAATTAAGGTAATAAAATTATTTATTATTATTATTATTATTATTATTATTATTATTATTTACTATTATTTTTTCTTTAAAGTGAATTTTTCTTAAGTGCATAATTTATGCTATAACATAAAAATTAATTGACATGATTGAAGGCTGACTGAGACTTTCAAGGGAAGTGTACAAGTTCAAGTGTAAATTTATCAACATTATATTCAATATATATATATATGTATGTTGTCACTCTGCGTGAAATCGCAGTATACTCGTGTTAATAATGCGGAAGCGAATCAGAATCAAGTGTGATAGTGTAACAATTTTAATACTTTACAGAACTCAGAATTTATAATAAAAATTAACTTGAATCATAAAATAATTTTTTGGCATTGAATAATTATCAAAATTACATATCCATCAATGAGAAATAAATAATGTTATAATTAAAATAAGGAAAACATATAAAATGAATATACAACTAAAAATTAGATAATTATACCATCAATTTTATATAAAAATTATCGAGTCACAATAAATAAATCTGGAAATGAGTTAATCACAGATTGTCAAATATAATATAAGGGATATTATCCTTATTGATAATTTAATCGGTATATTCATGTATAAAAAAATCGCCCTGGGAGAGACGTATTAATTAACTTTCATTCACACATGAGAACATAAAACTTTACTTATCAGGCAAGACTTGAGCAGTTAGCGTCCGTTGCTTCATCCAAAACCCCGCCGCGCCCTCGAGTCGCACGCTGGTTTCAGTTAATGAGGTGAAAGTCACTCTTATCCACTCTTATGGAGTCTCACTCCATCCTCTGCAACCTGGTACCAAGGGACGAAGTCTAGATCGCTCTCGAGATGCTCTGCCTTTCATCAATTTAAATCCGCCCACTATAAATCGCCACACTACGAAATTTCATGTACAAAAAAAAACTATAAACATCCAAACTAATATTTGTGATTTTACATAATTGAAAAAACGATATGAACTTACCATCAGCGTCCTTGGCGTGCACTTGAATTCGTAGAGCGGATTCAGCCGTCAGTTCCCAGGGCGATGGTCAATTAACTTGATCCACGCTTCTGTGAACCGACGCTAGCCTCCCGCTCTTTCACGAATTTCCCTCACTTATTGTAAGATGTGCCGAGCCAAGGACCCTGATAGGCCCCCACATTATCAGAGCATCCCAAAACGACACCAGATCCATCCCCTCGAACCCCAACGTCCAGGCAACCCGGAGGGCACGACGGTATAATGGAACAACATCGCTTCATTCTCCCCCTAGCTCTTTATAATGCAATGATACAGAGATACTAAATATACACACATTTCTTTACGACGATTACAATTTCATATAATATGCAAGATCAATTACCAAATTGACATCTCCTCCTCCCCATTTCTTTTCACTATTTACAAAATCATATCACATCAGCGTCGACAATAAAATAACTCATTCTATAACATTTCCTGATGATACTCATTATACAAATTAAGCATTCTCATACATCAATTATTATACAACGAATATGCATTCCAAATATCATATGAATCCAGTTACAATTAACCGATGCCCACAATTTCTTATTTCTGAGTGTTAAAAGAAAGAAAAGGTCAAGTTTCCTCAATCCAATGAAATGACACTAACCATTTTATATTTTATAGTTATTATTATTATTTATTTATTTATTTATTCTTTTTTTATAATAGATTATAAAGAAAAACATAAAAGAGAATATTTGATTTTTTTATTTCTTTTTGGTAGTGATGTTTATAATTTCGCATACCGTTCGAAGTGCCAGCAATTTGATTATTTTTACAAATATTCATTTTTGATATATTTTTTTAAATTAATTTGATGATATATACCAATAATGCGATTTCTATTTTTATGATCCCCAAGTTCAAATGATCCGTTGTTAAAATCTCGCAATATTTCATAAGGACCATAAAATATGTGGAAGAATTTGCTGGTTACTTTTTTCAAAGCATCAGATTGCTTTGGTACTTGTAATAATACAAGGTCACCCACCTGCAACGATATTCTTGACGTCGATTTCTGTGTTTTTGCTCGACGCTCGAAACTTTTTTTTAATCGTTCCCTAGCCAATACAATTTTTGCTTCTCCCGACAAATTATCACCTTCTGGAAATTTAACAATATCGAAAATCTGATCCTTCGGTTTTTTCCCAAAATGTAATTCGAGAGGACAAAATCCCGTACTCATGTGAGTAGTCGAATTCAAAAAAAACTCAATATCCGATACGCAACGCGCCCATCTCGTATGCTTATCCGCGCACAGAGTTCTAAAAAGGCGCCCTATTTCTCTCATTACGCGTTCAACGGGATTCCCCTGGGGATGACGAATCGACGAGAATATAACCTTAATTCCAACCTCACGCAACCTCTGTCCCCATTTAGGCGATGTGAATTGGGACCCGTGATCCGACAGAATTCTTTTTGGATAACCCATATCCGGAAAATATGATTGGAAAAGTTTTCTCAAGACAGTATCTGTGGTCTCCCTTTTAATCGGAAAAAGCCTCACGTATTTAGAGAATACATCTAGTACAACAAAGATGTACTCCATCCCCCCTGTTGACCTTGGCAGTGGCCCAAAAAAATCCACACAGACAAGATCCTGCGGTTCCGACGAATATACCATCCGATACACACTCGACATATTCGTGTTATTGATCTTTACGCGCTGACATAAATCACAAGATGTTACCAATTTTTTAATTTCCGCATTCATAGCTTTCCAATAATAGTATTGACGAATATACGCTCCAGTTTTAAACACCCCTGGATGTCCTAATTTCGTATGAATACAGTCAACGATCCTTCTCGTGAGTACCTCAGGTATGACAATCTGCCATGCCTTCAACGTCTGATCGAAGCGAAATAAAATCTGTTCTTCCACGACAAAAAATCGAGATAATTCTCTATTTTTAACTTTCTGAATAATTGAGCGGATATTCTCATCTTCCCTTTGCAGAGTTTCTAGATTTTTTAGATCATAAGTAAGATCACTGGTCAAGGTCAACCCGGAGCAACCATTCAATTCAACCCCCTGAGATTCAACATGCAAAACATCGATCGACAACCCCTCCTGCACCACGGATTCAAACTTCCCTCTTGGATTCCGACTAAAGAAGTCTGCCACCACGTTATCGCTACCTTTACAATATTCCACCTCAAAATCGTATTGCTGGAGCAGCAAACTCCATCTGATAAGACGGGAATTAAGATAAGGAGTGGAATTTAGAAACGTTAACCCTTTGTGATCGGTGATAATCACAAATCTCGTTCCTAGCAAATAAATTCTAAGTTTCATAACAGCATATACTATAGCTAGCAGCTCCTTTTCCGTCGTTGTATAGTGTAACTCCGCCTCCGCCAAACAACGACTCACCAGCGCCACCACCCTAAATTCATTTAGATCATCCACCTGATATAAAATGCCAGAAATCCCCAAATCGGACGCATCGGTTTGTAGTCGAAATTGCTTACCAGGCAAATAATGATCCAGTTGAACGCAATTTATAAAGGCCAACTTCATATTTTCGAACGCCCGATCATGTTGCGGAGTCCAATCCCAAAAATTTTTTTCTTTTAATAAAGACCTGAAGGGTTCCAATAAAATGGCATGTTTGACTGTAAACTGGCGGTAATAGGTGCACATTCCTATGAACCTTTGCAATTCTGTTCGATTTCGCGGTTTTTCAAATTTTTGAATTAATTCGAGTTTATCTTGTCTCGGTTTAACCCCATCCACGGACAGCTCGTGCCCCAAAAATTTAACCTCTTTTTTACCAAACAAAGATTTATCCAAATTCAGAGTAAAATTATTTTCTTGTAACACTGTAAAAATTTTTTCAATTTCATAAATATGATTATAAAAATTTCCCTTAGTTGTAATTAAAAAATCGTCAATATAAATAGTCAAAGTTTCTTCAAATTGATTCCCTAGAACTTCATGCAGCGATCGAATAAACACGGAACCAGCCGTCTTTAGGCCAAATGGCAGCCTGCAGAACTGGTACATCTGAGAATCATACAGAAACGCAGTGTACTTGCGACTATCTGGATGCAGTGGTATCTGCCAGTACCCTGTTGCCAAATCAGTAGTCGACAAGTAACTAATACCCTGAAATTTCTGTAATAATTCATAAACCAAAGGCGGAGCCTCGTGATCCGATTCGATTATTACATTAATAAATCGAGCATCCAAGCAAATACGTACCGTTCCATCACTTTTGATGACTATACGTATTGGGTTGCAATAAGAAACATTACATTTCTCAATGACGCGTGCTTCTAACATTTTTTGTATTTTACAACTTACTTTTTTTCGATGAGCTATCGGAATTGAATATGTTTTAAACACAGGTACTTTATGGGGCTTAACACGAATTTGGTAGGGAGTGACTTTTGCACCACAATTTTTTTCGGAAAATAAATACTCAAATTTGGACATTACTTGTGCAAAAACCTCTCTTTCACGATCAGTGATCCCCGGAATCTCAGAAGCGATAACTTCAACGTCTCTCAAAAAAGTATTTCCCACATCGATTCGACTTATATATCCTTCCTGACAGATTCCAATTTCCTTAAATGATTCTATCTCTCTCGAATAATCCTTATTATACTCCCCAGCATCAATAAAATCAACAAAATTTGGATCTATTTCCTGATCATATTCATAAATATTTTCACGATGCTTTTTAATTACTACGTGTTCTTTATTTACATTATTTGCTAGTTCCTGCACTGAAGTTTCTTTTACACGGCTCGTATCTATGACAGACAGAGATTCGTCATCGGTCTTACTGGCGCGTGAATTCCCCATGATCTGATCCCCACCATTAGTCTCACCACCGATCTCCCCACCTAGCGTCATACCAAAATCCCAACCCACATCACAAGCCTCTAACACCTGAATATACATTATCGGATCGTCACTTTTATTATCGGCATGTTTTTCCACTCTATTTCCAAAATGAGTTACTGAATTGTTCAATTCAATACCATCGACTATTATTCCCAATTTATCATAATCAATTACCACTCGATTTTTTAATAACCAATCATTACCTATTATCATATCATTCGACAAATTAGGAACCACTAAAAATTGAGATGAAATCTTTTTTCCATCTATCCTGACGTCACATGCGACCTGTTTTTTAACAACCGTCGGCTTCTTACCAATTGCAGTAAATAATCTAATATTAGTTACAGGCAGAATGAAGAACTTCCCATGTTGTTTCAAATAAGCATAATATGACTCAGAAATCGCGGTAATCTGGCTACCCGTGTCCACGAGTGCCTTCATGGGGACAGAGAAAATGGAGAGGGTAACCCGTGGGCAGAGGGGAATATGACACGAAGGAGTTACCCTCTCTGACTCCCCACCCAGGAGATCCCTACTCAAACTATCAAAGTCATGATAATCGTAACACCGCGACAATTCCACGTTAGAGATATTATTTTCCATTGCGCTATCAAAATCTTCTCCATCGGCACCCTGACTACCATATTTACACCATGTCGGAGGGGGAATTGACAAATTTGGGAGAGAGATCTTCTCCTCCTCTGCATTGAAATGAGTAAAGTAATGACTATTCGACTCAGCCCGGCCGGGACTCATACCAATATTCGATGTCACCACCTTTGCAGGGAAGTTTCCCCGATTGTTACTCTGCTGCTGACTCCCACCTTGCATCGGTCTTCCATCCCCCCCTCGAGACTGATTCCCACGCGACTCACCTCTCTTCTCCTCGGTTCTATCGCCATGAAAGAGGGGCCCCCTTTTAGAACTCTCCTGCTTATCACGAAATGTTACATCTAATTGTGACAACACTTGACATAATTTTTCAAAATCCGCAAAATCCACAGCCGACAAAATTTCTCGAATTCGCATGGGTAACTGCTGTATGATCGTATAGTGGAGTTCATAATTTTCCATCTTCGGTGTAAAATATTGCGCGTCTTTAACTTGATTGAGAAAATATGAATTAAGTTGATCTTTCGAAGGATCAAACTTTCTTTTATGCCACTCCGACTTAATTCTCACTCGAACGGCTACAGAATAAAATTCGTCAATAAATTTTTTTTTAAAATTAGCATAATCAGCGAACGTTTGCGTTTCGAACCACAATTTTTCGTTTCCGTCAAAAACATCGTCCAGATATTCTAACCGTTCATTAAGAGAAATATGTTTAATCTTAAAATATTTATCCAACTTTTCAATAAAAACTTGAGGATTTTGAGCTTCACGAAATTTAGGCGGTTTAACTTCAATATGAATTGCGCGCATTCCGTCAATCAAGGTTTGAAAAAATTGTTGATTATTATTATTTACCGGCACTTCAGCGAGTTGTTTTCGAATAGCCTGCAATTGATCATTTTGAGTTTTAGTTAACAATCGTAAATTATTTATTTCTACACTATATTGATCAATTTGTAATCTATGACTGTGCTGTAATTGTAATAAGTCATTATTTAACTTATCAATTTGTTGTTGAGCATGTTGCAACTTGACCGATTCTTTTTCCTTTTCTGGATTCGGAGTCATATTTTTAATTTGCGAAAATCTACCACGTTTATTTATTCGTTTACTACTCAACGGCGTCGATATTACTCTTTTCAAATGCGACCTTGTTCTTACCGGAGAGCGTATGGACATAAATACAACAACAAAAATTACACAATCATTCACACGACAAAATGAATACAATATAAAAACAATTTAGAGGACACACAACGTCGGGTCCCTGTTCGGGCGCCAAATGTAACAATTTTAATACTTTACAGAACTCAGAATTTATAATAAAAATTAACTTGAATCATAAAATAATTTTTTGGCATTGAATAATTATCAAAATTACATATCCATCAATGAGAAATAAATAATGTTATAATTAAAATAAGGAAAACATATAAAATGAATATACAACTAAAAATTAGATAATTATACCATCAATTTTATATAAAAATTATCGAGTCACAATAAATAAATCTGGAAATGAGTTAATCACAGATTGTCAAATATAATATAAGGGATATTATCCTTATTGATAATTTAATCGGTATATTCATGTATAAAAAAATCGCCCTGGGAGAGACGTATTAATTAACTTTCATTCACACATGAGAACATAAAACTTTACTTATCAGGCAAGACTTGAGCAGTTAGCGTCCGTTGCTTCATCCAAAACCCCGCCGCGCCCTCGAGTCGCACGCTGGTTTCAGTTAATGAGGTGAAAGTCACTCTTATCCACTCTTATGGAGTCTCACTCCATCCTCTGCAACCTGGTACCAAGGGACGAAGTCTAGATCGCTCTCGAGATGCTCTGCCTTTCATCAATTTAAATCCGCCCACTATAAATCGCCACACTACGAAATTTCATGTACAAAAAAAAACTATAAACATCCAAACTAATATTTGTGATTTTACATAATTGAAAAAACGATATGAACTTACCATCAGCGTCCTTGGCGTGCACTTGAATTCGTAGAGCGGATTCAGCCGTCAGTTCCCAGGGCGATGGTCAATTAACTTGATCCACGCTTCTGTGAACCGACGCTAGCCTCCCGCTCTTTCACGAATTTCCCTCACTTATTGTAAGATGTGCCGAGCCAAGGACCCTGATAGGCCCCCACATTATCAGAGCATCCCAAAACGACACCAGATCCATCCCCTCGAACCCCAACGTCCAGGCAACCCGGAGGGCACGACGGTATAATGGAACAACATCGCTTCAATAGAGTAAAGGATTGAACAGCGCTCGAGTAGCAAGTGCCAAGATTCGCACAGATTACGAATACAGGCAAGTTTCAGATTGGGCACACTGCCAAAATATGTCGCTTTGTTAGCACGACTAATTTCCAATATCTCATACCATATATGTCTTTATATATTATATAAAATATCATTGATATCGTGACTCTGAAAAAATCAATAATTTCAAGAAGTTTGTAATTTATCTCTCCTTTCGAACTATTACTTCCAATAAATAAAATAAATAAAATTATTTGCAAATTCCGATCGAAGACAAATTTATCTTCACAAAATCGGTTTTTGTTTATTTTGAGAAAATGATTATAGGATTTTATTTTCAAAAAAAAGTGACTGAATAGTATTTAATATTCGCAATTTTTCCAAATATTGACGCAATAATAGTTAGATTTCTTCGCTCTGCGCGCGCATGTTACCCCCACTCCTAGAATAGGGCCGAACTACCGTTGGAGTTAAATTAAAGAATATTGTGAGTAAAGACTAATAATTTAATGTATTTTTTAAATTATAATTAATTATTGTTATAACTTTAATTATTGCCCGCTTAGTATATAATTTCAATCGAAGCTAAACTTTCGATAGGCAATAATTTTGAAACGAAAAAATCGGATATACATTAGCAGTTCACCTTGAAGTGATCATCGCATATTAGAAAGACATTGAAAGATAAAGTGTATATTTATAAATTAGTAAACAAAGTTAAAAACCGGAAATGCAAGTGTATGGGGACATATATAAAAAATGTATGTGTGTATAAATGTGTATCGCTATTACCCGTGGCGGTATTATGCAAGAGAAAGGCAGGTACTGAAAAGAGAGAGAAACAGAGGAAGTTGACGAGAGAAGAGTGAGAGGAAAAATTATTACGGTGCTCTGGTCGTAAAAGTATGATGAGAGATAAAAGCAGAACATATATCCCACCGATACACAGACACACATATATATATGCATACTGTATTTATGCGCAAGGACGTAAAACCGATAGTTCGTCCCACATCTAAAGCGCGCAAGCCTTCACGAGAACGTCTAAAAAAGGTGAGAAGTCATTTATATATGGCAAGTGGAATATTACGATGGCAAAAACTGTAGAAGCAAAAACTACCAAAAATTTAAGTAATTTAACTGTAAAGACCAAAAATACAAAAACTTTAACTATAGAGGCAAAAACTACTAAAAATTTAACTATAGAGGTAAAAACTACTAAAAATTTAACAATAAAGGCAAAACATACCAAAAATATAACTATAAGGGCAAACACTACCAAAACTTTAACTGTAGAGGCAAAAACAACCAAAACTTCAAGTGTAGAGGCAAAAACTACCAAGAATTTAAATGTAAAGTCAGGGTTGACACAAAAAATTAATTTTGTTTTTCCCTGACTTTCTTCCCTGATTTCCAGACAAAAGTTTCACTTTTTCCCTGACCCTAAAGAATATTCTGATTCACTCTAAAAATTATAAGATTCTCCAAAAAGAAAATCATTTTATTACATTTACTTACAAATTTCTTTAATTGTAAAATTATTTGCAAACATTAATAACTTCATCAATCATTTTTAAATAACTATTTAATTATTATATTTCCATAGGAATTAAAATTTTTCAAAACATTCAAATTCAAACATTTTTAAAATTCAACAACTTATAAGAATATTATTATAAAACACGAAGATATAAATCACTCCGAGTCTTCGATATCTTCATGTTTTATAAAAATCTTCATGTTTTATAAAAATTTCAATTTCCATAAAATGTTTAAAAAAAAATTAAATTATTACCAAAAATTATAATAAAATACGTTGCAAGAATTCAATTACTTTCATAAATTAATAAAATTCTTCACATCAGGGTTTCAATTATTTTTCATACAATTTTAAATAAATTTCTCGAAAAATGAAATTATATTCAAAAATTTTTTTGCAAGAATTAAATTTCTACATTTTACAAATAATGAAATTCTTCGTTGAATTTCAAAAATTTTCAAAATTTACTCTTTTAATAAAAGTTTTTAAAAGAATTCAGTTATTTAAGTAAAAAGTAATAAAATTCGTTGCAGAAATTCAATTATTTTCAGAAATTTTATTAAAATTCTTCGAAAGAATTCAATTTTCGATTATTTTAAAAAATTCATGCTTTCATGCTTTTAATATATTCATTAATATTCATTTTTAAATCAATTTTTATTAGAAAATTCTACGACAATTCAATTATTTAAATAGAAAAATAAATAATTTACTGAATAAATGAATGTTTTTACACGGAGAAAAATGTAATGTAACCTTTACTTCTTTTATAGTAAAAAATTTCCGGTAAAGCATTTCTGGTAATTTTTACTACTTTTGTAATAAATTTTGCTACTTTCGAAGTAAATTTTACTAATTTTTACAAAAATTTACTTCGAACGTAGCAAAATTTACTCCAAAAGTAGTAAAAATTACCAAAAATGCTTTACTGGAAATTTTTTTACTATAAAAGTAGTAAAAGTTACTTTATATTTTTCTCCGTGTATAAATTGAAGTATCATAAAGAATTTTATCAACATAATTGAATTTTTTCGAGGAATTTTAATAAAATTTTCAAGAATGATTAAATTTTTAGAGGAATTCGATTAAAATTGTATTAAAAATAATTGAAATTCTATCATAAGTTTTATTATTCGTGAAAATAATTAAATTTTTTAAAAAATTTTATTACTTATGAAAATTACTGAATTATTTGGAAGAAATTTATAAAAAAATTTTAAATATTTGAATTCTTGTGTAATTTTTATTATTTATGAAAATAATTTAATGTTTGCTTAGAATTTTATAAGCATTTTTTTTTTTTAAATAATTGAATTCTTTTGAAAAATGTTATTAAAATAGTGGATATTGAAAATCATTGAACTGATGAAAATTTTTTTAAAACAATTGAAATTTTGCAAAGCATTTTATTAAAATTTTTGAAAATAATTGAAATTCGGAGAAGAATTTTATTATTTTTAAAGATAATTGAATTTTGACGAGAATTTTTTTTAATTTTTGAACATAATTGAATTTTTTTCAATTATTTATAACTTTTCCAAAATTCAATTCTTTCCAGTACTTTAATAAAAATCCCTAACTTTTCCTTGATTTCCCTGACCAATTTTACTTTCCCTGACTTTTTCCTGACCTGTGGCAACCCTGTGTAAATTTAAAAACTACCCAAAATTTAACTTTAGAGGCAAAAACAATTAAAAATTTAACTATAGAGGCAAAAACTACCAAAATTAGAAAACTATTTTATACCAACAATTATTTATTTAAAAATTAATTAAATTTTAAATTTAATTTGTATTGAAATACAAACAAAACATTTAATTATATTGTATTTTATTAAGATTTTTTAGAAAATAATTAAATTCTTCTCAAAAATTTATTACAATTCTCTAAAATAATTTAATTCATTAATTCAATAAAATTCTTTCAAAAAATTTCTTTTATCTAATGAATATAATCGATTTTGTTAATAATTGTAATTTAATAATTTTACTTTTAAAATTTTATTAAAAATAAATTTTTGCGAAGATTAAACTCTAAAGATTAAACTCTTAACGATTAAAGAACTCTTTTAAAATTAAACTCTTCTGAAACAATTCTATTAGAATTTTTGTAAATAATTAAATTCTCTTGAAGAGTTTTTTTAAAGTTTTTTTTTTGAAATAGTTTTTTAAATAATTTTAATTGAAAGATTTTAAAATAATTGAATTAAAGAAATAATTGTTTTTTACTTTTTAAAATAATAGCCTGTTAATAATTATAATTAAATATTTGATTATTGAAGTTTATTAAAATTGCATTGAAGATAATTAAATTCATGAGAAGAATTTTATTATTTATAAATAAATAATTTAATTCTTACAATGAATTTTATTACTTTTAAAAATAATTCAATTGTTTTGTACGATTTATTACAATTTTAGAAAATAATTCGATTGCTTTATAAAAAATGTTATTGAAAATTAAAAAATAATTTATTTGTTTTTTGATGAATTTATTAAAATTTTAGAAAATAATTGAATTTTTTCGAAAAGTATTATTAAAAATTGTATTTAAAAGAATAATTGGATTTTTGCAAAGAATTTTATTATTTATAAAAATAATTGAATTTTTGCAAAGAATTTTACTATTTATAAAAATAATTGAATTGTTTCGAAGGACTTATTAAAATTTTAGAAAATAATTGAAAAATTCTGAAAATTTTTTAACGAATTAAGAAAAAAATTGAATTTTTTCGTGAAATTTTATTAAAACTTTGCTAAAAATGATAAAATTTCAGCAAAAAAAATTTACTACTTATAAAAATAATTGAATTCTTGCAAAGAATAAGAATTATACAAAAATTTTCGAATATTCAAAAATTTATATTTGAAAATAGAAAATTTTCTCATTTGCATAATAATAATAATAATAAATTGAATTCCACGTTAGTAGTATAATTAGTAAAATCTAAATTTTTATTTGGAGCGTAAACAGCTTTTCGAAAGAATGTAAATAAAAATAAATTATCGCGAGAGGGAGAATCTTTTCTAGTTTTGAAATTACCGATATAAATTACAACTAAACTATCGTGACGCCAACATAGTTATCTATATAAATTTATTTATTCCAAGGAAGCTGATATTATTTCCGGGGAAAATTGAGAGCAGTAATTTTCTCCTCATCGAAGGGAATAGATGGTAGTGAGGCGTCTCCGGGGCGCCGTTATAAGATGCCCTGAAAGTGAGACAATATAATTAGCGTTCATCTCGATCCGTGACGCCTGCTGCTATGCTTCCTTTACTATAAACGTGAATCTTTTATTTACCGTTGCCCATTCTGCTCTAGATCTTTCTTATTTAAAAAAAAAGAAAAGAAAAAATATATTTTTCTTCTCTCACCACTTTTTTTTCTTTTCTCTCTCTCTCTCTCTCTCTCTTCGAAAAAAAATAGGTCACACGATTTTTTTTTTACTAAAAGATTACATATTCAAAACATGCCGAGAGAATTATTTCCTAACTTATAGAGAAAATTCCATCTAGAAATTTTTTTCCCTAAAAACTTACCACTCTTCATCCAATAGAAAAATTTTTTCAAAAAAATAATTTTATCCTCAAGTTAAAAAAATTCTTTTTAAAGAAATAATTTTATCCTTAATTTAAAAAAATTTTTTCTCAAGTTTAAAAATTGAAGAGGGGTAAGAATTTTTTATCTCAAAAAATTTACCTCTTGCCATCTGATAAAAAATCTATTTTTCAAAATACGATTTTTTTCTTCAAACTTAAAAAAAATTTTTTTTAAAGAGTTAGGGATTTTTTTATTTCTAATGGAAGGGAAATAAAGTGGAATGTAAAAACTTTTTAATGTTGATGAATTTTAAAGACTGTCTTTCAAAAAAGAAGAAGAAGAAGAAGGAAAGGAGAAAAAAAATCCGAGTGCATTGACTCATGAGAAGTAAGGGAGTGGAAAATTGGAAATGAGTCGCTTCGTTCATAGTCGACTATAAACTCGACGTTGAATTTCCAATTAAAAAGAAAAGACACTTTACGAGTTATGTTTCACTTATTGGCACTTAAATTTTCTTTCGAACAGAAAAAAATTATACTTTCAAATTTCGCAACTAATTGAGGCCAAAATAAGTCTCAAACTTCTCAAACGTTAATTGTAATAATAATAACAATAATAAATAAATAAATAAACAAGCAATAAATAAATAATAACAATAATAAAAATAATAATAATATAATAATAATAATAATAAAAATAAAATAATAATAAAAATAATATAATAATAATAATTAATATAATAACTCTAAAGATAGTTCGGCCGAATTCGGGGAGTGGGGGTATGGGTATACCCATACCCCCACTCCCCGAATTCGGCCGAACTATCTTTAGAGTTAAAGTAAAGAATATTATTTTTATAATTATTTATTAATATTGATATTATTATTTATATTATTATTTATATTCGTTTTATATTTTAATTTTTATATTCTTTCTAAAAAATTATTTTCTAAAAAAATATTACTTATAACTAATAATAAATAATTGCTATAATTAAAATCAGTAAAACATTTGGAATCTACTAATAGAGGAAATTAACAATAATAATAATAAAATTACCTACAAAAAAATGGGTTTGGCTTTTTCGTATACTCTCAATTTTGAGGGTCAATAAGAGAGGAGGGGGAAAATTGTTATTTGAAAACGTTGAGTGAAACGTTACTGAAATTTATGCTGTTTCGTAGGAAGCAGTAATTCTTTACTATATACACATTATTGTCCATTAATGTATTCTACGAAAAAGAGAATCAATCACTTTAACAAAAAAAAAGTCTCACAGGAAACAGCGGATTGTCCGCCTGCTTTGTTGGCTGAACGCCTCCCTATTACTCCCCTCTATACACAGTCTGGTTTAACTCTTAATGAACGCTTTCAGGTAGTATTCACACCGTATATATTTATCCACAAATTCCATTTTTAAACTCATTGCAAAAGAAAAAAAAATTCTACAATTAAACTTTTATCAAATTTCCTCTCTATTATCTATTTTAAAAAAATAAACGAACTATTTTTTGTTGTTGAAAAAAATAGGGTTAGAAAAAAGTTCTCTAATAAAGTATTTTTTTCATGAAAAAAAAAAAAATGTTGATGGTAGTATAAAATTTTTTCCGTTCTATTTAAAATTATTAGTACCTCTATTAGGATTGTTTGTTTTTGTATTTTGAAAAATTCAGAAAAGTGTATAATTAGAAGATGAAAAAAAATGTCACACAATAAATTGAATGAAAAAAAAGAAGGGAAAAAAACTCACCAGGTGTGTGGCTGCAGGGTGTCGGGGATGGGCTTTAGGACTATTAGCCTGCCGCGCTTATAGGGCGCATACGCGCAACCTCCACCTCCGAGCTTCTCTGGCTTTGTCTCTGCATTCTGTAGAGAAAAAAGAGAACAAAAAACAGTTCGTTATTAAAAGTTACTGCAAGATTAAAAGTTAGATAACAGTCAAAAATATGGGGGACGGAAAAAAATTCTTTTCTTTACGAAAGGAATTTTATAAATCTACTGAAAAATAGTGTCATACTATTTAATTAATGACTCATCACTAATAATAATCCTTTTTTTTATTTTATTTTTACTTCTTTACAAATAATCCCACCGCTGCGCTGTCAGTTTAAAACTTACTAAAATATAACTACTTTAAATTGGATCATGCATTTAAAATTTTGAAAAACTGACATTGGATTCGCAATCAGCGACCCTAAAAACCCCTGAGTAACGAGTTTCATTTAAATTCCATGCGATTTTTTAACAATTTGTGCGCCATATTGGATCCGCCATTTTGAATTTTGAAAAACCGACCTTGGATTTGTAATCAGCGACCTCGAAAACCCCCGAGTAACAAGTTTCAGGCAAATTCCATCATTTTTTAAAAACGTCGTCCGCCATATTGGATCCGCCATTTTGAATTTTGAAAAACTGACATCAGATTCGAAATCCTCATACCCGAAAACCCCTGAGTGACAAATTTTAAAGAGATTCATGAATATTAACGCCCAAATTGATAATTTGTTTATAACATTTGTTTATAACAAATTCACAAAAAAATGCGTGGATTTCTATAAATTTCGTTACTCAGGGGTTTTCGAGGTCGCTGATTACGAATCCGATGTTAGTTTTGCAAAATACAAAATAACGGATCTAATATGACTGAAGAATTTTCAAAAATATAAATTTCTTTTTCTGGAGATTAATTCTCTTTATTTAAATGAAATAATACAATAAATTAAAGATAACTCATCGTTTCTGAATGCACATTATGATTGAAAAAGAAGAAAAAATATATGTAAATTTTATTTTTATTGGAAGAGATCGAGTAAATGTGCTGATCTACCTGCATCTTCGTAGATCGTTTCATTCCAATATAGCTAGTAAGGCGGAAAAGTTTATATTGGGTTTCATATTTAATGCAATATCTCCTACCACATCGTGTTGAGATAAATTATTTATGTCGAGAAGTTGTGACGCCAAGATGGGAAAATCGGGAAACCAGAGACTCAGAGAAAGGAGAAAGAGAGAGAGAGAGAGAGGGAAGAAAGTTGAAACGTCGAGCAGGAAAATCAAGCACTGTTTTCGTGTACTTTTATTCACACACAATTTTTCAAACTTGAGAATGAAGAAGAATGAGAAAAAATACCCTTCAAAAATAGTTAAAATCGCATATAAATATTTTAGTAAAAAAAAAATTAGAAGTAAAAACAGTAGTTAAAATTATAGTAGTAAAAAATAGTAGTAAAATCAGTAGTAAAAATAGTTGTAATGATAATAACAATAATAATGATATTAGTTATGATAAAGTAGTTTTTGTATAAAAATAAAAAATTCCCCATGCAGGTGGGATTGAACCCTAATCCATAGAGACGCAAAGCATGTAAAGTACCACGCAGCCACGTTGCACAACAACGAATATATAAATTTTTACTATTTTCATAGTATCTAAACAATATTTCAATAAAATAAAAGCTAAAAAACTTTTCTCTTTATTTTAAAAAATAAATTACACACATTTCTTCAGTTTAAAAAATAAATTACATACATTTCATTCGAGAAAAGGGAAAAAATCAGGACATTAAAATTCAAACTTGGAATTCTGACACTGCAAACTGAATTTGAATTGCATCAGGAAGCGATATATCGTTTTTCGAGAGTTAATTTGCTCGTCCATTAGTGTCTATTATCGTACGTGCGGTTACATGGTGAATAATATCTGCACTCCGAGTGTAGTAAGACAAACGGTTGGACTGGCAATTACAGGTGCGCGCTTTTACTTCAGGTTGAAAAGAGTTGGAGGGTGAGCACGTGTACGCTTCCAAGTGGCATAAAAAAAAGAAGACTTCTTATATATTTTTTCTTTTTTTTATTCTCAGGTCTTTTCTCTTTGTTTCTCCCTTTCTTCTGATGAAGACAAAGAAAAAAAGAATAAGAAGAATAAAAAAAAGACTTTTTATTCTTTTTCTTCTTATTATTATTTTTTTCATTTTCTTTTTCAGAAGAAAGGGAGAAACAGAGAGAAAATACCTGAGAAAAGGGAAAAAATGGAAGAAAAAATAAGAAAATAAAAAAATAGAAAATAAAGAGAATTATTTGTGTGACATATTGGATCCGCCATTTTGAATTTTGAAAAACTGACATTGGATTCGAAATCCTCATACCCGAAAACCCCCGAGTGACAAATTTTAAAGAGATTCATGAATATTAACGTCCAAATTGATAATTTGTTTATAACATTTGTTTATAACAAATTCACAAAAAAATGCATGAATTTCTTTAGCTTTTGTTACTCGAGGGTTTTCGAGGTCGCTGATTACGAATCCGATGTCAGTTTTTCAAAATTCAAAATGGCGGATCTAATACGGCTGAAAAACTTTCAAAAATAAAGAGAAAAAAGAAAATAAAAAGAAAATAAAGAGAAAAAAAACATGTAGAAAGAAAATTGAAAAGAGAACAAAAAATAAAGTAAAGGAAAAAAGAAAAGGAAAGAAAAAATTAGAAGAAGAAAAGAAAAGTAAAAGCGAAATAAAGAAGAAGATAGATAACGAAAGAGACACTTAGTAGCAGTGAATGGGGGACGAAGGGGAGGGAAAAAAAAGAAGAGTGAGAGAGAGAGAGAGAGGGAAAGACGTGCCAGGAATGTAACTCGAAAGCCGTTGAAGGATGCTGCTTATTACAGGGGTCGTATTTATGAACCCATTAATAATGCGCTCCTTTCGCGCCATGTTTGTAATTTTCACCGCGACGGATTATCCTTCCACGGTACATTCAACCAAAGAGTCAGCAATCTTGTAAGATTACTGGGCTAAATTCCTCAACCAAATAAACACCAACAATCGTTTCTAAATATTCAACAAACATGACAACGACAAACAAAATTATTGCTAGTACCAGAAAAAGATAATTTACACGAAAAAAAAAATTATTTCCTTGAAATTAAAACATTACAGGAAAATTTTACTCTATCAAAAGAAACTTTTTTTTTAGTGAATTTTAAAGCATTCTTCCTGCACTTTTCAATTCAAAAACTCTTTCTTAAAAAAAAGAAATTTTAAACCCTCTTTTTTAAAAAATAAACTTTATTTTTAAAAATAAAGAATTTTTTTAAAATTAAAAGAAAAAGAAAAAGTGTTTTGAAAAGAATAAAAGAACCAATTTTTTGAAACTTTTCGTTTATTTAAAGCATATTCCCATTTTTTAATTTTACATAATTTACTAAAAAAAAATCTCAAACTTGCAATAAAAATGCTAAAACAAGGTCATTTTTGTAAAAATTCCAAAATGAGGTTTATTTTTAAAAAAAAGGGATTAAAAAATTTTTTTTTTTTGAAAAAAGAGTTAATTTAAAAAGTAGAAAAAATGCTTTTTGTCTAATAATATTTCTCTAGTGAAACTTTCACAAAATGAAGACAATTAATTATTATCTAAGGCAGGAAACGTTTGAACAGAAATAAATTATTGTTCCATTATGTCAGTCTAAAGTGTTTCATGCATGACGACGTCCCCTTTGAATTCAATCAATATTTTTCTTCACTCTCTCATTCGATTACAAGAGGAAAAAAAAGTGATAACACTTTACTATACTTAATATTTTATACACTAATGCATATTTCGGAAATTAAAAAAGAAGATTTCCAGGAAATTAAGAAAAAGACATTCAGAAACTTTTATACCCTTTTTCCCCCTTGTAATAAAAAAATAGTGCGAAAAAATTAACTATAATGAAGAGGAATTTTTATTTAAAAAAAAAGGAAATTATTATCAAAAGAAGAGAAATTCTATTCTAATAATTTGATAATAAAAACGAGAATAAATTTAAAAACGGTAATTTAATTTCCGTTACGAGAAAAATTGGGAAAATTTACAACTTCCGAAATATATATATATATATATATATATATATATATATAGAATTATAATTTATAATATCGTTATATTATGGGTATATTAATATTTTATATATAAAGAATCGCTTCTGGAATTTAGAATAAAGGAAAAAAATGTATAGGGGAAAAATCTCAGTAAAAACCATTCATGCAAAAAAAAAAGATGAGAATAAAAAGTGGACAAAGAGAATGAAGAGAAATGAAGAAGAAGAGAAGAGTTTATTTCGTAAAACAACTTTCTTATATTTTTGTTTTTCTCTGCTCAAAGAAGTCTTGAATCAAAATAAAAGGAAATAAAAGATTCGGATAAGAAAGGGGAAAAATAGAAAAGGAAAAAGTTTCACTATTGAGAATTTTTCTATTATAATTTTTTTTGATTTTTTTGTAATTACTCCCAAAAATAGGTAAATTCGCAATTACTTTATAATTTCATAAATTATTTATTTATAATTTAATTTATCTTCTATTAATTATAGAATTTTTCTCTTTTTATACTTTCTACACTTTTTCAAATTTTTATTATATATTTTTATATTCCTATATTTTTTAACTGTTTATGTTTTTTTAATTTTAAATATTTTCATTATATTAATAATATTATTGTTAATATTAATTATTATTAATTAATATTGTTATTATTTAAAAAATAAACATTTTCAGGAAAAAATTTATTATAATTATTATTATTATTATTATTATTTTTTTTTTATATAAAGGGGATTGAATTCTCTGAAGGAGAGATTTGGAAGACGATAATGAACGTCGTTGGTAGCTTGATCGGTCAAGCCTTTCTATATATATATATATATATATGTATATACTAATTGGAATCTTCTGCCAACTTTAACGAGGTTATAGTTCTTAACAAACCCAAACCAAGATTTCTGGTAAGTCGTTTCTTCCAATGACTTTAAATTGTCTTTACAACTTTACCGCTTCCCTTGCTTCATACAACTTTTCAAAGATCTAGAGAAACTTCTGATTAGTTCGCAACTTTTAAAACAAGTCGTAACATCTTTTCCAAAAAAAAAAAAAAAAAATTAAAAAAAAAATAGTCAAATTGTCTATAGTGCTCAATTAAAATAATAAAATTTTTTTAATAACTCAGCAAATGAATGTGACACAAAAAAATTTGAATAAAACTAAAATACATTAAAAATAAAAATTTTTATTGCAAATCTTTTTGGATTATATATTTTTTAATTTTAATTTTTAATTTTCTCTTTTAATTTAATCCAATTAATTCAAATTCTTATTTAAAATTAAAAATTTTATATTTTAAAATTTATTGAAATTTTAATTTTACTCGCTCCTTTAGTCGATTATTTCATGTTTATTATTTAATTATTATAATTATTAACTAAATGATAATTAAATAAATCTTATATTATTTACCATTTAATTATTAACTAAATAATAATTAAATAAATTTTAAATTGTCATTTAATTATTAAATAAATAATAATTAAATAAATTTTAAATTATCATTCAATTATTTAATAAATAATAATTAAATAAATTAATAATCAATAAATGAATAAATAAATGAATAAATAAATGAATAAATAAGTTAATTAATAAATTAATTAATAATTAATTTACCTCCATTCACATTTTAGTTTTTATATTTACAAGTACTTGGAAAAATATTTTTATTACTTTTTTAATATTCAGTAAGTTCAGTATAGGATAAAATATTCAAATGATTTATAATTGTTCAATCAGTAATTGAATGAAGTGAATTATTTTATTAAAAACGTTGGCTTTCAATAATTAACAATCATTTTTCGTTCGCATTAATCTTTTGCAGATTATTTTTATTTTTCGCCTATCAAAAATATTGGTCACGAGAGAAAACCAATAAATTAAATATACTATATAGGCAAGCAATGGTTCATGAATGAATTCATAATATTTGTAATACTAGTTTTGTCAATAAAATTGATTATCAGCTGGGAAAATTTTATTGACTTTTAATGATATGCACTATCGGGTTATTAAAAATTTGTCTATTTAAAAGCAATATTTTTTTATTATTCATAAAATAACGATTTCCTTCATCCATTTATTTTTTAATCTTTTATTTAAATTTTTTAAATATTTTTTTTAGATATTTTTATTTATTTTTTTTAATCTGTTTTTTAATATTTTTAATATTTTGCTACTTTATTTTTCTTTGATTGTTCTTTGTTCTTATTTTTAACTTACTTATTTTTTTAATTATGTCTTATTTGTTTCTTTAGATTATTTTTTTGTTTATTAGTTAAAATAATAATAATAAAATACTAATAATAATATTAATAATAATAATAATAATAATAATAATAATAATAATAATAATAATAATAATAATAATAATAATAATAATAATAATAATAATAATAATAATAATAATAATAATAATAATAATAATAATAATAATAATAATATTAAGTAGTACATTAACAAAAAAAAATTCCGCGTCAATTATTTCTTAAACAGAAAAAAAAAAAAATTTGCAACAAAAAAATTTTTTGTTTGCAGTTTGTCTCTCTAGACGGAAAAAGTTTATTTCCCTAACAGTTTATCATCTGCTTTTTTTTGTAAACAACATTATTTTTTCTATATGAAAAGTGCACTTATAAAGTACGGCAATTATCCTAGAGTTGCGAGGCATGAATTATTTTCAAGAGTCGACACGGTCACCAGAGATTATTAACGGTTCGTGAGCAGAACGCGTGTAAACGAGGCGAGGTGAAGTTTCTGTTTTAAGAAGACTGTTGCAGACTACCTACCTTCGTCAACTTTAATGCGACCATAAACGTATTATCGATTTTTTCCCCTTCTATGACACCTTTTTTTTTCTAAACTACTACTCTCCTTCAAATTATTATCAACTATTATTTAATTTTTTTTTTTTTTTTTTTTATTATTAACTATTACTTAAATTCTATTATTATTTATAAAAAAGTAAAGTTTATGTAAAATTAAAAAATAGTTTTGTTCATAACAAAAATATTGAAATTGATAACAAAAAAAAAATAAATAAATAAAAAAAATTTATTTGAACGAAAAAAATTAACTCTATATCTAAAGTTGAAGATTTTTTCTTTGAAGAAAGAAAAAAAAACACAGGAGAGAGAAAGGTTTGTCGATCTTTCGAAAAGTGAATTTATCGGAAAAGAGTGTAGACTAAATTCCATTTCTCTACGAGTGCTTATACAAACGCAATGGTTTTCGAAACCAAAAACTCTCTTTTGCATTATGCAAGAGAAAAGAATATGATTTCAACGAGAAACGACAGTTAATGTTCCTTTAAAGGAACGAGACAAGTTTATTTGGAGGGGAAAAATAAAGCAAAGACAAAAATGTGAATGCAGGGGGAAAAATTGAATTGCTTCTTTTTCCTCTCTTCTACTTCAATGAAATTGTTCAAAGAGGGAATTATTTAAAACTTTTTAAAAAGTCATTCTCTTTAAACATATAAAAGAAATCAAAGGTTTAGTAAATTTTGTAATAGACTCGAAAAACAATACAGTTTTGTTTGTCGAGATATTTAAATATTAATTTATTTATTATTCTATCTTAATGTATTTATAATATAAATATTATTTTATAATTATGGATGATCTATAATTTGAATTACTTTAATTACGCTGATACAATTCAATTATTTTCAAAACATTTTCAAAATTCAATTATTTGCAGTATCTATGGTTTAAATAATAAAAAAAAGTTTCAAAAGACTTCAATTATTAAAAAAAATTTTATAAAATTCTTTGCAAGTTTTTAATTCAAAATATAATTTGCACAAAATTTTTCGAAAAAATCAATTATTTAAAAAGATTTTTATGAAATTCTTCGCAAAAATTCAATTATTTAAACAATTTTTAATAAAATTCTTCTCAGAAATTCAATTATTTAAAAAAATTTTAATAAACAGTAAGAATTCAATTATTTAAACAATTTTTAATAAAATTCTTCTCAGGAATTCAATTGTTTTTAAAAATTGTAAAAGAATTGCAAGAATTCAATTATTTAAACAATTTTTAATAAAATTCTTCTCAGGAATTCAATTATTTTTAAAAATTGTAAAAAATATTGCAAGAATTCAATTATTTAAAAAGATTTTTATGAAATTCTTCGCAAGAATTTAATTATTTAAACAGTTTTTAATAAAATTCTTCTCAGAAATTCAATTATTTAAAAAAATTTTAATAAACAGTAAGAATTCAATTATTTAAACAATTTTTAATAAAATTCTTCTCAGGAATTCAATTGTTTTTAAAAATTGTAAAATAATTACAAGAATTCAATTATTTAAACAATTTTTAATAAAATTCTTCTCAGGAATTCAATTATTTTTAAAAATTGTAAAAAATATTGCAAGAATTCAATTATTTAAAAAGATTTTTATGAAATTCTTCGCCAGAATTCAATTATTTAAACCGATTTTAATAGAATTCTTATCAGAAATTCAATTATTTAAAAAAATTTTAATAAACAGTAAGAATTCAATTATTTAAACAATTTTTAATAAAATTCTTTTCAGGAATTCAATTGTTTTTAAAAATTGTAAAATAATTGCAAGAATTCAATTATTTAAACAATTTTTAATAAAATTCTTCTCAGGAATTCAATTATTTTTAAAAATTGTAAAAAAAATTGCAAGAATTCAATTATTTAAAAATAACTTATAAAGTTCTTCGCAAGAATTCAATTATTTTAACAGTTTTTAATAAAATTCTTCTCAGAAATTCAATTATTTAAAAAAATTTTAATAAACAGTAAGAATTCAATTATTTAAACAATTTTTAATAAAATTCTTCTCAGGAATTCAATTACTTTAAAAAATTGTAAAATAATTGCAAGAATTAAATTATTACTTCCTCATAGAGGAAGTATTTAAAAATATTTAATACAGTTCTTCGCAAGAATTCAATTATTTAAACAGTTTTTAATAAAATTCTCCTCAGAAATTCAATTATTTAAAACAATTTTAATAAACAGTAAGAATTCAATTATTTTTAAAAATTGTAAAATAATTGCAAGTCTTCAATTATTTTAAAACATTTAATATAATTCTTCTCAAGAATTCAATTATTTAAACAATTTTTAAATAAAATTCTTCTCAGGAATTCCATTATTTATTATTATGTATCCATTATTTAATTTTAATAAATATCAAGAATTTAATTATTTAAAAAAATTTAATAGAATTCTTCGCAAGAATTCAATTATTTAAAACAAAGTTAATATAGTTCTTCGCAAAAATTCAATTATTTAACAATTTTTAATAAAATTTTTCTCATACATTCAATTATATTAAAAAATCTTAGTAATCTGCGTTGCATGAATTTAATTATTTTCATATATATATATATATAATAAAACTCATCATAGGATTTCAATTATTTCTTCAAACAATTTTAAATGAATTCCTTGAAAAATGCAATTATTCTTAAAAATGTTATTAAAATTCTTCGAAAGAATTCAATTATTTGAAAAAGTTTTTATACAATTCGTCTATAAAATTTAATAGTTATTTTCAATACATTTTTAATTAATTTTCTTCAAAGAATTAAATTATTTAAAAAATTTGTAATTAATTTCTTCGTAGCAATTCAGTTATTTTCAAAAATTTGATTAAACCTTTTTATAAGGAATTGAATTTTAAGAAATATATTCAATTATTAAATAAATTATTTATTTTCGTATTTAAAAAATTTAATTCTCGTAGAATATTCTAATAAAAATTGATTAAAAATTGAATTTCAGTTCAATTTAAAAAAAAATTTAGATAATAATTGAATATTAGATGCATTTTACAATTGAAATTTTCAGACGTAATTAAATTTCAATAGATTTTAAATTGAAATCTGTAAGACTTTGATTGTTTTATAACTGTAAAAATATTAAATATTTATTTTGAAATATAAAATTATTATTGAACAATTTTATTTTAGAAATTTTAACAACAAAATTATTCTTTTTTAAAGAATAGTTGTTAGTTTTAGAAATATAGTTAAATTTCAAAAAGGCTTTTTACATTTATTATATTGATATTATAATTATATATTGTAATTATAATACAAATAAAATAAATTCTATAAATTTACTATCCTATTTATAAATTCTAGACAATTGCCAAAATTATATTATAATAACATTAGTTAATAAAACTCTATTAATTAATTATTTAATTAATACCTACTTAAAAGAAAGTATTAATTAAATAATTAATTATAAAAAAAGAATTTTTTTTCCAAAATGTTTATAAATTCTTTTGTGCTAAATTAAGGAGAATTTATTTTTCCCCTACATTTCGTTTATCAGAAACAGAAAAATAGAAGTATTATTTTGGTATTCTTCTCTTCTTTTATTCACCTTCAAATAGAAAGTGCAGAGAAAAATAAATTATCCCAGACTTGTTTGACGAGGAATCGTCTATCATTTGGCATCGAGGAAAATTGCTACATTCACCACAAAAAAAAAAAAAAACACAAAGAGAATCTTTTTCTCAGATGGGTGAAAAATTTATCAAAAAAAAAAGATATCATTTCTATTCTTCTTTTTACCGGATATTCAAGCATTTGGATAAAATTCCTTGTCTCCCGAACCAAATAAGCCATTTCTTCCGTTTTCCCTCGTCATTTGTAAAGATTTAGTATTCACAGACAAAAAAAAAGAAAATGATTATAAGTCTCATGAGAGACCATGAAAATTCGACCAAAGATATTTATCTTTCTTTCGAAAACAAAAAAATCCTTGAGATAAAATTTTTTTTCTAAATAAAACCTGAAAATTATTTTTTATAATTAAAATTTACATTTTTTATTTTCTGTAATATATTTTAAACTTATTTCAAGTTTTTTTTTCAATAATTTTTGGTGTGATTTATCGATTAATAACAGGAGGAGTGAAAAAAAATTTTGATCAGACACACACACACATGATAGAAAAAGAAAAAATAACCCGAGCGAAGTATCCAATTTTCTCAAAAGTCAAGCAATAAAGTAAAGAAACGGTTGATGTCTGAAGTAGAAATTTTTTGAAGCGTGATTTCATTCACTATCGAAGCTGGCAGCAGCAAAGCATGATTCCTGTTTGAGAAAAGCTATTCGCATCATCCGTTATCCAAGGCTGACAACTAAGTGGTAAATTATTGTCGCTTGGACGAGTTTACGTGCTACACAAAATCTTTGGCTCTTTAAAGATAATACAATCGATATCGATCACATAATTTCTTCTATTTTTCCTCAAAAAAAAAAAAAAATTTTTTTTTGATAATATATTCGAAATGATTTTATGGTACCACCTAAATGTACAAAGTTTCCACTGGAAATTTTCCCATCACTTAAGTTAGCTTTGTCTTCTCACTCCAATTTAGTTTTCAGAAGTAAGTTTGTTTCCAGTTTTCGTTTCACGTCAACTCTCTCGCTCTCTCTCTCTCTCTTTCTCTCTCTCAGCAAGACTTAACGGTATCCTCGAACCGGAGTGTTTGCGGTTGAAACATTCCACCAACAACTTTAAAGTTCTCCCCTCAGTGCATTTGATACCTCATTGCAAATTGCAATGCTGAGAGTTTAATTTTTAGTTTCTTAAAACTTAAAAGTTTATTGGCAGATCGTTTTATTTGCTTAATGTTAAAAATAACTGTTTGTTCCGCTCAAAAATTAAATAAACTTTGTTTTTCGCTTTATGAATAAAGAAATAATATTAATTTGTAAAAAAAAGTCCCTTTTCTTTTAAACAAATTATTTATTTGGTTAAATTATTATTTGGCAAAAAGAGGAAAAATTATTCGCCGGAAAGAGAAAAAATTTATTTGTCAGATAGAAAATTACAATTAGTTGTCAGAAAGAAAAGGAAAGGAGAAAGAAAAAAAAACAGCAAAAGAAAAAAGTTATTTTTACAAAAGAGGAATAAAATAATTTAATAGAAGAAGAAAAAAAAGTATTACAACATAAAAAGATAGAAATTATTCCAGCGGGATTGCCACGCAACCTGAAAAACTTGTAAATGTCAGGAAAATTTCATAATTTTCATAAGTAGATGAACTTCAAAAGATTTTAATTTGAAATTTCGTAAAATTTTAATTTGAAATGAATTTAATTAGAAATATAAAAAAAACTTGAATTAAAAAAAATTTTTTAAAACTATTCTTCTGAAATTAGTTAAATTTTTTAATTATTTAACTAGTTTTATTAAAAATAAGGGATTTGTAGAAGTAATTTTAGTTAAAAACACTGAAACAAATTGAATTTTGAAGCAATTACAAATAAATGCAGAAATTCAATTATTTTCAAAAGTAGTAAAATTCTTCTCATAAATTCAATTATTCGAAAAATTTTAATAAAATTATTGGCAAAATTTTAATTATTTTCAACAACTTTCTTAAATTCAATGATTTTTAATATCTAGTATTTTAATAGAAATACCTAAAAGAATTCAATTAGTTAAAAAAAATGTTAATAAAATTCTACGCAAACATTTCATTATTTTCATAAATTTATATTCAATTATGATCATAAATAATATTTTTTACAGAGAAGAAAATTATTACAGAGAATTATTTAAAACAAAAAATAATAAAGTTTTTCGCAAGAATTCAATTATTGAAAACAAATTTAATAAAGTTCTTGGCAAAAATTTAATTGTTTAAAATTTTTTTATAAAATTCTTCGCAAGAACTCAATTATATAAAAAACAATTTTAATAAATTTCTTCCCAAGAATTAAATTATTTACACAATTTTTAATAAAATTCTTCTCAAGAATTCAATTATTTTAAAAAATTTTAATAAATAGCAAGAATTCAATTATTTAAAACAAATTTAATAAAGTTCTTTGCAAGAATTCAATTATTTAAACCATTTTTTAATAAAATTTTTCTCAGAATTCATTTAAATAATATTTTATTTAAATTTTATTCAAATAATAAAACTCATCATAGGATTTCAATTATTTTTAAAACAATTTTAATGGAATTCCTCGAAAAATGCAATTATTCCTAAAAATTTTATTAAAATTTATCAAAGAAATTCAATTATTTTAAAAACCTTTTCTACAATTTATTTATTACAATTTAATTATTATTTTCAATACATTTTTAATTAAATTTTCTGCAAAGAAATTGAATTATTTTCAAAAATTTTAATTATTCTTTGTAACAATTCAATTTCTTTCAAATTAATTTTAATAAAATTCTTCGTAGAAATTTAATTAATTTCAAAAACTTGTCAAAATTCAATTACCTACTTTCAATGTCTATACTATTTCAATAAAATTTCACAAAAAATTCAATTATTTAAAAAGAAATTGTAATAAAATTCGTCTCAAGAATTCAATTATTTTCAAATGTAATATAATTCTTCGCAGAAATCCAATTATGTTCAAAAATTTACAAAAATTCTCGTAAAATTTCAATTATCTCTATAAATAATTAAAATCTTCTCCAAAATTCAATTATTTTCAAAAATTTACAAAAATCTTCGTCAAAATTTCAATTATCTTTATAAATAATAAAATTTTTCACCGAAATTCAATTATTTTCAAAAATTTTAATAAAATTCTTGTCAGAATTTCAATTATTTTTAATATGATTTTTATCAAATTTCTCGAAAAATGAAATTATTCTTAAAATTTGATTAAAATTTATCAAGAGAATTCAATTATTTAAAAATTTGTTCATAAAATTCTACATCAAAATTCAATTTTAAGAAACATTCAATTATTGAATAAAATATTTATTTTTATAGTTAAATAATTGAATTCTCGTAGAGTTTTCTAATAATTATTGATTTAAAAATGAATGTCAGTTAAAATTTTAGATAATAATAATAAATGAATATTAAAACGATTATAGTGTAGATTTTTAGAAATAATTGAATTTTCAAAAGGTTTCAAATTAAAATCTTTGAAAATTTGAACTTTTCATACTTTTAATTAAAATTTCTGTAGAATTAATTTTGTTTGAAAAAGTTAAATGGAATTTTTGTTTAATTATTTAAAATTTTTAATTTCTAATATATTTTAATATTGAAGAATGTCAGAATAATCGAAATTTCGTAAAATTAAATTGTAAACAAAAGAATTTTAAAATTCATAAAGAACATTTTGAAAAATTATTAAATTATTATTAAAAATTTTTTGAAGAAGTTACAGTAACAAAGTAGCAAGTTTTAATTATTATAAAATAATTTTAAATTTTAAATTCTTACTTGTTATTAAATTTCAAATTTGTGAAAATCTTCATTTCTATGAAAAAATAATAATGATTAAATATTTATTTAAAACTGAAGTTATTGATGTTTTCGAATAATTTTCGTTTTAAAAATCTGGAAAAATTTCTTTTATTAATTTGGAAAACCTGGAAAAGTTAGATAATTTGTAAAAATCAAAAGCGTGGCGAACCTGTTTGGAGAAAAAAGAAAGAAATTGTAAAAACTATTAGTGCTCCGGGTATTTTTTGACGCAGGCGCCTTTTTATACGCACCGCGACAAGAGCGCGCACCAATCACAGCGCGCGGCTCCTCCCACTTCGTCCGCCGCGCCGACTTCCCCCTCCACTCTTCCGCTTCTATATAAAAGCGACGAATTTCCTCCCGGGCGCACTCTTTCCGAAGACTGCGAACGAGACAGACGGAAGTTTACTTCCCTAAATTTTTTTCCCACACAATAAGGACATTTTTTTTTCTTTTCTAAAAAAGGATTTTCTTTTGAAGAAAACTTCTTTCCTTTAAAAAACTACCTTTTGTCCGCCTTGTCCGTATAGCATTAGGAAAAAATTTTTCCTAAGGCTATAAGGACAAGGTGGACAAAATTTTTTTTTTTTTCACTAGACAAGTATTGCGAAACTATTTATTATAAATTTACTGACTGTGATAAAAGTACTCGCTAAATGCAGAGGTAAGTTTTGTATGTTGTTGACGTCAAGAGTTATTTATGGGACACTGAGTATAACGGCCGATAGAGGAACTAAAAATACCAGTCATTCGCTGCGGGTGGTTACAGACCACAACCGAAAGATTTTTTTCATCCATACCACGTGCTTCTTTTTACAAAAAAAAAAAGAGGAGGAGAAGGAGAAAACGTTGACGCTTTTTCAAACGCAGTTGTCTTTTACATTCACATATGGTTGATATTATTTAACCCTCTCTTAAAAATCCCTTCTCAGAAATAGGCATTTGTCTCCTTTTTAGCTGTCAAACGAGTTTACAAACGGCAAAATATGAGAAACATATTTGCTGATGTGTTGTGAAATTTACATTCATTGGCAGGGGGGGGAGCATTTCGTAGAAGAAAAAACAAGCTTATTAGGTATTGATAACGATTGACGAGGTAGTTTCTTATTTTGTTTTTTATTTTTGCCTTCTATTTATTTATTATTATTTTATTCATTTCTAATTCTATTTTACTTATTTTTAATTAATTAATTTTTTTTATTTACTGTCAACGGTTTTAAAAATAAAAACGCCTTATTTATTTATTTAGTATCAACAGTCTTACAAATAAAAAAGGCTTTTTTATTTATTTATTACCAATGGGCTTACAAATAAAAAAATCTTTTTTATTTATTTATTACCAACGGTCTTACAAATAGAAAATCCTTATTTATTTAGTATTAACAGGTTCATAAATAAATGTCCCAACTAAAAACTTTTATTTTTATTTATTTTTAAATTTACTTAATTGACTGCTAATTGGATAAAATTAAATGCCCACTTCTCGAATTCAAACGGGACTAATTTATAATGTGGATTTAAATAATTTGCTTTGATAAACACGAAAAGATATATTAATCTTTTATGAGCAAGAAAATCAAACAAAATGAAAAGTAGTCTAGCAGTTTTAGTTACTCCATAAAGTTATCCCTCTTTTCGTTTCGAGATTGAAGAAGAGAGAATTGAAGGAGAAAGACCAAAAAAAAGGCCGAGTAACGATGGAAACAAAGTTTCTACTCGTTTCGAACTTTGCAATTCATCCTCTTTCGAAAGGTAAGGAGAATTCTTCTCTAATCTTTCACAAGTATCTCAGGCAAACATTGGAGTTTCTTTTTTCACAAAAAAAAAGAAACCAAACAAAATACCATTAATTTTCATTGTAATTTTCGCCCCACAAGATTTTCTCAGGAAAATAAAATTTTTAATTCAAGAATTTCTTGTTTTGAACCGAAGTCAACAAAAATCAGTCATTTTTTAATTTTCCTTCGGGCAAAATTGTAACTAATAAAAAAATGAAAATAAATACGTGTTTCATTAAAAATTATGTTTTACAATGTTAGAAAAATAATTTATATACTAAAAATTTATTTAGCAATTATTTAAGTTAAAATAAATGAAAATATTTTTTTATCTAAATTATCTGATGGAAAAAATATAATTGAAGTTTTTAAAGAAAAGTTGTTAAGTTCAAGAAAGTTATTTAAATAAAAAAAAATAATTAAAAAAAAATTTTTTAAATAAAAAAAAAATAAATAAAAAAATATAGAAAAAGATCTTTACATAAAAAAAGTTATTTAATAAAAAAAATAAATTTTTTCGTTAACGCAAAATAAAAGATTAATTTCACTTTCATTGTATTCATAAAATTCCATTTGAGAAAAATATATAAACAAAATATTTCATATTAAGAATTTTATACTGGAAAATCGAACGAACGATTTCGAATTCTTTGTACGGATGAGATTTGTTTAAAGAAAATCTAATCTGAACTCATAGCAAAAAGGCTTTCATCGAAACATCGATAGAGGAAAACTAATATAAAAAAAAAGAGTTGAAAAAAGAACTCTTTCGTTTTAAAACCGGTTACATTGATCTGAACTTTGACTGAAATATTTGTAGACTTTTAGTATTTTGTGCTGCGTGATATTGCCAGCAATTTTTTTTCTCCTCTGCTATCGAGAGAAATTACAAATATATTTCGAAATAAAAAAATGTTTTTATATAAATTTTTTTTTGTTTTTTATAGGTATACTCACAATTATTACTTTTTCCATTTTGTATTTTTCCTCAATCGCATTTTATTTTTTTTTTCTGGAGTCAGTGTATATTCTTACCTGAAACAAAAAGAATATTTATTATTAACATATTGTTTTAATTATAATTTATAAATTCTGAAATTTTTTTTTTTTTTTTTGAAGAATTCAAAAATTTAGAATTAATTTTTAAACATACAGAAAAAAATTTGATTATTAAAACAACCAAATTTTTGTTGCATCAAAAAAATAAATGCATTGCAGACTTTGCACTCGATAATTAATTTTAAAAAAGTGGCAAAAAGTAGCTTTTAAACTAAAAAAAATTAATAAAAACTTAAAAAGTAGCTATTGAAAAATTAAACTTGAGGACCAAAAAAACTCTTTTTTTAGACACTTCACAAAACTGACAAAAATTCTATTCTATATTTTATTTTCCTGACTTTTTCCTAATTTTTATCAAAAATATTATTTCATTTCTTTCTTATATTCTGCTGATAAATTGGATTCCTGCAACGAATTTTATTTTTCATAAATGAATTTAAATATTTATAAAAAATTTAATTCATGCGAAGAATTTAAAAAAATTTTTAAATAATAGATTTCTTTCGACTAATGTTTTTCAAATTCTAATTTAAATCATTAAATTCCTGAGAAATTTTTATTATTCAAAAAAAGAATTGAATTCTTAAGAAAATTTTTACAAAAAAATTTTTTAAATAATTAAATTCTGTTTGGAAATTTTATGAAAACAGTAGATATTGAAAATCATTTAATTGCGAAAAGTTTTTAAATATTATTAAATTTTTTATAGAGAATTCTATTAAAATTTTTTTGAAAATAATTGAATTCCTAAAAACCATTTTATTATTTATGAAAATAATTGAATTTTTGCAAACGATTTTATTAGAATTTTTAAAAATAATTGAATTCTTGTGATGAATTCTTCCAAAGAATTTTAAAGAAACATTTTCTTAAATAATTGATTTTTTCGAGGAATTGAAATAAAATTTTTAAGAATAATTACATTTTTCTAGATATTCCTGTATATTGTATTAAAAAAAATGGAAATCTTGCGATGAATTTTATTATTTATGAAAATAATTGAATTCTTGCGAACGATTTATTGGAATTTTTTAAAATAATTGAATTTCCAAGAAGAAATTTATTACTTTTAAAAATAATTGAATTCTTGTGATGAATATTGTTATTTATGAAAATAATTGAATTTTGCAAAGAATTTTATTAAAATATTTGCAAATAATTGAATTCCTGTGAAAAATTTTAATATTTTTGAAAATAATTGAATTCTTCCAAAGAATTAAAAAAAAACATTTTTGTAAATAATTGATTTTTTCGTAAAATTTAAATTAAATTTTTAAGAATAATTACATTTTTCGAGCAATTCCTGTAACATTTGATTATTGATAATTGAAATTCTGCGATGAATTTTATTATTTATGGAAACAATTGAATAGTTGCTAAGAATTTTATTAAAATTTACAAAAATAATTGAATTCCTGAGAAGAATTTTATTATTTATGAAAAAATAATTGAATTATTGCGCTGAAATGTTATTAAAATGTTTAAAAAGAATTGAATTTCTGTGAAAAATTTTTTTATTTTTGAAAATAATTGAATTCTTTATAGGAATTTTATAAACATTGTTTTAAGTAATTAATTTTTTCGAAATATAATAAATATTTTTTATGAAAATTTTATTTTGAATAATTGAATTTTTCGATTAATTAATTTAAAATAGTATTAAAAATAATTGAAATTTTTCAATGAGATTTATTTATTTATGAAAAGAATTTAATTCTTGCTTAGAATTTTATCAAAAATATTTTTAAATAATTGAATTTCTATGAAAAATGTTATTATTAGTGAAAGTAATTGAATTATTGTGAAATTTCGAAATCTTTTTGAAAATGATATTCTAAATTAATTGAATTCCTGCGTGGAAATTTTATTATTTATGAAAATAATTGAATTTTGGATGAATTTTATCAATTTTTTCTTTTAAATAATTGAATTCTTTTGAGGAAATTTTTTTGAAAATAATTCGAATTTCGAATATTTTTTGAAAATAATTGAATCGTTTTAAAGAATTTGATTTTAATTTTTGAGAATAGTTTTTTGATTTCAAGTATTAGCGAATTTAAAATAGTGGAAATTCTAAAAAATTTGATATTAAACAATATTGTTTAGTTCAACTGAAAATTTACTTCAAATGACAAAATTTATTCTTTGAATTGGTCAAAATTATTAAACTGAACCAAAATGTCTATTTAAATCAAATAAATTATTTGTAACAAACTTTTTTTGAGAATAACTTAAAAATATGGTTCATATACTGAAAAAAAAAATTTATTTGATTCAAATAACCGACTAATTGACTATTATCAACTAAATATTTAATTGAATCAAGTAATATTTATTGGAGTTAATTAAATGGTTCAATTCATATTTGCTTCAAATACTGAAATTATTGATTAAAATACCATTTAATTGACTCTAATAAATATTATTTGATTCAAGTAAATATTTACTTGACAATAGTCAATTAATCGGATATTTGCATCAAATAATTTTTTTTTTCAGTGTACAACAAAATTTAATAGAAACCTAATTTATTTCCAACTGAACTTTTTGAAAAAATTCATCCCATTTAAAAAAACTTTTTTGTAATTAAATTAAAAAATTGATTATAACTTTTCATTACCTAATTGACTTTTTTTGTCCTACAAAGGTACATTAAGGAAATGAATCGAAAAAAAAAGAAAAACATTTTGCAAAAATAAACACAGTAAAACTGATTCTCGGTAAATGAACTGAATTAAAATTTCAATTTCATCTCTAATATAATTTCACCGAAACACACTCACACACATAGAAACACGCGCGTGAATACACTTTGAGATAGAGTATAAAACGGACATCCATGCATTCTGGCATCGAAACAAATTGAAATCACTGAGTGGAAAATACATCTAGATTATAATTAACGCGTTTAAACTGCAAGAGCAGAGTTGTTGCATTCCCCGCTAATTGTTATTGAAGCAGGAAGGACCAATCACGGAGATCGAAGGACGACAATGACGTAGATCGCACAATTTTCATTGATGTACATTTTTAACAGAAAATCCTGTTTTTTTTATATTTATTTAATATACGTCAATATGTTCCATTTTTTTCGTTTTGTTAAAATCCGAAAAGAATTTTTTTTAACTATCATAAAGAAATGCTATTTATTATAAGGATTTTGAAGAGTTTTTAATATTAGTATAAAGAGGAATTAATTACAACAATTAAAATGTTTCATGTAATTGTTAAAATTCACTTAATTATAATTTACAAAACAAAAAGTTTATTACAAAAAAAGTTTATTAAAATGTTTCATGTAATTGTTAAAAATCACTTTCTAATAATTTACAAAACAAAAAGTTTATTACTGTTGAAATATTTTAACGATAACAAATTTTTTTCCTTTTTTTTATTGACAAAGGTTAATAATAAAACTCGTCTTTTCGACGGGTACACAGCAGTATCGCATTCAATATGGTATTTTAATCCGATGGATAAAATCGATTCTATAACAGTGTTAATTAATGAAAACGTTATTCTTTACGATCAACTGAACCTTTGTTATTAAAGTTTTTATTATTACGTTTTAAAAAATTTTTTAAAAACATAAATTTTTTTAAAAATAAATATTTAAATGTCTATTTATTTTTCAACAGGAATAAAAATTATTTTAATGATTTTAATGTAAAACCTTTTTGAAATTTAACTATATTTCTAAAACTAACAATTATTCTTCCAAAAAAACAATAATTTTTTTGTTGAAATTTTTTTAAATAAAATTGTTCAAAACTTTAATAATTTTATTAAAAAAAACAAAAAATTTTAAATATTTTTACAATAATTTACAACAATTATATGTTTCAAAGATTTCAATTTAAAAATCTTTTGAAATTTTTTTATCTCTGAAAACTTTCACTTTGAAATCCTTCTAATATTCAATTATCGAAAATTTTAACTGAAATTCAATTATAAATCAATTCTTACTTGTAAGTTCTACGTAAATTCAAGTACAAAAATTAATAATTTATTCAATAATTAAATATTTCTTAAAATTGAATTCTTATAGAGAACTTTATCAAGAGCTTTTAAAATAACTCAATTTTTACGAAATTGCATTAAATTTTTTGAAAATAATTAAATTCTTCCAAGAAATTTAATAAATAATGTATAGAAAATAACTTAAATTTTAATAAACAAATTATATCAAATTTTTAAATAATTGAATTCTTTGAAAGGATTTTACTAAGATTTTTAAGAATTATTGCATTTTTCGAGGAATTAATTTAAAATTGTATTAAAAATAATTGAAATCCTGCGATGAGTTTTACTATTTATGAAAATAATTCAATTCCTGAGAAGAAATTTATTAAAATTTTTGAAAAATAATAGAATTCCTGAGAAGCATTTTATTGAAATTTAATTAAATAATAGAATTCTTCCAAAAAATTTAATAAAACATTGGTAGAAAATAATTATTAAATTTTAATGAACAAATTATATAAATTTTTTAAATAATTGAATTTCTTCGAAGAATTTTAATGAAATTTTTAAGAATAATTGCATTTTTCGAGGAATTCATTTAAAATGAACTTATTATAATCAACTTATTATTTGAATATTACACAGCGTAATCAAATAATTAATTAATTATTCATTGTAATTAATATTCTTTTTTTTCTCTTTTTTTCTTTTTCTTATATTAGTACTTTGTACGAAAGGGAGTTTTTTATTTTGTAAGCCCGTTGATACTTGAAATAAATAAATAAATAAAATTGTATTATAAATAATTAAAATCCTACGATGTGCCCAGTGAGAAATTTCTCACCGGTCCAATATCGGTCCAATATTGGGAGCCAAGAGACCGATCATCGGTCCAATAAAGGCTCCCAATATTGGACCAATATGGGCTGATGCTTGGGATGTAACGGCATCGCCAATCATCGGTTGTTAATATTGGTCCAATATTGGCCGAATATTGGCAACCAAGAGAAAAAATTTTTTTAAATAAATTTTTTTTAATTAAATAATAATAATAAAAAAATTAATGTTTATAATTTTTTTGTTTAATATATTTATTTGTTTAATTATTTATTTTTAATAATTCATGTAAATAATAAATAATTTATTATTTATAAATTATAATTATTTAAAAATGCAGCAGCTATTAGAAAATAGCATTCTGCAAAAAAAATTCTATCATTGAAAAATCAATGATAGGCGAGAGAAATCTGCGTCTTTAAATAGATTCGCAGATGATAGACAAGAGATATCCGCGTCATTAAACGGATTCGCAGATATACTCTGGTCTCGCGACGAATCTCTCGATACTTATATACACTGGAGTCGCCGTGTCAGTTGCGAGAACGGTTACAGCGTCCCTCTTGCGGCAGAGATAAGAATTGTCACGTAAACTGCTAAATCGCTTTACCGACCGCCTTATTATACCCGCAGTTTACGTGACAATTCTTATCTCCGCCGCAAGAGGGACGCTGTAACCGTTCTCGCAACTGACACGGCGACTCCAGTGTATATAAGTATCGAGAGATTCGTCGCGAGACCAGAGTATATCTGCGAATCTGTTTAATGACGCGGATATCTCTTGTCTATCATCTGCGAATCTATTTAAAGACGCGGATTTCTCTCGCCTATCATTGATTTTTCAATGATAGAATTTTTTTTGCAGAATGCTATTTTCTAATAGCTGCTGCATTTTTAAATAATTATAATTTATAAATAATAAATTATTTATATAAATTATTAAAAATAAATAATTAAATAATTAATTAAATAAATATAATAAACAAAAATTATAAACATTAATTTATTATTATTATTATTATTTAATTAAAAAAATTTATTTAAAATTTTTTTTCTCTTGGTTGCCAATATTCGGCCAATATTGGACCAATATTAACAACCGATGATTGGCGATGCCGTTACATCCCAAGCATCAGCCCATATTGGTCCAATATTGGGAGTCAATCGGCACCCAGCACGGCAACCAATATTGGACCGATATTGGACCGTTTAAAGTCTATTGGCAATTTCTCACTGGGTGTTTTATTATTTATGAAAATAATTCACTTCATGAGAAGAATTTTATTAAAATTTTTTAAAATAATTGAATTCTTGCAAAGATCTTTATTCAATTTTTTTTTAATATTTGAATTGTTGCAAAGAACTTTATTAATTTGTTTTTAAATAATTTAATTCTTCCAAGAAATTTAATAAAACATGTGTAGAAAATAACTATTAAAATTTTAATAAACAAATTATATCAAATTTTTCAATAATTGAATTTTTCGAAGAATTTCATTAAGATTTTTAAGAATAATTGCATTTTTTAAGGAATTCATTTTAAATTGTTTTAAGAAATACTTAATTGAAATCCTATGATGAGTTTTATTACTTATGAAAATAATTGAATTCTTGCAACGAATTTTGTTTAAATTTTTTTAAAATAATTGAATTCCTGAAACAAATTTTATTAGACAATTTTTAAATAATTGAATTCTTGCGAAGAATTTTGTAAAAATCTTTTTAAATATTTAATTTATATTAATTTTTTTTTTTTTTGATTTTTTTCGAAAAATTTTAAATAAATTTTATTATTTTAATAAACCTTATTCAAATCAATAAAATTCAATAAATAAAAGTTGAAATATGAGTTTCAAAAAACTGATTCGATTAACTAATGAGAAATTAAAAAATTAGAAATTTAACTTCTCGAGGCTAATTTAGTAATGTTTAAAAATTTTGATATATCAACTTGGAAAAAAAATTCTTTCTCCTTCAATGTCTATTACTTTTTTTCTGAACACTATCTTTGCAATCGCTTTCAACTACGTCGAGACAGGTTTATTTACTTTGAATAAAGGAAACGAAAGGGGATGTCCTGAGCAAAGGACCTGCGTGAAATCGTGTTATTGACAGAAAATGGAAAGGCGGACACATGTTATAACTATAAAATAGTCCATCGAAAATGTTAGAACGATTTTTAAATACTTTAGCAAAAAATTACTTTTTTTTTACATTCGAACTTAATTTTACCCTAAAGTTTAAATTTAATTTTATTTTATCAGTTTAATTATGTAGCGCAAAAGTTAAACATTCGGAATTTTTACAGAATCCAAAAAATAAACCCTTTCTTATTAAGGAATGAATAACACTATTAACTTAAAAATTTTAAATTGCAACGAATTAATACGAAAAATGTGGATCAAATCAAAATCTGATTCAAATTTTTGTCATCAATTTGATCCACCTTTAGTATCAATTTGATACTTTCAATAAAACTGTGATAATTCACAGTTTTCTTGAAATAAATTTTATTATAATAAATTTTATTAAAATCGAGATTAAAATATTAAAATTTTATGAAAATATTTTATTTATAAATAAAATATTTTGTTTTTATTATCTACTTAGTAGTAGTAACAGAATTAATTATAATTTTCAATAAAATTAATTATAATATACCATTGATCAAATATTTAATTCAGTTACTTTCAAATAATAATTCAAAATTAAATCAAAATAATAAATATAGTCTCATTAATTTCCCATTTTTTTAAAAAGAAAAACAGGACTTGAGGATCATTAAATTTAAAAAAAAAATGCTACAATTTGATATTATTTCTGATATTGTATCACATGTCCTACATATTTACAACCAGGTCATTGGTATCTCCTATCCAATCATTTATCTGCATTTATTTGGCAGTAGCCGATTCCGGTCCTTTGTTTTTCTTCTCGTTTTAAATCGTGGTTTTAGTCAAGTTACAACGATAACTCTCGGCATTATTTCAGGAAGAGAGAGAGTGAGAGAGAGTGAGAGAAAGAGAAAATTGGCATTCGGCCAACCACATTTCCCGAGATTGGTTGTTTAATAATGCAGTCATCCCTCTGTGACTTACTTCTAAGTGTGCGCGTGCTAACAATAACCTCGAATTAATAATCATTCGAAATTATCCGCGAAAATTAATAATCTTTAAATGCTGTTATAATATCAATAAAAAAATTTCTTTGGGAAAAAATGCAAAGTTTACAACTTAGTAAACTTCAAAGTTTACAACTTAGCAAACTTTATTATTTGCAACTTAAGAAACTTTAATAAATTTACAACTTTATAACTTATATAATAAAATATTTTAAAATACTTTATAATACTTTATAATATATAATATACATTATAATAATCGTAAGTTTCCTTTCCGTTAGCAAATTTTCTGCATTCATTTGTTTGTTTTGAAAATTAATTTTTGTGGGTTATTGTCATTTTTTTAATGTCAAAAGAACCAAAAAAAAAAAAAAAAAAAAACTCGTTTTATTCACTTCACAAAATTGACAAAAATTCCATTCCATATTTTTTATTTTCCTGACTTTTTCCTAATTTTCATCAAAAATATTTACTTTTTTCTTATCCTACTGCTAATAAATTGAATTCCTGCCACGAATTTTATTATTCATGAAAAAATTTAAAATATATCAAAAGTAATAGAATTCTTGCGAAGAATTGTATAAAAATGTTTAAATAATTCATTTCCTTCGAATAATTTTATGCAAATTTTAATTTAAATAATTGAATTGATGAAAATTTTTATTATTCATGAAAAAAATTGAATTCTTACGAAAATTTTTACAAAACATTTTTTAAATATGTAATTGAATTCTGTTTGGAAATTTTATGAAAATAGTATATATTGAAAATTATTGAATTGCGAAAAGTTTTTAAAAATAATTAAATTTTACAAAGAATACAATTAAAATTTTTGAAAATAAATTGGATGTCTGTGGGAAATTTTGTTGAATTTTTTTTTTTTGAAAATAATTGAATTCCTAAAAAACATTTTATTATTTATGAAAATAATTGAATTCTTGCGAAGGATTTATCAGAATTTTTTTAAATAATTGAATTTCCAAAAAAATGTATTATTTTTAAAAATAATTGAATTTCCAAAAAAAATGTATTATTTTTAAAAATAATTGAATTCTTGTGATGAATATTGTTATTTATGAAAATAATTGAATTTTGCAAAGAATTTTATTAAAATATCTCAAAATAATTTATTTTTCGGGAGTAATTTTCTTATTTATCTTTAATAATTGAATTCTTTCGAAAAATTATTTGTGTAAATAATTGAATTCTTAGAAAAAATTTAATTAAAATTTAAAAAAATAATTGAATTATTTCAAAAACAATTTAATTAAAATTGTATTTAAAACAATTAAATTCTTTCGAATAATTTTATTCAATTTTTGAAAATAATTATTCAATCCTTCCAAAAAATATTCAAAAAAAACATTTTTTTTAAATAATTGATTGTTTCGAGAAATTGAAATTAAGTTTTTAAGAATAATTACATTTTTTGAGCTATTCCTGTAAAATTGTATTAAAAATAATTGAAATCCTGCGATGAATTTTATTATTTATGAAAATAATTGAATAGTTGCTAGGAATTTTATTATAATTCTCAAAAATAATTGAATTACAGAGAAGAAATTTTATTATTTTTGAAAATAATTGAATTATTGTGGAAAAGTTTATTATTTAAAAAAAATTGAATTTCTGTGAAAAATTTACTTATTTATGAAAATAATTAAATTCATGCTTAGAATTTAAGCAAAAGTTTTTTTTTATAAAATTGAATTATCATAAAAAATTCCATTATTATAGTGAAAGTATTTGAATTATTGGGAAAAATAAATTGCACAAAAGTTTGTTAAATAATTGATTATTTTAATTCAATTATTATTTTCTAGAATTTTAAATTATTTTTTATGATAATAATAATTGAATTCCTTGGAAAAATTTTATTGTTTATGAAAATAATTGAATTCCTGTGAAATTGTTATTATTTATGAAAATAATTTAATGTTTGCATACAATTTTATTATAAATTTTTTGAAAATAATTGAATTCTTTTTGTGAAATTTTATTAAAATAGTAGAAATTGAAAATCATTTAAATTAGAAAATTTTTTGAAAATAATTGAAATTAGGACAAGAATTTTTTTGACATTTATGAAAATAATTGAACTTTGAAGAAGAATTTTCTTATTTATAAAGATAATTGGGATTTTTACGAGAATTTTTTTCAAATTTTGAACATAGTTGAATTTTATAAGAAGAATTTTATTTTTGCTAAAAATAATTGAATTTCTGCCATTATTTGTAATTTCTTCAAAATTAAATTTTCTTTAGTGTTTTCAACAAAAAGTTAAATTAAAAAATTTTTAAATTTTATTAATTATTATTTCTCTCACAGAATTCTACACATTTTTTTAAATTATAAGTATTACTAGGGGGGCTTCGCCCCCCTGCGCGCTTCGCGCGCCAACCCCCTAACTATTTTTAATATTTATTTTAATTTTTAAAATCATGTTATCTTAATATGATGGCATAGTAATGAGTTAGAGTAAATTATAACAGGAGATATTAAAAAAGATAACTAATAGAGAATTCTACTTTACGGAAGTGATTATAGTGTCAACTTTTTCAAGTTTGACACTCCTCATAGTAAATTTGATAATTCTTTTTTCTCAGTGTCAAAAGTATTATTGGCCCCTTTTTACCTGCAGTTGACATAAATGTTGACGTAATGTAAGGGCCATTAGGGGCTGTCCATAAATTACGTAAGTCATTTTTTGGGTAAATTTGACCCCCTTCCTCCCTCGTAAGATATTTTACATACATTAGCGCCATTTTTCCTATTGTTCGCAAGATCTTGTTGACCCCCTTCCCCCCTAAATGTCTTATGTAATTTATGGACGGACTAAAGATTTCGACGTAAAATAATAGACGTTTGTGGGCTTCATTTTTACCCGTAGGTCAAAACTGACCTTAAAATTGACCTAAATTTTGAGGAAACAGTAGGTCAGAAGGAATTTTCTTGTCAATTTTTGACGTGTAGGTCAAAACTGACCTTAAAATTGACCTAAATTTTAAGAAAATATCAGATTAGAGGGAGATTTCTGGTCAAATTTTAACTTGTAGGAAAAAACTGCCATTAAAATTAAAGTACATTTTAAGGACAGAAAAATAATTTTAATAGAATTTTAAAAAAAATATGTCAATTTATAACATCTTTTATTGATTGAAACTTAATATTGAAATTTAGGTCAAACTTCTTTTAACCAATAGGTCGAAAATTCCGTCAAACTTTAATATAAGGGTACAACTTTTTAAAAAATCCTAATTAATTTGCTTTTTTCATGTATAGGCTAAAAAATATGTCAAATTTGACCTAAATTTTAAGGAAAGGTCAGGTCAGAGGAAGTTTTTTCGACAATTTTTGCGGTGTAGATGAAAACTGACCTTAAAATTGACCTAATTTTTGAGGGCAAAGGGAATTGTTCGTCAATTTTTTCCGTTAAGGTCAAAACTGCCCTTAAAATTGACCTACATTTTGAAGGTAAATGGAATTGTTTGTCAATTTTTTACCTGTAGGTTAAAACTGCCTTTCAAATTAACCTAAATTTTGAGAGCAGAGGGAATTGTTTGTTAATTTTTGACCTGTAGATTAAAACTGCCCTTTAAATTAACCTAAATTTTGAGAGCAGAGGGAATTGTTTGTTAATTTTTGACCTGTAGATTAAAACTGCCCTTAAAATTGACCTACTTTTTGAGGTCAGAGGGAATTATTTGTGAATTTTTTACCTGTAGGTTAAATCTGCCCTTAAAATTGACATAAATTTTACGGGTAGAGTAAAACGCAATTTTTAACGCTTAGGTCAAAACTGCCCTTAAAATTGAACTAAATTTTGAAAGCAGAGCGATAAGTTTGTCAATTTTTAACTTTAAGTCATAACTACTCTTAAAATTGACTTAAATTTTGAGGGCAGAGGGGTTAGTTTGTTAGTTTTTTACCTGTAGGTTGAATCTGCCCTTAAAATTGACCTAAATTTTGAGTAATTTTGGCCTGTAGGTTAAAACTGACCTTAAATTGACCTGAATTTAGGTCAAATATAACTTGTTTCTGACGATGGACCTACCTTGACAGTGGGCCAACCTTGACTATGTTCCCCCTACTATAAGGGTCCCTTAAAACTTTCTGAAACAGCGGCGGCGGCGATATGATTTTATATTAATAGGGATAGATAATATAATAATAATAATAATAATAATAATAATAATAATAATAATAATAATAATAATAATAATAATAATAATAATAATAATAATAATAATATATAATAATAATAATAATAATAATAATAATAATAATAATAATAATAATAATAATAATAATAATAATAATAATAATAATAATAATAATAATAATAATAATAATAATAATAATAATAATAATAATAATAATAATAATAATAATAATAATAATAATAAAATAATAATAATATAATAATAATAATAATAATAATAATAAGAATAATAATAAATAATAATAATAATAATAATAATAATAATAATAATAATAATAATAATAATAATAATAATAATAATAATAATAATAATAATAATAATAATAATAATAATAATAATAAGAATAATAATAATAATAATAATAATAATAATAATAATAATAATAATAATAATAATAATAATATAATAATAATAATAATAATAATAATAATAATAATAATAATATAATAATAATAATAATAATAATAATAATAATAATAATAATAATAATAATAATAATAATAATAATAATACTAATAATAATAATAATAATAATAATAATAATAATAATAATAATAATAATAATAATAATAATAATAATAATAATAATAATAATAATAATAATAATAATAATAATAATAATAATAATAATAATAATAATAATAATAATAATAATAATAATAATAATAATAATAATAATAATAATAATAATAATAATAATAATAATAATAATAATAATAATATAATAATAATAATAATAATAATAATAATAATAATAATAATAATAATAATAATAATAATAATAATAATAATAATAATAATAATAATAATAATAATAATATAATAATAATAATAATAATAATAATAATAATAATAATAATAATAATAATAATAATAATAATATAATAATAATAATAATAATATAATAATAATAATAATAATAATAATAATAATAATAATAATAATAATAATAATAATAATAATAATAATAATAATATAATAATAATAATAATAATAATAATAATAATAATAATAATAATAATAATAATAATAATAATAATAATAATAATAATAATAATAATAATAATAATAATAATATAATAATAATAATAATAATAATAATAATAATAATAATAATAATAATAATAATAATAATAATAATAATAATAATAATAATAATAATATAATAATAATAATAATAATAATAATAATAATAATAATAATAATAATAATAATAAATAATAATAATAATAATAATAATAATAATAATAATAATAATAATAATAATAATAATAATATAATAATAATAATAATAATAATAATATAATAATACTAATAATAATAATACTAATAATAATAATAATAATAATAATAATAATAATAATAATAATAATAATAATAATAATAATAATAATAATAATAATAATAATAAATAATAATAATAATAATAATAATAAATAATAATAATAATAATAATAATAATAATAATAATAATAATAATAATAATAATAATAATAATAATAATAATAATAATAATAATAATAATAATAATAATAATAAATAATAATAATAATAATAATAATAATAATAATAATAATATAATAATAATAATAATAATAATAATATAATAATAATAATAATCCCCGCCGATGGTTGTCCACTACCGAACATCATCGATGTCTTTGATGTGCTGGGAGAAGTGGATGCTTATCCACTGCCAGACATGATTGACATCATGGATATGTTCGGTAGACCTTGCCGTGGTGGCGGGGCTTTTCACTAAAGGGCAACCAACAGGGTGGTTCCCTGATTCTAAAACCAAAAAAAAATGAATGAAATGGATAAAGATTCCAATAAATTACTCCAAGCGGGTACCTCAAATGAGGGTAATCCCGTCACCGATTCTGATCGGGTTCAAGCCCCGGTAGTCGGTGCAGACGGCTCCAAGGATTTTGGAGGGAGCCAAATAAAAAATTCTGAGGATGTGGGACTTAGCAGATTCGAAGAAAATGTTTTAGAACAGGTCGATCTGATCCCAATAATACTGGATAGTATGTGGCGTGCTTGCAAAAAGCAAAAAAACATTAGCAAGGATGTTAAGGATGGAATGGTGGCAATGGAGAAGGTGCACGAGGTGCTTTGCAGAAACCTGCGATTTATACCTAAGCCCTTCATTAGCCCAAGCAAACCAAGGTCGAATCCTGAAACTCCTAGATCGATGTCGCACGCCACATCCAGCGAGAGCAAGTCCATCGACCCAAGGAAGCGCCCTAGAGAGTTTGAAGGTCCGGAGACTGATTCTTCTGTGACCACTCCCAAGGGTAAGAGGGTTAAGAGCAAGGAGACCAAGGCAAACCCTACTGTTATGGAGACGGAGGTGAGTAAGGCTGCTTCGGCCAGGGTTGCTTCTTATTCGGAGGCAACTGTGGCAAATAAGCCTGAAAACGAAAAAGACTTTGAAACTGTCTCCAATAGGAAACGGGAGGCCCGTAAGAAAAAGGCCTTGAAGAAAGCGGAGGAGAGGGAGCGACTTCAGAAGCGCCCCCCCAAAATTAGAACAACGGAGGCAATAAAAATTGTGGCCCGGAATCCAGAGACCTACCATGATCTCATAAAACTGGCAACAACTTCGGTAAAGCCAGAGGAAACTGGAACAGAGATTGTGAAAATTAGGAGAACTCTTAAAAAAGAGGTTCTTGTTGTTGTGAAAAAGGGGGGTGAAACTTCAAAGTTCGCTCAGAATCTTACCTCCGTTCTTCTGGACAAGGCCGAGGTTACGGCTCTTGTCAGTAAAAAGACCCTCGAAATTCGGGATCTTGTCGAAACAACTTTAGAGGAGGACGTTTTAACCGTCTTAAAGCAGAAGTTGCAAAAGCCCGAATTAGAGGTGACTTGCCGACTTCTGACACGTTTTGGTGGTACGAAAGTGGCACTAGTACGCTTGAATGAAACGGACAGCGAGAGTCTGCTTAAGCTGGGCAAAGTGCGTATTGGCTGGATAAATGCATCCATCCGAACGCACTTAGAAGTGACAAGATGTCAAAAGTGCCTAGCCTATGGACACGTGACCCGAATTTGCAAGGGCCCCGACAGAACAAAAAACTGTCGGAGATGCGGCGAAGCGGGACACTTCTCCAAAAAGTGTACTAATGACAAGCCAAAGTGCATAACGTGTACAGATTTGGGAAAAACGGAAGTCAACCATATCCCTGGAAGAATTTCCTGCCCGGTTTACAAGGAGGAACTGGAGAAACTTAAAAGGGCAAATCCTTAAAGCTCCTTCAAGTCAACCTGCATACAAGTAAGGATGCACAGGTGCTCCTGATGCAAACAGCTAGGGAAAATGAGGTGGATATCCTGTTCTGCAGTGAGCAGTATCAAGGAAGCGACCTCGCACCTTGGTATCAGGATAAGGCGAAGAGAGCCGCCATCAAGCTGTGCAACCCAGAATTGCGGGTTGACAAGTTCTTGGAGACAAGCAGCGGGTTTGTGTGGATAGAGGTGGCTAACATACGTATGTATAGCTGCTACTTCTCACCCAACGACCCGCTGACCACCTTCGAAGCCAATATAGAAGACCTAGAATCGAGCCTCATAGAATCCAAGCTGGATGTCATCATCACTGGCGATTTTAATGCAAAGTCGCCAGAGTGGGGTGAGACGAGGCTCGACAAGAGAGGAATTCTGATTGGAGAAATGATCTCCAAGAACGATTTATTAGTTGTAAACCGGGGAAAAACATGGACGTTTAGACGAGGTGCGATCGGATCGATAATAGATCTAACGATAGCATCGTCTAATATATTTAGCCGCATAAGCGACTGGCGGGTCTCTGAGGAATATACAGCAAGTGACCACCAGTACATTGAGTTCTCAGTCTCAATGGGAGACACACGAGGAGGAAAGAGACAGGAAGCTCCTAGTCGCAAAACCTTCTCGTGGAACATTAAGAAACTCGACAAGGAGAAGTTCAGCCGGTCCCTAAAAGAATCTATCTTAATTGAGGATTCTGGTTGGGTGAGGAGGCCGAAAAGTCTAAATGGAGAGGTGCGAGCGGTGCGAAATATAATCGTCACCGCTTGCAATGCGTCGATGCCACGTCGCAAAGGCGCCTTTCCAAGGAAAAAATCCTTGCACTGGTGGTCAGAAAAACTGTCCTCCTTGAGAAAGGAATGCCTCAAAGCAAGAAGGACATATACCCGTTCTAAGGGAGATCCCTTGCTGAAAGAGGCTTTCAAGGAGGCGAAAAAGGACCTCAAGAAAGAGATCCGCAAGTCGCGACGCCGTAGCTGGAAGGACCTAATCGAGGAGGTCGATAAGGACCCATGGGGTCTGGCTTTTAAAATCGTAACTAAGAAATTAGTGACGAGGCAAAAGACCCCCGGCCTGGACAATCCCGATTGGGTCAGAAAGATAATAAGTTCTTTGTTTCCTCCTGCAGAACCATACCTTAGAAGGGACTGGAGTTTTTGCAAAGTCGAAGAGGAAGAACTCTTCACACTTAGTGAACTGAAAAAAGCAGGCAAAAGATTAAAAACAGGCAAGGCGCCTGGAATCGATGGGATAAGTAACGAGATCCTAAAGTTGGTAATCGACACTTCACCCCAGATTCTGCTTCGATGCTTCAATCTTTGCCTTGAGAGAGGAGAGTTCTTCCGCGACTGGAAGCGACAGAGGTTAGTCCTCCTAAGGAAAGGTGAAAAACCTCTAGATAAGGTTTCATCGTACAGGCCTATATGCCTGCTAGATACGATGGGTAAACTTCTAGAGGATATGGTTCTCCAGAGAATGCAGGGCCACTTGACCGAAGAGAATCGTCTATCCGATTACCAATTTGGTTTCCGTAAAGGCAAGTCCACAGTTGATGCCATCCAGGCAGTTGTGGACATAGCCAAAGCAGGAAAAAACAAATTGGGACCTGGGAAAAAGAAGAGCTTCTGCGCGTTGGTAGCAATTGACATACGCAACGCGTTTAATTCCGCAAGATGGAAAGATCTCATCGAGTCGATGGAAAAGAAAAACATGCCGCCCTACTTGTTGCGGATAATGGATAATTATCTTAGCGACAGGTGGGTTATATATGAGGGAGACACCTGCACTCTCAGGGAAGAGATGCAGCGTGGGGCTCCTCAAGGCTCGAGGGTGGGTCCATTTGTATGGAATGTATCTTACGATGATTTTCTGCGAATGGATCTGCCCGAAGGTGCGATGATCATCGGCTTTGCGGACGACGCGTTGTTCGTGTGCACTGCCGAGAGTGAGGAGGCTCTTGGGACATTGGTGAACGAATGTCTGCGACTAGCAAAAAGCTGGCTGGATACCAGAGGTCTTGAAATGGCCCTGGAAAAGACCGAGGCACTGCTAGTCACAGACAGACGTGGTTATGAGCTCCCACGAATCGTGATAGACGGATTCGAGGTCAAGTGGAGTAAACAAATTAAATACCTTGGTGTGGAGTTGGATGGAAGGTTAAACTTCCACCACCACATGGCTACGGCGTCGAATAAGGCGATCGAGTGTGCGGCTAATCTTTCACGGTTAATGCCAAATGTTGGCGGACCCCGTGAACAAAAAAGAAGACTGGTGGCGAGTGTCGCCCACGCTAAAATGCTCTATGCAGCACCAGCGTGGGCCCCATCCCTGAGGAGTAAAAGATGTGTTACCATCTGTGAAAAGATACTGTCGGCGCAGAGATCGATAACAACGCGTATCATCTCTGCATATAAGACGGTATCTACGAGTGCTGTGCAGGTCCTTGCAAGTGTCCCGCCAGCAGATCTCTTGGCGAGGGAAAGGGAAGAAATGTTTCTCTTTTCTAAAGAAAGCAGTTCCTGGGATGAGGAATTAAGACCAAGCAAGGGCCTGATCCGCAAAGAAGCGAGGCACAGGCTCATAGAAAGATGGCAGGAAAGATGGGATGGTGAGGGAAAAGGTCGATGGACCTATCGCCTTATCCCGGCACTCGCCACCTGGATAAATAGGAAACACGGTCAGGTTTCCTATTATTTGACTCAGGCGCTCACAGGTCACGGGTGTTTTAACTCGTACCTGTGTCGCTTTAAATTACGCGAGAACGAGGTGTGTGCATATTGCCAGTTCCCTGAGGACAACGCGGAGCACACCCTCTTCTCATGCAAAAAATGGGACTTGGAGAGGCGGGCCATGTTCGAAGGTGTAAACAGTCAAGTTACACCGGAGAATATGGTATCGCTGATGACCCAGTCGGAAGAGAATTGGCGGCAAGTCGAGAACTTCATAATCTCGGTTATGTCGAGGAAGGATCTCGACGGCCGCCAAAAAGCGTAATTTAAACAGCTTTTAATTTGTTTGTTTGTTTTTTATTAATTTATTTTGTGATTTATTTGTCCCTATACATTTTTTTTAATTTGTTTTGTTTTTTTTATTCATCTTTGTACAATTTTATGTTTTCAATATTTTATACGCGTTTATTTTTATTTTTTTTTATATATCCGTTTATAATTTTATCTTTTGACTTTTTAAACTTCTTAAAATTTTTGTTTTTTATTGTTGTTGTGCTGTTAATTCCGCTTTTATATTGAAATAGTTTTAAATTTTTTAACTATTGACGCAGGAGAACCGCAGACACAGAACAAAGTCGCAGCAGCGATAGAGTTGGAGCGCCTCCCTCGAAGGCTAAAGTCTTACGACAGTTCCGCGGAGGGTAAAAGGGCTCCAAAAGAAGGGTTACGGGTTTTTAGTGGGTCGGGCTGGTAGTAGTCGCCAGTTTATTAATTTATTATAACATTTATTTATTATCCTTTTTTTTAAATTCCCTTTTTTTTATTTTTACCAACCCCACATAAACCTTGGAGTGCGGAATCCAAGGTATCTGTAAACAGATTTCCCAAATGCCCCTAAGCAAAAAAAAAAAAAAAAAAAAAAAAAAGCAATAATAAGAATAAAATAATAATAATAAAGTAATAATAATAAGAATAACTAATATCAGTAAGAATAATAATAATAAGAATAATAATAATAATAAATAATAATAATAATAATAATAAATAATAATAAATAATAATAATAATAATAATAGAATAATAATAATAATAATAATAATATAATAATAATAATAATAATATAATAATAATAATAATAATAATAATAATAATAATATAATAATAATACTAATAATAATTAATAATATAATAATCATAATAATAATAAATAATAATAATAATATAATAATAATAAATCAATAATAATAATAAATAATAATAATAATAATAATAATAATAATATAATAATAATAATAATAATAATAATAATAATAATAATAATAATAATAATAATAATAATAATAATAATAATAATAATAATAATAATAATAATAATAATAATAATAATAATAATAATAATAATAATAATAATAATAATAATAATAATAATAATATAATAATAATAATAATAATAATAATAATAATAATAATAATAATAATAATAATAATAATAATAATAATAATAATAATAATAATATAATAATAATAATAATAATAATAATAATAATAATAATAATAATAATAATAATAATAATAATAATAATAATAATAATAATAATAATAATAATAATAATAATAATAATAATAATAATAATAATAATAATAATAATAATAATAATAATAATAATAATAATAATAATAATAATAATAATAATAATAATAATAATAATAATAATAATAATAATAATAATAATAATAATAATAATAATAATAAAAATATAATAATCTCCGCCGCTGGTTGTCCACTGCCGAGCATCGGTGATGTGTCTGATGTTCTGGGAGAAGCGGATGATTATCCTCTCCCGGGCGCGGCTGCCGTCTTTGATGGCATGGGTGTGCTGGATCTGGATGCATATCCTTAGTCCGGACATTACTGCCATTCTTGACGGCGTTGGTCGCCGGGGTGGGATGCTTGTCCGCTGCCAGACTCGAGTGTCATTTTGGATATGTTCGGTGGACCTTGCAGTGGTGGCGGGGCTTTCCACCAAAGGGCAACCAAACAGTACACTCTACACATACACCTCTCTACACATATATGGGTTACACACAATTACATCATTTATACATCTTTTTCACACATATTCACAATACACTTATCACACCCATATGATTGTTTCCTTCCTCGGCCCACTGGGAGTACCCTGAAACTTCGTTCACTTGTTTTCGGTGGGCGGGGCCTAGGGGTTGATGTGAGCTTGCTCTGCCGATGTGTCAGCCGAGGTAAGGAATCAGGAGCCAGCCCCTTCGGGACCCTGATCAGGAGAGTCTGTGGTGAATATGGAGATCGGAATCCATATTGCTCCGAGCGAGTCCGATCCGTCCGTGTATTCCGGGATCGGCTAAGCGGTGGTTGGGCCTCAGGGAACTGGGGTAGGATACGTCCGAGGGTACACCCGTTCCCAACTATACCGACCCGCTCCTCCACAGACGATGCGCTGGTAACAATAACTTTATGGAGAAACAAACAACGAAAACCGATGAAAACGTTATTGAGGTGATGGATACCGGAGAGACACAGTCTCGTAATACTCCGGATGAAACTGCGAAAGTAATAAAAGCTGTAGCAGAGATACACCAGGTTCCTTCCACAAGTGTGGAGGAGAAAAGCACTTCAGCTTCTGGTGTAAATGTAGCGGAGCAAGCGGTTCCTTTAATTCCGCCATGGGCCGACGTTTGGAAGATCATGATTAGCATCATGGCGGAACAGAGGCTTCAAAATGAAGCTATGGAGAAGACGCTATTGGCTATGGAGGGTTCTTTCAGGAAGAACACACCTAATGAGGTGAAAGAGTACATGGCTGAAGCAAAGGAAATCTCGGCCGGAGTCAGAAGCGCAGGCCTCGCTCTCCGGTCATCAGTAGATAGGCTTCAAAAAACTTTGCAGCCAATGCAGTACCGAAGTGTAGGTCAAATGGCACGTTCCAAAACGCCATCGACCACTCCGAAACAAAAGGGAGGACCAAAGTCTTCTTCTGCTAAAAGCAAGAAGAGAGGTGCCTCAACATCCCCAGAGGACCGGCAGAGTAAAAAACCGGCCTCTACGCTAATACAGAACGAGGAAAAGGTAAATTCTGTCACGCCGTCAAAGGAAGACACTCCTGACCACTGGAGTGCTGTAGTCTCTAGGAAGGAGAGGCGGAAAAATAAATTCGCGAAGGACGAAGCAAAGGAATTCTCGAGTGGTCAGGGGAAAAAAAAGAGAAGAAAGACCGACGCCATTAGGGTGTCGATGGAAAACGGTAAGGCTCCTCCAAAGGAACTTATAGCAGAGCTTTTCGCCACGGTCAACCCCGCTGAAACGAAAACTGAGGTTCTGTCCATTCGAAGAACCGAGAAGCAGGATTTGCTATTCGTTCTTAAAAGGGGACAGGATTTCTCGACCTTCAGCGGGAAGGTGACCGAGGCTCTCAAAGGAAAGGCGAGGGTTTCTCCTCTGGTGACAAAGAGATCACTAGAGGTTAGAGACTTGGACGAGACAACAGAGATCCAGGATGTCACCAACGCCTTAAAAAAGGCTTTGGGCAGGACCGACCTGGAGATCTCCTGCAGACTTATCACCCTGCGTGGAGCGGTGAAGATGGCAGTAGTCCAACTGCCAGAAGCAGACGCTGATGTTCTGCTTGAGGCTGGTAAGGTACCGGTAGGTTGGATAAACTGTAGGATCCGCAGCAGGGTGGAAGTGGAAAGATGCCATAAATGCCTTAGTTATGGGCATATCGCAAGGGTCTGCAGAGGACCCGATAGGAGTAAAGCTTGCTGGAAGTGTGGCTCCTTAGACCATTCCCACAAGAATTGTGCAGGGGAATCCCATTGCACAACTTGTGAGGACAAAGGGATAAAGGAGACAAAGCACGCTCCAGGAAGCGGGTCCTGCCCCGTCTATAGGGAGGAACTGAAGAAGCTGAAGCAGAAGAGGTAAGATTTCTTCAGGTCAACCTCAGAAAGGGTAGTGTTGCCCAAAATCTCCTGATGCAGTCTGCCAGAGAGAGAGGAGTGGATATACTGCTCATTAGTGAGCAGTATAAGAAGCAAGGATTCTCAAACTGGTTTCAAGACTCATCAGGTAGATCAGCAATACAGATATGCAATCCGGGTATCACCACCGGTTCATTCTTGGGTACAGACAAGGGGTTTGTTTGGGCGGACGTGGCAGGTATTCGTATATATAGCTGCTATTTCTCGCCCAACGACCCATTCGGAAAATTCGCTACTGAGATTCGTTATCTTGAAGAAAGTCTGAGAGCTTTTGACGGGGATGTCCTCATTGCGGGAGACTTCAATAGTAAGTCGCCGGAATGGGGAGAGACTCGTCAGGACAGGAGAGGAATTTTGGTTTCCGACATGCTGGCGACGAATGGGCTGGTGGTGTTAAACCGGGGCCACGAGTTCACGTTCAGGAGGGGAGAATCGGGATCTATCCTTGATTTAACAATCGCATCTCCCCGCCTAGCCCGCAGAATAAGAGAATGGAGGGTACTGGATGAGGAAACATTGAGTGACCACCAGTACATAGAGTTTTTAGTCTCTGAGGAAAAAACTTCGAGGACGTACCGCACCAAAAAATGGTAGCAAGGGAGCCTCTTGGAACCTCAGGCGACTAAACAGGGAGAAGCTGGCGGAATCCCTAGAAGAGTCGCGACTTATTCGCAAATCAAACTGGGTGAGGAAACCAGCTTCTTTAAAGGGTATAGTGCGAGAGGCGAGGCGGGTGATTGTTCAAGCTTGCAATCACTCTATGCCTCGCCGGCAAAAAAGAAAAACGGGAAAGGGATCTATGTACTGGTGGAATGAAGAACTGGCCTGTCTTAAGAGAGAGTGTCACGCAGCAAGGAGGCATTTTACCCACTCGAAGGGAAACCTCCAGCTGCGGGAAACATGGCATAAAGCCAGACGTACTTTTAAGCAGGCCGTGAAAAGTAGCCAACGCCGTTGCTGGAGGGACCTAATCGGAGATTCCGAGAAGGATCCGTGGGGTTTGGCCTTTAAGATTGTCGCTAAGAAATTAGTGACAAGGCATAAAACCCCTGGTTTGGATGATCCGATTTGGGTCCTGAAAATCATAAAGGCACTGTTTCCCTATGCGGAACCTAGCCCCAGAGAGGACTACACTCACTGCGTAGTACGAGACGAGGAGCTCTTCACGATTGAGGAACTAAAAAAGGTGGCAAAGACGTTAAGAAACGGCAAAGCGCCGGGCAATGATGGGATACCGAGCGAAATCTTAAAAGAGATTGTCGCAGTGGATCCTGAGTTGCTTCTTGACGTCTTTAATACGTGCTTGACAGACGGAGAGTTCTTCGGTGACTGGAAAACGCAGAAGTTGGTCCTTCTCAGGAAAGGCGATAAACCTCTGGATAAGGTCACATCGTTCAGACCAATTTGTTTATTGGATACGATGGGCAAATTTCTAGAGGGAATGGTTCTGCAGAGACTTCAGGAAATCCTGATAGGTAAAAATAGCCTATCGGAGAATCAATTTGGCTTTCGTAAAGGCCGGTCAACAGTTGACGCAATACTCACTGTTGTAAACCATGCGAGGAAAGTCAAAGAGGACAAGAAGAAGGGATTCTGCGCGCTTATCTCCATCGACATACGTAATGCATTTAACTCCGCAAAGTGGGACAATTGCATCAAGGCGATGCGTCGTAAAGGGGTACCAACCTATCTGTTGCGAATGATAGACAACTATCTCAGCGACAGATGGGTTGAATACAAGAGCGATGCATGTCATCTCAAACATGAAATGACATGCGGAGCTCCCCAAGGATCAAAGGTAGGTCCATTCATATGGAACGTCATGTACGATGACTTCCTTAGAATTGAGTTACCTGAAGATACGATAATGGTTGGCTTTGCGGATGACGTCATTATAGTGTGTGGCGCGCGGACTTCTCGGATTCTAGAAATAAGGGTCAACGAAAGCTTGAGACGAGCAAAGCTCTGGTTAGATCTCAACGGCCTACAAATGGCCACAGAGAAGACAGAAGCTTTGCTTGTCACAAGTAAAAGATCCTTTGAGGTCCCGAAAATTCGGATAGGACAGACTGAAGTCTCCTGGGGAAACAGTTTAAAGTACCTGGGAGTGACGTTGGATCGAAAATTAAAGTTCGACCAACATTCTAAGATCACGTCACTGAATGCCGCCGACTGCATGGGAAACCTTTCTAGGATGATGCCCAATGTCGGTGGCCCCAGGGAAAAGAAACGCCGATTAGTGGCGACCGTGGTTCAAGCAAAGCAACTCTATGCTGCCCCTGCATGGGCTGAGTCCCTAAAGAACCGCGGCATCTCTGACGAGCTACTCTCCGCACAGGGTGGTTGTGCGCGGAGAGTAGTTTCAGCCTACAGAACAGTTTCAACGAGCGCTGCTTTAGTTCTTGCGAGTCTCCCGCCAGTGGACTTACTGGCGAGGGAAAGACAGGAAGTCTTTCAGCGTAACAAAGATCTAGTTACCTCGCAAGAGCAGAGTAGAAATCTCGCCAAAGCGGCTATCCGCAAAGAGGCGAGATGTAGACTCCTTGAACAATGGCAAGAGAGATGGGATGGGGATCTTAAAGGAAGGTGGACATATCGCCTGATCCCCAACCTCGCCACTTGGCTAGGAAGAAAGCACGGTGAAGTTGGCTACTACCTGACACAAGTGTTGTCAGGTCACGGATGTTTCCGACAGTACCTTCATAGGTTTAAGATTAAGAGAGTAGCAAAATGCGCCTACTGTGACGCTGCAGTAGATGACGCGGAGCATACTCTCTTTTATTGCGGGCACTGGAGCCATGATAGAATGGCCATGTTTACGGCAGTTGGCTTTGAAATCAACGCCGATAACATGGTGTCTACCATGGTTCAGAACGTGGACTCGTGGAGGCATATTGAATCCTTCATTATTAAAGTAATGAAAGAAAAAGATAGAGAAGGAAGACGAGGTTGACCGGAGGAATCCAGTGCTCGGCTGTGTGTGAGCGTGGGGGGGAGGGAATCATATAGTTTTCCTCCCACCCACGCTCCCACATTGTATAAGCGGATTAAAAGCACGTTAAGGAACACGGTAAGGGGACCCCACTTGCGAAGTTGAAGGCCTGACGGTAGTTCCGCAGGTGGATCAAGTGTCCCAAATTAAGACGGGAGTGGTTTTTAGTGGGTAGACCAGAACAAGAGCGGTCATCCCCACATAACCTGGAATTCATTGCCCAGGTATCTGAATTCGCAGATTTTCCACTTCCGACTACAAAAAAAAAAAAAAAAAAAAAAATAATAATAATAATAATAATAATAATAATAATAATAATAATAATAATAATAATAATAATAATAATAATAATAATAATAATAATAATAATAATAATAATAATAATAATAATAATAATAATAATAATAATAATAATAATAATAATAATAATAATAATAATAATAATAATAATAATAATAATAATAATAATAATAATAATAATAATAATAATAATGAGGGTAAACTCTGTGAAGAGATACCAGGATGCACTCCCTTTGCGGAAACTTCCTGCTATCTTGGAGAGACACATCGACCTCCACGTCCGAACATACATGTTCACGTGCCCTTGGATATCATAGACGTCGCATCAATGCTCCGGCAATGCTATAACGTTTATGTAACTAACGGAGGCGGTTCAGGGCCCATCCTGGCCAGATGGTAGTACCCTGTTAAGGCCCGATTGTCCCTCGACACGGGACAAAGAAATAAAAAAATGAATGAAATGGACAAAATTTTTAATGAAATACTCCAAGTGGGTACCTCGAAAGAGGGTAATCCCACCACCGATTCTGATCGGGTGCAAGCCCCGATAGTCGGTGCAGATGGCTCCAAGGATTTTGGAGGGAGCCAAATAGATAGCCAGCTGACATGCTACGAATCAAATGTCGCAAATCAGTTCCTGGCTATTCCCGGGATTTTTAAGAGCGTGCACCAGGCATTCAAGCGCCAAAAGAACGTCAGTCGCGACATCCAGGATGGCGTGGCGGTTTTGGAGAGTGCGTTCTTAACAATTTGTAGGAATCTGCGTTTTATCCCTGAACCGTTCAGAGATCAGGAGCCACGGATTTCAACTGTGGGAACTCCAAGGCAAAAGAGGAGTGCTGCTGCAACTCTTGATAGTGCAGCAGCTACAGATTCTAATAAGGAAAAGAAGGTGAGTAAGCGCCCCAGAGAAGGTGTAAGCCCGGATAAGAGTCCTCAACAAGTAACTCGGAGCGGAAAGAGGATTAAGCGAAAGGATGCTCCACAGCTTAATTCTGAGTCGCTAGTTGGAGCAAAAGAGGCGCCCTCAAGTAGTCCCAGCAAGACGTATGCTGAGACCGTATTAAAAGACGGAGCGGACAATGAGGACGGCTTTAAGGTTATTGGAAAGAGAAGGGAACGGGCTCCAAGAAAAAAGCCCCCAGGCGAGAAAAAAGAGCTCCCAAAACACCCTTTGAAGCTTAGAACCACGGAAGCGGTAAAGATCACGGCAAGAGACCCAAAATCTTATGAGGGTATCTTGCCGCTGATAAAAGCAAAGATTAAACCAGAAGACACTGGTACCGTAATTCATAAAATCAGGAGAACCTTTAAACAGGAGGTTCTTGTGATAGTGAAAAAGGGTGGAGATACCTTGAAGTTTGCGGAAGCACTGTCCTCGGCTCTGCATGGCGCTTTGCCATGCGACGTCACTGCTCTCGTAAATAAAAGGTCTCTTGAGATCAAGGAGCTGGATGAAACCACGACGGAGGATGAGGTGATTTCAGTTCTGAGAGATAAGCTGGGCAAACCTGATCTGAAGATAGAGTGCCACCTTTTGACGCGCTTTAGAAGTACTAAGGTGGCTCTAATCCGCTTAGCAGAAGCAGAAAGTGACATTCTGCTTAAACTTGGCCGAATCAAAAATCGGCTGGATAAACGCTCCAATTCGTGAGCATGTTGAAGTAATTAGGTGCCAAAAGTGCCTAGGTTACGGACACAGAACCCTATTCTGCAAAGGCCCCGACAGAAGTAAAAACTGTCGGAGATGCGGCGGAGAGGGACACCTCGCGAAGAGCTGTAACGTTAAGCCGAAGTGCCTTACATGCTTGGACCTGGGAAAGCCAGAAACAAATCATGAGTCCGGAAAGAGAGCCTGCCCGGTTTACTGGGAAGAACTGCAAAAGATTAAAAGGCAAATCCTTAAAATTTTTGCAGGTTAACCTGCATACAAGTAAGGATGCACAGTTGCTCCTAATGCAAACGGCAAGGGAAAATAAGGTCGATGTCCTGTTCTGCAGTGAGCAGTATCAAGGAAGCGACCTCGCCCCTTGGTATCAGGATAAGGCGAAGAGAGCCGCCATAAAGCTGTGCAACCCAGAATTGCGGGTTGACAAGTTTCTGGAGACGAGCAGTGGGTTCGTGTGGATAGAGGTAGCTAATATACGTATGTATAGCTGCTACTTCTCACCCAACGACCCACTGACAAACTTCGAAGCCAATATCGAAGACCTAGAAGCGAGCCTCACAGAATCCAGGCTGGATGTCATCATCACTGGCGATTTTAACGCAAAGTCGCCAGAGTGGGGTGAGACGAGACTCGACAAGAGAGGAATTCGTATTGGAGAAATGATCTCCAGAAACGACTTATTAGCTGTGAACCGAGGCAATACATGGACTTTTAGACGAGGTTCGATCGGATCAATTATAGATCTAACGATCGCATCGTCTAAACTATTTAGCCGCATAAGCGACTGGCGGGTCTCAGAGGAATATACCGCAAGTGACCACCAGTACATTGAGTTCTCAGTCTCGATGGGAGGCACACGAGGAGAAAAAAGACAGGATGTTCCTAGTCGCAAAACCTCCTCGTGGAATATGAAGAGACTCGACAAGGAAAAGTTCGGCCGGTCCCTAAGAGAATCCCTTTTGATTGAGGACTTGGGCTGGGTGAAAAGGCCGAGCAGTCTGGATGGGAAGGTGCGAGCGGTGAGAAACATGATAGTCACCGCTTGCAATGCGTCAATACCACGCAAAGGCGCCATTCCCGTAAGAAAATCCTTGCACTGGTGGTCAGAGGAGCTAGCCTCTTTGAGGAAGGAATGCCTCAAAGCAAGAAGGACATATACCCGATCTAAGGGAGATCCCTTGCTAAAAGAGGCTTTCAAGGAGGCAAAAAAGAACCTCAAGAAAGAGATCCGCAAGTCGCGACGCCGTAGCTGGAAGGACCTAATCGAGGAAGTCGATAAGGACCCATGGGGTCTGGCTTTTAAAATCGTTACTAAGAAATTAGCGACGAGGCAAAAGACCCCCGGCCTGGACAATCCCGATTGGGTCAGAAAGATAATAAATTCTTTGTTTCCTCCTGCGGAACCATACCTTAGAAGGGACTGGAGTTTTTGCAAAGTCGAAGAGGAAGAACTCTTCACACTTAGTGAACTGCAAAAAGCAGGCAAAAGATTGAAAACAGGCAAGGCGCCTGGAATCGATGGGATAAGTAACGAGATCCTAAAGTTGGTAATCGACACTTCACCCCAGATTCTGCTTCGATGCTTCAATCTTTGCCTTGAGAGAGGAGAGTTCTTCCGCGACTGGAAGCGACAGAGGTTAGTCCTCCTAAGGAAAGGTGAAAAACCTCTAGATAAGGTTTCATCGTACAGGCCTATATGCCTGCTAGATACGATGGGTAAACTTCTAGAGGATATGGTTCTGCAGAGAATGCAAAGCCACTTGACCGAAGAGAATCGTCTATCCGATCACCAATTTGGTTTCCGTAAAGGCAAGTCCACGGTTAATGCCATCCAGGCAGTTGTGGACATAGCCAAAGCAGGAAAAAACAAATTGGGACCTGGGAAAAAGAAGAGCTTCTGCGCGTTGGTAGCAATTGACATACGCAACGCGTTTAATTCCGCAAGATGGAAAGATCTCATCGAGTCGATGGAAAAGAAAAACATGCCGCCCTACTTGTTGCGGATAATGGATAATTATCTTAGCGACAGGTGGGTTATATATGAGGGAGACACCTGCACTCTCAAGGAAGAGATGCAGCGTGGGCTCCTCAAGGCTCGAGGGTGGGTCCATTTGTATGGAATGTATCTTACGATGATTTTCTGCGAATGGATCTGCCCGAAGGTGCGGTGATCATCGGCTTTGCGGACGACGCGTTATTCGTGTGCACTGCCGAAAGTGAGGAGGCTCTTGGGACATTGGTGAACGAATGTCTGCGACTAGCTAAAAGCTGGCTGGATACCAGAGGTCTTGAAATGGCCCTGGAAAAGACCGAGGCACTGCTGGTCACAGACAGACGTGGTTATGAGCTCCCACGAATCGTGATAGACGGATTCGAGGTCAAGTGGAGTAAGCAAATTAAATATCTTGGTGTGGAGTTAGATGGGAAATTAAACTTCCACCACCACATGGCTACGGCGTCAAATAAGGCGATCGAGTGTGCGGCTAATCTTTCACGGCTAATGCCAAATGTTGGCGGACCCCGTGAACAAAAAAGAAGACTGGTGGCGAGTGTCGCCCACGCTAAAATGCTCTATGCAGCACCAGCGTGGGCTCCATCCCTGAGGAGTAAAAGATGTGTGACCATCTGTGAAAAGATACTGTCTGCGCAGAGATCGATAACAACGCGTATCATCTCTGCATATAAGACGGTATCTACGAGTGCTGTGCAGGTCCTTGCAAGTGTCCCGCCAGCAGATCTTTTAGCGAGGGAAAGGGAAGAAATGTTTCTCTTTTCTAAAGAAAGCAGTTCCTTGAATAAGGAATTAAGACCAAGCAAGGGCCTGATCCGCAAAGAAGCGAGGCACAGGCTCATAGAAAGATGGCAAGAAAGATGGGATGGTGAGGAAAAAGGTCGATGGACTTATCGCCTTATCCCGGCACTCGCCACCTGGATAAATAGGAAACACGGTCAGGTTTCCTATTACTTGACTCAGGCGTTCACAGGTCACGGGTGTTTTAACTCGTACCTGTGTCGCTTTAAATTACGCGAGAACGAGGTGTGTGCATATTGCCAGTTCCCTGAGGACAACGCGGAGCACACCCTCTTCTCATGCAAGAAATGGGACTTGGAGAGGCGGGCCATGTTCGAAGGTGTAAACAGTCAAGTTACACCGGAGAACATGGTATCGCTGATGACCCAGTCAGAGGAGAATTGGCGGCAAGTCGAGAACTTCATAATCTCGGTTATGTCGAGGAAGGATCTCGACGGCCGCCAAAAAGCGTAATTTAAACAGCTTTTAATTTATTCGTTTGTTTTTTATTAATTTATTTTGTGATTTATTTGTCCTTATACAATTTTAATTTATTCCGTTTTATGTTTTTAATATTATATACGCGTTTATTTTTTTTTCTTTTTTTTATATATCCGTTTGCAATTTTATCTTTTGACTGTTTACACTTGATTAAACATTTTTTTTATTATTGTTGTGCTGTTAATTCCGCTTTTATATTGAAATAGTTTTAAATTTTTAACTATTAACGCAGGATAACCGCAGAGAAAAGCAGAAAGTCGCATTAGCGACAGAGTTGGAGCGCCACCCTCGAAGGCTAAAGTCTTACGACAATTCCGAGGGAGGGTAAAGGGCTCCAGAAGAAGGGTTACGGGTTTTAGTGGGTCGGGCTGGCAGTAGGTCGCCAGTTTATTAAATTTATTATTTTATATATTTATTTTTCAAATTTTTTTTTTTTATTTCCTTTTGTTTTATCACACCAACCCCACATAACCTTGGAGTGCGGAGTCCAAGGTATCTGTAGGCAGATTTCCCAAAATTCCCTAAGCAAAAAAAAAAAAAAAAAATAATAATAATAATAATAATAATAATAATAATAATAATAATAATAATAATAATAATAATAATAATAATAATAATAATAATAATAATAATAATAATAATAATAATAATAATAATAATAATAATAATAATAATAATAATAATAATAATATAATAATAATAATAATAATAATAATAATAATATAATAATAATAATAAGAATATAATAATAATAATAATAATAATAATAATAATATAATAATAATAATAATAATAATATATAATAATAATAATAATAATAATAATAATAATAATAATAATAATAATAATATAATAATAATAATAATAATAATAATAATAATAATAATAATATATAATAATAATAATAATAATAATAATAATAATAATAATAATAATAATAATAATAATAATAATAATAATAATAATAATAATAATAATAATAATAATAATAATATAATAATAATAATAATAATAATAATAATAATAATAAATAATAATAATAATAATAATAATAATAATAATAATAATAATAATAATAATAATCCCAGATTCTGCTTCGATGCTTCAATCTTTGCCTTGAGAGAGGAGAGTTCTTCCGCGACTGGAAGCGACAGAGGTTAGTCCTCCTAAGGAAAGGTGAAAAACCTCTAGATAAGGTTTCATCGTACAGGCCTATATGCCTGCTAGATACGATGGGTAAACTTCTAGAGGATATGGTTCTGCAGAGAATGCAAGGCCACTTGACCGAAGAGAATCGTCTGTCCGATCACCAATTTGGTTTCTGTAAAGGCAAGTCCACAGTTGATGCCATCCAGGCAGTTGTGGACATAGCCAAAGCAGGAAAAAAACAAATTGGGACCTGGGAAAAAGAAGAGCTTCTGCGCGTTGGTAGCAATTGACATACGTAACGCGTTTAATTCCGCAAGATGGAAAGATCTCATCGAGTCGATGGAAAAGAAAAACATGCCGCCCTACTTGTTGCGGATAATGGATAATTATCTTAGCGACAGGTGGGTTATATATGAGGGAGACACCTGCACTCTCAAGGAAGAGATGCAGCGTGGGGCTCCTCAAGGCTCAAGGGTGGGTCCATTTGTATGGAATGTATCTTACGATGATTTTCTGCGAATGGATCTGCCCGAAGGTGCGGTGATCATCGGCTTTGCGGACGACGCATTATTCGTGTGCACTGCCGAAAGTGAGGAGGCTCTTGGGACATTGGTGAACGAATGTCTGCGACTAGCTAAAAGCTGGCTGGATACCAGAGGTCTTGAAATGGCCCTGGAAAAGACCGAGGCACTGCTGGTCACAGACAGACGTGGTTATGAGCTCCCACGAATCGTGATAGACGGATTTGAGGTCAAGTGGAGTAAGCAAATTAAATATCTTGGTGTGGAGTTAGATGGAAGGTTAAACTTCCACCACCACATGGCTACGGCGTCAAATAAGGCGATCCAGTGTGCGGCTAATCTTTCACGGCTAATGCCAAATGTTGGCGGACCCCGTGAACAAAAAAGAAGACTGGTGGCGAGTGTCGCCCACGCTAAAATGTTCTATGCAGCACCAGCGTGGGCCCTATCCCTGAGGAGTAAAAGATGTGTGACCATCTGTGAAAAGATACTGTCTGCGCAGAGATCGATAACAACGCGTATCATCTCTGCATATAAGACGGTATCTACGAGTGCTGTGCAGGTCCTTGCAAGTGTCCCGCCAGCAGATCTTTTGGCGAGGGAAAGGGAAGAAATGTTTCTCTTTTCTAAAGAAAGCAGTTCCTTGAATGAGGAATTAAGACCAAGCAAGGGCCTAATCCGCAAAGAAGCGAGGCACAGGCTCATAGAAAGATGGCAAGAAAGATGGGATGGTGAGGAAAAAGGTCGATGGACTTATCGCCTTATCCCGGCACTCGCCACCTGGATAAATAGGAAACACGGTCAGGTTTCCTATTACTTGACTCAGGCGTTCACAGGTCACGGGTGTTTTAACTCGTACCTGTGTCGCTTTAAATTACGCGAGAACGAGGTGTGTGCATATTGCCAGTTCCCTGAGGACAACGCGGAGCACACCCTCTTCTCATGCAAGAAATGGGACTTGGAGAGGCGGGCCATGTTCGAAGGTGTAAACAGTCAAGTTACACCGGAGAACATGGTATCGCTGATGACCCAGTCAGAGGAGAATTGGCGGCAAGTCGAGAACTTCATAATCTCGGTTATGTCGAGGAAGGATCTCGACGGCCGCCAAAAAGCGTAATTTAAACAGCTTTTAATTTATTCGTTTGTTTTTTATTAATTTATTTTGTGATTTATTTGTCCTTATACATTTTTTAATTGTTTGTGTTTTTTTTTTATTATTCATCTTTGTACAGTTTTATGTTTTCAATTTTTATACGCGTTTATTTTTTCTTTTTTTTATATATCCGTTTATAATTTTATCTTTTGACTTTTTACACTTAATTACACATTTGTTATTTTTAATTATTGTTGTGCTGTTAATTCCGCTTTATATTGAAATAGTTTTAAATTTTTAACTATTAACGCAGGATAACCGCAGAGAAAAGCAGAAAGTCACATTAGCGACAGAGTTGGAGCGCCACCCTCGAAGGCTAAAGTCTTACGACAGTTCCGAGGGAGGGTAAAGGGCTCCAGAAGAAGGGTTACGGGTTTTAGTGGGTCGGGCTGGCAGTAGGTCGCCAGTTTATTAAATTTACTATTTTATATATTTATTTTTCTTTTTTTTATCTCCTTTTGTTTTATCACACCAACCCCACATAACCTTGGAGTGCGGAATCCAAGGTATCTGTAGGCAGATTTCCCAAAATTCCCTAAGCAAAAAAAAAAAAAAAAAAAATAATAATAATAATAATAATAATAATAATAATAATAATAATAATAATAATAATAATAATAATAATAATAATAATAATAATAATAATAATAATAATAATAATAATAATAATAATAATAATAATAATAATAATAATAATAATAATAATAATAATAATAATAATAATAATAATAATAATAATAATAATAATAATAATAATAATAATAATAATAATTTTTTTTTTTTTTTTTTTTTTTTTTTTGCGTGGGAAGTGGAAAATCTGCTATAACCTTGGAGGCCTACTTCCAAGTCAGATACCTGGAGCCCGTACTCCTAGGTTATGTGGGGATGACCGCTCTTGTTCTGGCCGACCCACTAAAAACCACTCCCTTTCGAGACATATCTCCCCTGGCGGAACTGCCGTCAAGCTTAACATCGCCAGTGGAGGTCTCCTTACCTACATTCAGATCCAAAATCCTTAACTAAGCGCTAGCGGAAGAGGGAGGAGGTCCAGTTAAGGTCTCCTCCGTCTTCCGCGAGCGCCCAGCCGAGCTGCAGGAATTCTCCGATGGTGTTGTGACATCCTTCTGTCCTTTTCCTTTGTCTGCATGACTTTGATGACAAAGGACTCTATCTCACGCCATGAGTCTTCACTCTGTAACATAATTTGAACCATGTTCTCGACCGTGACTTCAGTGCCCACGGCCGAAAACATGGCTTCCCTAAGTTCACGCCAGTGCCCGCAGGAAAAAAGCGTGTGCTCCGCGTCGTCAATGTGCTCTGCTTCGTCGTCACCCGAACCGTTGCAGTACACACATTTCGCGTCTGCTTCTATTTTAAACCGATAGAAGTACTGTCCGAAACAACCATGACCCGACATCGCTTGTGTAAGGTAGTAGCCTACTTCACCGTGTTGTCTTTCCAACCATGTGGCGAGGTGGGGAATCAGGCGATGAGTCCATCTACCTTTTAATTCCCCATCCCATCTCTCCTGCCAACTCAGAACGAGTCTTTTTCTTGACTCTAAGCGGATTAAAGCTTTGAGTCTTTCTCTACGTTCCGGGTTGCCTACTAGATCCTTGGAGAGCTGGAAATTCTCCTGCCTTTCCATCGCCAACAAATCCATTGGCGGTAATCTAGCAAGCACCCGAAGAGCGCAATCAGACACCGTTCTGAAGGCTGACGTTATTCTCCTTGCTGGCTCTCTCTGGGCCGAGAGAAGTCTGTCAGAGATGCTGTGGATCTTAAGGGCTGAGGCCCATACAGGGGCAGCATAAAGCTGCTTTGATTGAACCACAGTCGCCACTAGTCTTCGTTTATTTTCCCTGGGGCCACCGATATTGGGCATCATCCTCGAGAGGTTTCCCATGCATTCGGTGGCTTTGAGTGTTGAGATGTTAATATGTTGGCCAAAACTTAAACGTTTGTCCAACCACACTCCCAGGTACTTAAGCTTATTTCCCCATGCGACTTCAGTTCCTCCCATTTCAATTTTCGGGGCTTCATAAACTCTCCTGTCTGTGACGAGCAGAGCTTCGGTCTTTTCGAGGGCCATTTTCAGACCATGCCGATATAACCAAAATTCAGCTCGCCGCAGACTATCTTCAAGTTTTATTTTTAGCAGTCTCAAATTCTCGTCATAACATATCAAAAGCACGTCGTCCGCGAACCCGGATATAGACGTATCTTCGGGTAAGCCCAACCTCAGAAAACCGTCGTACATAACGTTCCAGATGGTTGGTCCCACCTTTGATCCTTGGGGAGCTCCGCATGTCATTTTCTCTTTGATATGACATGCATTGGATTTGCTATTCGTTCTTAAAAGGGGACAGGATTTCTCGACCTTCAGCGGGAAGGTGACCGAGGCTCTCAAAGGAAAGGCGAGGGTTTCTCCTCTGGTGACAAAGAGATCACTAGAGGTTAGAGACTTGGACGAGACAACAGAGATCCAGGATGTCACCAACGCCTTAAAAAAGGCTTTGGGCAGGACCGACCTGGAGATCTCCTGCAGACTTATCACCCTGCGTGGAGCGGTGAAGATGGCAGTAGTCCAACTGCCAGAAGCAGACGCTGATGTTCTGCTTGAGGCTGGTAAGGTACCGGTAGGTTGGATAAACTGTAGGATCCGCAGCAGGGTGGAAGTGGAAAGATGCCATAAATGCCTTAGTTATGGGCATATCGCAAGGGTCTGCAGAGGACCCGATAGGAGTAAAGCTTGCTGGAAGTGTGGCTCCTTAGACCATTAATAATAATAATAATAATATGATCTCCTAAAACTGGCAACAACTTCGGTAAAGCCAGAGGAAACTGGAACAGAGATTGTGAAAATTAGGAGAACTCTTAAAAAAGAGGTTCTTGTTGTTGTGAAAAAGGGGGGTGAAACTTCAAAGTTCGCTCAGAATCTTACCTCCGTTCTTCTGGACAAGGCCGAGGTTACGGCTCTTGTCAGTAAAAAGACCCTCGAAATTCGAGATCTTGTCGAAACAACTTTAGAGGAGGACGTTTTAACCGTCTTAAAGCAGAAGTTGCAAAAGCCCGAATTAGAGGTGACTTGCCGACTTCTGACACGTTTTGGTGGTACGAAAGTGTCACTAGTACGCTTGAATGAAACGGACAGCGAGAGTCTGCTTAAGCTGGGCAAAGTGCGTATTGGCTGGATAAATGCATCCATCCGAACGCACTTAGAAGTGACAAGATGTCAAAAGTGCCTAGCCTATGGACACGTGACCCGAATTTGCAAGGGCCCCGACAGAACAAAAAACTGTCGGAGATGCGGCGAAGCGGGACACTTCTCCAAAAAGTGTACTAATGACAAGCCAAAGTGCATAACGTGTACAGATTTGGGAAAAACGGAAGTCAACCATATCCCTGGAAGAATTTCCTGCCCGGTTTACAAGGAGGAACTGGAGAAACTTAAAAGGGCAAATCCTTAAAGCTCCTTCAAGTCAACCTGCATACAAGTAAGGATGCACAGGTGCTCCTGATGCAAACAGCTAGGGAAAATGAGGTGGATATCCTGTTCTGCAGTGAGCAGTATCAAGGAAGCGACCTCGCACCTTGGTATCAGGATAAGGCGAAGAGAGCCGCCATCAAGCTGTGCAACCCAGAATTGCGGGTTGACAAGTTCTTGGAGACAAGCAGCGGGTTTGTGTGGATAGAGGTAGCTAACATACGTATGTATAGCTGCTACTTCTCACCCAACGACCCGCTGACCACCTTCGAAGCCAATATAGAAGACCTAGAATCGAGCCTCATAGAATCCAAGCTGGATGTCATCATCACTGGCGATTTTAATGCAAAGTCGCCAGAGTGGGGTGAGACGAGGCTCGACAAGAGAGGAATTCTGATTGGAGAAATGATCTCCAAGAACGATTTATTAGTTGTAAACCGGGGAAAAACATGGACGTTTAGACGAGGTGCGATCGGATCGATAATAGATCTAACGATAGCATCGTCTAATATATTTAGCCGCATAAGCGACTGGCGGGTCTCTGAGGAATATACAGCAAGTGACCACCAGTACATTGAGTTCTCAGTCTCAATGGGAGACACACGAGGAGGAAAGAGACAGGAAGCTCCTAGTCGCAAAACCTTCTCGTGGAACATTAAGAAACTCGACAAGGAGAAGTTCAGCCGGTCCCTAAAAGAATCTATCTTAATTGAGGATTCTGGTTGGGTGAGGAGGCCGAAAAGTCTAAATGGAGAGGTGCGAGCGGTGCGAAATATAATCGTCACCGCTTGCAATGCGTCGATGCCACGTCGCAAAGGCGCCTTTCCAAGGAAAAAATCCTTGCACTGGTGGTCAGAAAAACAGTCCTCCTTGAGAAAGGAATGCCTCAAAGCAAGAAGGACATATACCCGTTCTAAGGGAGATCCCTTGCTGAAAGAGGCTTTCAAGGAGGCGAAAAAGGACCTCAAGAAAGAGATCCGCAAGTCGCGACGCCGTAGCTGGAAGGACCTAATCGAGGAGGTCGATAAGGACCCATGGGGTCTGGCTTTTAAAATCGTAACTAAGAAATTAGTGACGAGGCAAAAGACCCCCGGCCTGGACAATCCCGATTGGGTCAGAAAGATAATAAGTTCTTTGTTTCCTCCTGCAGAACCATACCTTAGAAGGGACTGGAGTTTTTGCAAAGTCGAAGAGGAAGAACTCTTCACACTTAGTGAACTGAAAAAAAGCAGGCAAAAGATTAAAAACAGGCAAGGCGCCTGGAATCGATGGGATAAGTAACGAGATCCTAAAGTTGGTAATCGACACTTCACCCCAGATTCTGCTTCGATGCTTCAATCTTTGCCTTGAGAGAGGAGAGTTCTTCCGCGACTGGAAGCGACAGAGGTTAGTCCTCCTAAGGAAAGGTGAAAAACCTCTAGATAAGGTTTCATCGTACAGGCCTATATGCCTGCTAGATACGATGGGTAAACTTCTAGAGGATATGGTTCTCCAGAGAATGCAGGGCCACTTGACCGAAGAGAATCGTCTATCCGATTACCAATTTGGTTTCCGTAAAGGCAAGTCCACAGTTGATGCCATCCAGGCAGTTGTGGACATAGCCAAAGCAGGAAAAAACAAATTGGGACCTGGGAAAAAGAAGAGCTTCTGCGCGTTGGTAGCAATTGACATACGCAACGCGTTTAATTCCGCAAGATGGAAAGATCTCATCGAGTCGATGGAAAAGAAAAACATGCCGCCCTACTTGTTGCGGATAATGGATAATTATCTTAGCGACAGGTGGGTTATATATGAGGGAGACACCTGCACTCTCAGGGAAGAGATGCAGCGTGGGGCTCCTCAAGGCTCGAGGGTGGGTCCATTTGTATGGAATGTATCTTACGATGATTTTCTGCGAATGGATCTGCCCGAAGGTGCGATGATCATCGGCTTTGCGGACGACGCGTTGTTCGTGTGCACTGCCGAGAGTGAGGAGGCTCTTGGGACATTGGTGAACGAATGTCTGCGACTAGCAAAAAGCTGGCTGGATACCAGAGGTCTTGAAATGGCCCTGGAAAAGACCGAGGCACTGCTAGTCACAGACAGACGTGGTTATGAGCTCCCACGAATCGTGATAGACGGATTCGAGGTCAAGTGGAGGAAACAAATTAAATACCTTGGTGTGGAGTTGGATGGAAGGTTAAACTTCCACCACCACATGGCTACGGCGTCGAATAAGGCGATCGAGTGTGCGGCTAATCTTTCACGGTTAATGCCAAATGTTGGCGGACCCCGTGAACAAAAAAGAAGACTGGTGGCGAGTGTCGCCCACGCTAAAATGCTCTATGCAGCACCAGCGTGGGCCCCATCCCTGAGGAGTAAAAGATGTGTTACCATCTGTGAAAAGATACTGTCGGCGCAGAGATCGATAACAACGCGTATCATCTCTGCATATAAGACGGTATCTACGAGTGCTGTGCAGGTCCTTGCAAGTGTCCCGCAGCAGATCTCTTGGCGAGGGAAAGGGAAGAAATGTTTCTCTTTTCTAAAGAAAGCAGTTCCTGGGATGAGGAATTAAGACCAAGCAAGGGCCTGATCCGCAAAGAAGCGAGGCACAGGCTCATAGAAAGATGGCAGGAAAGATGGGATGGTGAGGGAAAAGGTCGATGGACCTATCGCCTTATCCCGGCACTCGCCACCTGGATAAATAGGAAACACGGTCAGGTTTCCTATTATTTGACTCAGGCGCTCACAGGTCACGGGTGTTTTAACTCGTACCTGTGTCGCTTTAAATTACGCGAGAACGAGGTGTGTGCATATTGCCAGTTCCCTGAGGACAACGCGGAGCACACCCTCTTCTCATGCAAAAAATGGGACTTGGAGAGGCGGGCCATGTTCGAAGGTGTAAACAGTCAAGTTACACCGGAGAATATGGTATCGCTGATGACCCAGTCGGAAGAGAATTGGCGGCAAGTCGAGAACTTCATAATCTCGGTTATGTCGAGGAAGGATCTCGACGGCCGCCAAAAAGCGTAATTTAAACAGCTTTTAATTTGTTTGTTTGTTTTTTATTAATTTATTTTGTGATTTATTTGTCCCTATACATTTTTTTAATTTGTTTTGTTTTTTTTATTCATCTTTGTACAATTTTATGTTTTCAATATTTTATACGCGTTTATTTTTATTTTTTTTTATATATCCGTTTATAATTTTATCTTTTGACTTTTTAAACTTCTTAAAATTTTTGTTTTTTATTGTTGTTGTGCTGTTAATTCCGCTTTTATATTGAAATAGTTTTAAATTTTTTAACTATTGACGCAGGAGAACCGCAGACACAGAACAAAGTCGCAGCAGCGATAGAGTTGGAGCGCCTCCCTCGAAGGCTAAAGTCTTACGACAGTTCCGAGGGAGGGTAAAGGGCTCCAAAAGAAGGGTTACGGGTTTTAGTGGGTCGGGCTGGTAGTAGGTCGCCAGTTTATTAAATTTATTATAACATTTATTTATTTATCCTTTTTTTAAATTCCCTTTTTTTTTATTTTACCAACCCCACATAACCTTGGAGTGCGGAATCCAAGGTATCTGTAAACAGATTTCCCAAAATTCCCTAAGCAAAAAAAAAAAAAAAAAAAAAAAAAAAAAAATAATAATAATAATAATAATAATAATAATAATAATAATAATAATAATAATAATAATAATAATAATAATAATAACAATCATTATAATAATCTTTGGTGATTTTGGGTCTCGGAATCGTGTTTAGAGGCCGCAAATATATTAGAAACCACTTCGATACCAAAAATAAAAATACAATATAAGCTTGTGTACTTTATGAATAAACATAAAAAGAAGATATAACTTTTTGTGCATACGTAAACTTTGCCATAGAAGACAATTTCTTTTTGTCATGTTTCAGTAAATCAGTATAAATTAAATGTAAAAAATTTTTTGAAAAGCATTATTTAGAAATAATTATTTATACCTTTTAATTTAAACTTATGCATGTATGAAATCAAAACTGAAAAATAGTAAATGTTTACATACTCCAATTGCAAATTGTATTTTTTTTTATACCTTCTTAGAGTGAAAGTAGCATCCATGCCTTCTACAATTCGGAAATAAACATTTAATACAGCTTTCTATAGCAGTCTCAAAATCAGCCATTGTATCTTGAAGACCATATTTAAGATTCGGACATAAAATTTGAACTTGTTTAAAAGTTTCTACATAAAGTTTTTTCGTTTTATGAGACATTAAAATAAATAATGCTCCAACACTCTGAAAATATCCTCAAATTAGATTCATATAAATCTATAAATATACAACAGAAATATTGTTATTTAAAAAATGAAATAAACAATCATCACATATTAATGTTGTCTTTTACTAATTCATGAAAGAACTAAATATATTTTTAATTTGAATTTCTTTTCTCCGGTTATCATAAAAAATATTACTAAAGACACATAAATATCACTTAAAATTCATGACTTACAATTGTAATTTAAGAAGTGTCATTTGTTTATTTGTAGCAAAAATTTTTCCTGTGCTTCAATGGCAGAAAAATGTATATTAAATTTAATAAATTGTATATGAAGAAAATGTGCAATACCAGTACTGAAATTTAAGAAACATTTCAATGTAAATGTTTATTATTCGTAATAAAAAATATATTAAATTCCATTATTGGCATTGCACATTTGATTCATATACAATTGAGTAAATTTAATACAGATTTTTCTTACTGGTTCTTTAACCTGATTTTTATCAAATTTTTTCTTGCAGGAAAATTCTCAGAAAGAGACTAAATGAGTTGAAAGTTGTAGGTTGAGTAACAATTGAATATGAATGGATAAAAAGTACATTAAATGGTTTAAATTATTTAAAAACAGGAGTATGGGTAATTAAAATTATAAATAAACATTAATTTTTAAAACTTACTGGTTGCAGAAATTGTGGAAAAAATATCAAAGTACGTAAAAAATTATTTACAGTCTGCAATTCATATTGTGGAAAAAGCAGGGGATGGAAAATAAAAAGTATTTAAACTGTGCCTAAACGAAACAAAAAGTTTGACATAAATGGATTAAAAATCTGGTTGTTGGAGATGTTTCTTCATCACACCAGAAGTAAAAATCCGTTGAGATAGAATTCCTAGCTGATCCTTTTTTCGAGTTATTATTATTTCCATGCAAATGTTTACAAAACAATCAAATTGAAAACTTTGTAACTACATGTAAGAAATCCAATCAGTCAAATGGTATCTTAAATATTTTTTTATATGTAAATATATGTAATTACATTTGAAATAAGACCCAGGTGCAATTTTTTGGTCGGCCCAGAGATGGGCCAACTTTTACAAAGTCGGTCGAACTTCTCGTGCCACAGGTTGAGCCAACCATACAGATGATAACGATTCACCGTCTAATGGTAGCGATGGTTGGCCCGACAACTCATAAGGAAGTTGGCCCAACTTAAAATGCATATGTTGTGCCAACCATACATTTCAATGGTTGGTCCAAAGACTGACGCCAATGTTGGCACAACTTTAGATGCGTAAGTTGGGCCAACCACAATTTTCAAAGTTTGGCCAACTTCAACTATGAAAGGTAAAAAATTATTAAAAAACTAAATTATTTATACAATTAACACGTTATTATTAGCGAGAACATAAGATATAACCTTTACTTATTATTATTATTAAACACAATCTCATACATACATTTTCGAAAATATCGAACGCTCGCTGGGATTGAACCCCTAACCTAACGCACCGAATACTTATACACTGACCACTATGCTACGCTTACATGGGAATATGTAACGTTAAATGTATGGGCAATTCTACGTAAGATTTGAGTCGACCTCTTAAAATCGGCCAAAAATATTTTTTATCCCACATGCATAGAAATGGCGCTTTCTGATAGCAGATGAAAGGGAGGAAAGTCATTCATTTCTTTGACCGTATGAAAATGGCGGCCGTGTTCTCCCATGGGCAAGAAAATTAGCTGTTCACATGCATTTTTCTTGCCCTTTGGAGGCAATAAAAAATATCGTAAGTAACACGAGAATATTTTTTATTGTTGAAACAAAATCTTAAAAGTATTCTCTATTTGATTATTTAAAAAAAATCCAAAAAAAAGATGGAGAACAAATTTTTTTTAACCCCAAAAATTAAAAAGTTAATTTATTTAAACAAATTATATTTTTTAATTAAAATTTTGATCATTTATCTAAAGTACAATTCTTTAGGTAAACTCTCCTCCAATTTTTATTAAAATCGGTTCATCCAATCGCGAGTAATTAGCTATTTACTAAAACGCTACAAATTACTTTGACCTTGAATAACTTTGGTAAATATTCGAATTTCGGAAAACTATTTACAGGTTTTTATTATACCATCATAGGCTATCGAAACATATAAGAATGAGAAAAATCCACCGACCCAATGAAAAATAGGGGCCCACTTCAGGAATTATTACCCATATATCGGAAGTTTACATTTAACCCTTTAATGGCCAGTGGGACACATACGTCCCACCTACTTCAAAAAATCATAACTTTCTTAAAACTTAACAGATTAATTCCACTGAGGTCTCATTTTAAAGGGGAGAGCGAGTGTAACAAATGCATATACATGCATTTTTTTTAAAAACTACCCTTTTTGAAATACACCCCTTCAAAAAGGCAAAAAATCACAAGATTCAAAAACCAAACAATTTAAAAATTAATCAGATTCACCTGAAATTTATTACTCGGGGGTTTTCGGGGTCGCAGATAACGAATATGATGTCAGTTTTTAAAAATTCAAAATGGCGGATCCAATATGGCGACCGAAAAATTTTAAAATTCACTAGATTCGCGTGAAATTTGTCACTCAGGGGTTTTCGGGGACGCTGATTGCGAATATGATGACAGTTTTTAAAAATTCAAAATGGCGGATCCTACATGGCGACCGAAAATTTTTAAAATTCACTAGATTCGCGTGAAACTTGTCACTCGGGGGTTTTCGTGGTTGCTGATTACGAATATGATAACAGTTTTTTAAATTTCGTCGTGGAGAGGAGTGCATTGGGTAGATGAAATGATAATATGATAATAACCAGTAAAAATTATTTTTTTTTATTGTTGAAAACTGAAGTCACGGTAAAAGTTATGAATTAGGGGTGGGTTTTAATATTATTATATTTAATTATATATTTATATTCAATATCAGTACTTAGTTATCATAGAAATATTTTTTCATATTTTCGAAACGTATGGAAACAATGGAAATTATTTTTTTGATTGTTCAAAACTAAAAAAATTATGAATTAGGGGTGGGCTTTAAGGGTAGGGGTGAGTTTATTATTATTATAGATATCTGTGTAATTTTAAAATATTTATTTATAATTTATAAGCAATTAGAATTTATAGATTTTTTTTAATCATTTATAAAAACTTTCACGACCGAGGGGTGGTAATTTGACTTAAAGGGTAGTTTTCTAGGGGTTGATTATCATTGTTTTCAATTTTTAAACATTTAGGGGATTTTTATAAATAATTGTAAAGTAGATAGGAACTGAAAAATGTTTAATTTTTCAATCAGATTAAATATCAATTTTTGGGGGTAGCAATTTACCATGGGGGTGGTTTTAAGAGGTGAAACATGTTAACAAAATTTTTTTTCTCATACTGAATACTTTATTAAATAAATCTAATATGCATTATGACTTTACATTAACCACAAAAAACTCGGCCATTAAAGGGTTAAACAAATGTAAAAATCTACATCTTCAAAGGGCTGCCAGACGTACTTTGCCCCACCCCAGAACTGCCAGACGTACATTTTTACACTTGTTTGAATGTAAACTTTCGATTTCTAACGGTTTTAATCGGTATGAAATGAGAAAAAAAATTTCGATTTTTTACGTGTTTAACCCTTTGCCAGACGAACTTTGCCCCACCCCGGAACTGCCAGACGTACATTTTTACACTCGTATAGATGTAAACTTTCGAGTTATAAAGGTTTTAATCAGTATGAAATAAGAAAAATTTACATTATTTTTCACCGCTTGACCTATTTGCCGCATCTTTGAAGGGCTGCCAGACGTACTTTGCCCCACCCCAGAACTGCCAGACGCACATTTTTACACTTGTTTGAATGTAAACTTTTGATTTCTAAAGGATTTAATCGATATGAAATCAGAAAAAATTTTCGATTTTTTGACGTGTTTAACCCTTTGCCAGACGTACTTTACCCACCCCAGAACTATCATAAAGAGTTAGTTTATTGTGTTATACTTTAACGTTTTGTTCAAGATTTCTCTTATATATTATATAAATACTAAGCAAATAAAAAGTTGGTTATTAGATTACTGTTAATATAATATTTTTTACTGGATATTTTTAAAAAAATTTATTAAATTTTAAATGATATTTTTTTAATTAAATAAAATAAAAATTTGTTAACATATTAACTGAAATGATAAAAACATTGTTTCTAAACTTTTAAAAATTTAAATAATTCAAATATAATGGGCAGGTGGATTTCTTTTTAACTAAATATTTCACTTATGCATAATTGCGGATTTAACTTGTTGATAAGTGAAATCAAGTTTACACATAAAAAAGTGAATTTTCACTTATGTATAAGTAGATTCTACTTATTAATAAGTGAGAAAAAAGTTCACACATGAGAAAAGTGAAAATTTCACTTATTCATATTTAGAGAGCATACAAACATATTGAAGATACTTTTTGCGTGATTAATTTGCTTACATGAAGTTACAAAGTTTAAATTTAAATATTTTGTAAAAATTTTCATGTAAATATATTGATATCTCAAAAAAAGGATTAGCTAGAATTTCATCTCAACGGATTTTTAGTATTGATATGATGCAGAAAGATTTCCAACAATCAGATTTTGGATCCATTTTTGTCAATCTTTTTGTTGGTTCAGACACAGTGTGTATCATTAAAAGTACTCAACATTTAAAACTGTCTCACATTTAATTTAGTAGAACAATAGATCATAATCTTGATAAATTGTCAGATATAAGTATCAGAGAAAATTTGACTAAGACATTTAATAAAACTGAATTTACTTTAAATAATTCGATTTACAAGACAGCATGAGAAATTCATAATGTTATCTTATTTGGGATACCTACAACAAGGAAAAAAACACGATCCAAGAACTAAATTTGCAAACTGTAGTATCAACAATTAAACCTTACTTTTTGGGTTCAATGTGAAATAATGTGAGTGAATGTATGACTGAATAACAATTACAAACATAATCTCAGAGTTGTAAAACAAAAAAGTATGTTAAGGGGGGGGTATAGTTAATTCGGTGAAAAAAAACGCATGTTTTTAAGAATTTTTTTTGGCGATACGCAGAAAGTTAATTTATTTTATCGCTTTGCATATAATACTGCAACATTTGAACAATATTTTTCTAAATTTTAATTTAAAAATATTAATAACTGAGCAAGATACTAAGATTTTCCTCAGGCGCCTCCAAAAATTTGCGGTGTACACTCTAACTCGCAACAGAATCATCCAAAACAAAAAAATCAAAGTGCATTTGTTAAAGGAGATGTTTTTTGAGGTAACATCGGAAGCCATTATTTTTTTATTAAAAAATTACCAATTTTACAATAACAAATTAATCGATTTTTTATAGTGAAAATCGACTTTTTGGCTTTCAAGTGCTACGGAAAATCGAAAAGTAAAAAAAAAAAATCCCTTCCGATAATACCTCAAAAAACATCTCCTTTAACAAATGCACTTTGATTTTTTTGTTTTGGATGATTCTGTTGCGAGTTAGAGTGTACACCGCAAATTTTTGGAGGCGCCTGAGGAAAATCTTAGTATCTTGCTCAGTTATTAATATTTTTAAATTAAAATTTAGAAAAATATTGTTCAAATGTTGCAATGTTGTATGCAAAGTGATAAAATAAATTAACTTTCTGCGTATCGCTAAAAAAAATTCTAAAAAACATGCGTTTTTTTCACCGAATTAACTATACCCCCCCCCCTTAAGTACAATGACGATAATAACGTAACGCTGAGAAATGTTTAAGTGACAATAGAAGTATATTCTAAAATAAAACGGCTAACGGCGAATCTAAAATCATTACTGAATAATAAACGTATTTAGAAAAAAGTTATTGGTTCTCAATTGCTGATATTTCTAAATATCCAACAACACAGTAAAAATGTGAATAAATCTGGGAACCAGTAAACATTACAAAAGGCTGTATCTAATAAAATTCTGTAAAATGTAAAATACAAGTCAGGAATTTTATGTGATATTTATTTATTATATGATATGTCTAAAGCATATCCACGGTATTACGATGTTGTTAGGGAACAATAAATTTTTCGGCGTTATTCCTGTTTTTAAAACCTTTGGCAACTTAAATTATAGTAAAGAAAAAAATGGTACATTTACATACCTTATCCATAACTCTTAAAACAACTGTGTAAAGCTGGCATATTTTCGGAAATCTTGGAATTACCTACATAATATAGATATTACTTTGACTTAACAGTAAAATTTTATAACGTAACCAAAAAGTACAACATTTGAACCCAATTTTGCGACAATATTTCTTCAACATTGATTGTAACACCGCCCTTTGTCAATATTTCCAGGTACAGGAGAAACTTTTTCTTCTAATATTTAATATACAGTAAACCCTCGTTAACGCGTACTCGGTTAACACGAACAAAAATTGCGGTCCCGGCAGAGATGCATACACTGAAAAAACCTAGTCTCAAAATGAGACTCTTAGGTGGCGCCACCTTCTATGGCGTTTAACATAGTCTCATTTTGAGATGCAACAAAAATGAGACTGGGTTTTTTGTGTGTATAAACTGTATAGAAACTTCCTCAGTTAACACAAAACCCGGTTAACACGAAATTCAAACAGTTTTTGCGGTCCTCATTTCGTTCTTAGCTCGGTTAACGCGTACAAATTGGTACCATCACACTTAGAGTTCATTGTTCCAAATATTTTTCCACCCCTTAAAATATTTTTGGTAATGTAATAATTCTATTAATCGTTTGATCAATTAGTATGAAAACGTATTTCCGTCAAATAATACAAGAAAAAGTATTAAATTGCTATGAGTGAAAGAAAACAATCGAATATCGACCTAAAAGCAAAATTATTAATTATGGTACTTTATGTTATATTATGAATGTCTCAATAACACGAATTATTTTAACACGAACTGCTAATTTTTCGATCCCTTCAAGTTCGCGTTAACGAGGGTTTACTGTATTTGGTTATCTTTATTCTAAAAGATTTTTAGAATTTTCGGACTTTCAGTGCATTGTGTCAATAAATTCAACTTTAAGGAGGAATGGGACACACATTAAAGAATGTCAGAAACTCTTCAAATTTTGAGGATGAGTTTCTAATAATATTATAAAACAGCTTTTAGAGTTTGAAAATTTTTGTCTGAATAGTTTAAAAGTTACACGGAATATCTTTGTTCAAGAAAGACTACAAAATTTCTTCAGGAAATGAAGATATGGAAAAAATTCTATGACTGTTTATAAATGTTTTGTATAATAAATGAAACTTTTCTCTATTTTTACGAAACTGAAAATAAATCCTTTTTAATATTTTAGGAAAAGGTATAAATGAAATTTCAGAAATAATTTCAGAGAATGTTTGAAATAATTCTATATTTTTTCAAAAGATTTAATAGTTCTTTATAATTCTTTTGAAAGTATTCAAATTTTTTGTCATATAAGATTTCTTTTTCTGCGTTTCTGAAAATTACAAAAGTGGAATAGAATCGTTTGATGCGCAGTAAGCACTACGCAAGTACATCTGCGTGAGTAGTGATTAAGACCCTAGCCTAAACTGACATAACCGACAAACGATAATGCCCTGACTGCTTGTTTATTTTCGTTTTCTCCATCACACACGCTTATATTAAATTTTTATTTTAACATTTTAAATGTTAATTAGTTTATACTGTCAAGTTATTAGACCTATAAAATTTATGTATTAAAGTTAATGGTTCTTTTTTTTAAATAATACTAAAAAAAATTGGGCAAAATGTGCTTTTATAAGTTATATTTACAATTCTAGTGAAAAAACTTTTATGTTTATTATTATATTAATAATATTTTACTTTAATTTAATAAAGAAAATAATAATTTACTTGATTTAAAAGAATAATTTGTTATGTTATAAACAAGGCAAAAATGACCTAAGTAAAAACACATTCTGCCTATTTTTTTCAGTATATTCTATCGAAAAACATCTCGTGTTAAATAATTTTTTAATTTTTAATTTCTTTTAAATTTATAGAATTAGCTTACTACGAATTTCTTAAATAATTATATTACTCCTCAAAGAGTGCCAAAATTGTTTGTCACAAATTGTTCCACTTGAATTCGTAATTTATAATAGGAAATTATTATATTGGTTAGCATTGATTTAAAGAGTGGGTTGGCATATATATTCTTTAAATATTGTAATAAATAAATTTAAATGAATAAAACATTAAAATTCGTTGTCGTGTGTGCAGTTGTGTATTAGTGTATTAATTAATCGCGTCTATACATATAAGTGAAATAAACATGTGTGTGTCTTCAAATATTTATCCAACAAATATATAAGTGTGCGTGTGTCTGTGTATGTAAAAATCCTTCCAGTTTACCTCCATTAGTCAAGAATTGACGGGAAACCGGCGACAAAAATCCGTATTTTTTCTTTCACTCTTTCTTTCTGCATTTACAAACGACTATAGTGACTTAGTGTAGAAAATAGTAAAAAATATAAAAAGTCCCCTTATTTCCGGTGGTTGCAATGTGAAAATAGTAAATTCTAGTGTGATTTTATACAAAAAGTAATTTACCTATTCAATATGGCGTCAAATTTTGACCTAATAACCTTTTGTAGTATTTGTATCCACGTGTCTCATACATTCTAAAAAATTTTTTTTTGAGAATTTACTAATGAATTGTAAGGTTACCCTACTAAAAAAATAATGAGGAATCATGACAAAACATCAGAGTTCTGATTATTTGTCAGATTTTCTGATGCTTCTTCTTGACTCTGATGATTTGTCATTTTTCTGATTATTTCTGACAGAATTTTTAGTATGAATTTGATGTTTTGTGAGAACTCTATCAGCTTCTCACTTCACTTCACAAAGCTGACCATACACGGAAAGAAAAAGTCTAAAGAATATTCTAATATATTATAGAAAAGTTGGACAAGATGGACAATTTATAATACTTATTTGATTTCCTGAAAATTATTTCAAGATGTCTAAGAAACTTTATGTTGCGTATGATAAAACGTTTGAAATGTATTAAAAAAATTATAGATTATAAATATTCTCATATACACTCGATTCTCGTTACAACGACGATCTCGGGACTTCAAAATCTCGATATTACGATGGAAGGAGAAGATCCTACTTCACGTTCTATTCAAACGTCAAATACGTGCAAAATTTTTCGTAAAGTATGTTTATTTATATTAAAAGTTTTTGAATTATGGAATCAGTTTAAAGAAAAAGTAAGTATTTTTAATACTAATTTTGGTTAAATTAAATTCTTAAATTCGTTCGTGTTTTCTTTGTCGTTGTATCGAGAGTTTTAATGTTCGTTATAACGAGAGAACGTTGTAACGAGATTCGTTATAACAAGAATCGAGTGTAATAAAAAAAATGTTTTTAATTGTCGTAAAATTATTATTATATTTTATGAAACTATCAATATACAGAAGTAAAATTAGTTTAATTCTTATAAAAAAGATGAGTTCAGATGTGTATTCCAGACAAGTTTAAAAATTTACTATATTGTATGAAATATTTGAAGAATCGCTCACGCGTCAGTTGCGCAGTAGTCTGCTGCGCATACATTTGCACAGTGAGAATGTCCTCTAGTATCAAAGGACCACCTGCAGCGTGCGTTCCCGAGTCGAAATTTAAGCCCTACTTTCACCCTGAATTTTCAGGGTCTATTGAGTGTTAGGAGTAGTAAAGTAGGGTCTAATTCTAATACAATTAAACCCTACTTTGACTCCCAAAACAGGCGGAAATTTGCCAATCTTCCATTTGGAGAAGCAAAGGAGGGTCTACTTCTAAGAAACCTATACCGTACTTTTAAACCTCGTAGACCCTACTTTCATACTCCTAGACCCTACATTCTAAAAGAAAATTTTGAATTATTTTTTAATGCATTACTTGAAACACTGCAAATGCAAAAAGTACTCCAAATTCATAAATACTGATGTGTTTTATAGCGTCTATATACACTTCGTGTATATGGACGCTATAAAACACATAAAATTCCACTTTTACTCATCCCAAGTGCTTCAATTGAATCTGAGCAAATCTTCAAATTTTTCTTTTTTTAATTGTAGGGTCTAGGAGTATGAAAGTAGGGTCTACGAGGTTTAAAAATACGGTATAGGTTTCTTAGAAGTAGACCCTCCTTTGCTTCTCCAAATGGAAGATTGGCAAATTTCAGCCTGTTTTGGGAGTCAAAGGAGGGTCTAGTTTTTAAAAATTGTTTTGAAATCAGACCCTACTTTACGACTGCTAAACCTGAATAAGCCCTACATTTTCAGAGGCTAAGTAGGGTCTAAATTTCGACTCGGGTTGCGTAGCTAGTTGGTTAGGGTTGCGTTCTATTAATATTAGGGTTGTTCGTTCGATTCCAGTCGTTAGTAGATTTTCTGTTAGGTAGGCTATCATTAAGTATAAATAAATGTTTAAAGTTTATAGTGTATGAATTCTGTGTGCAATATCAAGATACGTGGTGCTTTAAAAAAAATTTTAAACTAAAAGGTAAACTATATAAATTTTTTAAAAATAAATTTTCTGTATGACAAGTTATTATACATTTCATTGTCAGGTTTTACATTTATATACAGTATAGTAATTTACTTTATATTGATTCAACATATTTACTATACTGTATTAAGAATCTTTCAATGAATGTAAGGATTAAATATTTCATAGAAAAGCTTTGTATTTTTAAACAGTATTGTAATTTATTTCATATTAATCCAAATTTTATTTATATTTGTCTTTATTTTCTTTAAACTTTATTGTAATTGTTATGAATATTAATTAGAGATGCAGTATTGAAACATTTTTAAAAAGTGACTCTTGTCCAACTTTTTAATACAAACATTAAAATATTCTTTAGATTTTTTCTTTCCGTGTACTTGAAGCGTATCTTTTAATTTCTTCAAAATGAAGTTTCTTAGAATAAATTTAAGATATTTGGAATCGTAAAATACCATAGATTCTAAATTTTTATGTTACAAAGTTGCATTAGTTGAAATGCAGAAGTTTTAAGTTATAAAATTCTTGTTTTAAAATCATCATAATATGATTGTTTAAACAAAAATTTTATTACTTGAAACTTGATCAATTTAACTAATGGAAATTTATAATTTAAAAATTTAAAATCTGTGATATTTCATGTTTCCAAAAATCTAAAATTTATTCTCAAAACATTAAAAAATGTATAATGGTTTTTCAATTTTATACCCAAGTTATAAAAGGCGTGACGACCTTTTTACATAAAGGAACAAGAATACATCCCCAAAAAATATTTTTTGCTATGCTATAAAAAAATTCGGTGGCAGTCATAAAAGTTGTCATGATTCTTGGCAGTATTTTTAAGGTTTCTATTTCTTTTTCATGTTTTTGAAAATACATTTTATACGCTTTTTACGTACGTATATATTACGTTTTGGACGTATATTACGTCAAAAACTCAGAGTTACGCATAACCTTGCCCACAACTAAGAACAACTATTTCCGTCATGACAGTGCTACCAACGATTAAAAAACGAAGATATTACTTTACAACGTTGGCACGTTTTTTAGCTGATTAAAACTATTAATAAATAAATAATTACGTTGCCGCTCTTCTTTCTTTGTTATTTAAAAAAGGTAACAGATCATAATTTTGTTTACTATTTTCTAAAATTTGTTAATATATTTCCGACAACACGGTATAATTTTTATTTGAAACAATTTGTGATATTCCCATGCACTTATTTTTTAAAAAACATGAATTTATTTGGATTTCTTTTAACATTTTTTTTTTAATTAAAAGGATAAATTTCACATTTCTCCATAAAAATCAATGTTAAAAGTTTATAATTTAAAATTCGTATTATTCAAAAAATCCGTAGTAAACAGACACCAAACTTTGCAAGAAATTTTTTTTTACGTAAAACTTTTGATATATATAAAAAAAGTGTGTTTTCTAATTTCCAAAAAACGTGCACGAACATCCTTAAGTAAGGATTTACCTCACAATGTCTATAGTTCTCTAAGTTTGACTTATTTGTATCTTTAAAGTGTCTAACTTCAAGTAATCGGAGGAAATGATTCTAAACTGAATTTCTTTTTAACTTAAACTCATATTTGCAATAGTATAAATATTTAATTCACATCTTTACCTCCCAACACGTGTTCATCAACCGCCATAAATTTATATATAGTTTACCGAATTGCGTTTGACGCCATTTTTTTTTTATTCACATTAACAAATTTCATGGTCGTTCGCGAACGAGACGCATGAGATAGACAAGGACACAAATTTATCTCTGTCCTTTTCTAACTCATGCTTTGCGTTCGCGAACGACTTTCGTTCGCATAGACCTATTGTGCATAGACCTTTAGCGCTACGAACTATGGGCGTAAACTTATCCTCCTTATCCTCCTTCATGGTTAAAAGTCAAACTGTATCAAAAAGTATAAAGAATTGGCCTGATTATTCGAAGCCACACCCTCGCTACCCAGTAAACGAAAACTAATTGAAATGAATTAAAAAGAATTCACAAAGAGCTTTCGTGAATCCCACTTTGTGACAAATACGAATTGAAGCCATGATGCAATTTTCTTGAATTCGTGAAACTGTATTGAACTTCCGAACCTTCTATCCGTACCAATTCACTGGACAAGTTTTGAGCCTTTAATTTTTTTTCAATTCGTTAGCACGAATTCAATGCATTCCTTGGCCATTTCTTTCGAATGTGAATTCGTTTGGACAAATTGGTACATATTGAATTAAATACAATTGAATATACAAAGAGCTTGAGTGAATCCCGCTTTGTGACAAATACGAATTGGAGCCTACCAAAAATGTTAATTCGTTTCAATTCATTTGAATTAGTTTTTTTTACTGGGTACCTCCTAAAGGTAGCAACAAGAAGAAGAAGAAGTATCAAAAAGTATAAAGACGTACTGCGCTTGCTCCCAACTACTGAAATGTAACAAACTGACTGAATACTACAAACAGGCTTCATTTTCGTACAACTTTTTACTAAAGTTGTGCTAGCAGGTATTCGTAGTTAAAGATAAATTTCACCACGGATCATAGTTGTCACAACTAGGATTGTTTTATTTGGAAATTTTAGTTAATATAACTAAATTCCTGGTTACTGTAACCAGAAAACATGTTACAGAGACAATTTTAAGTTGGTCCAGTAACTGCATTTCATTAACCACTTTTTTCTGGTTGTTATATTCCATGCCCATGTTAATGGGCATGGAATAGTATAAGAAGATTGATCGACAGTGTTTGCATAAATTATTTATGTATTTTCATACAGTAGAATCTCCCACAAGTTAAATTCCCATAAGTTAATTTTCCCTGAAAAAACCCCCCTTTCACTTAAAAAAATAGACATACGCATAGTGGTATCAAGATGGCTGATACATCATAACCTCAAAACACTTGAAACATTCAATAAATTGAAATGGACCGCCATGCTTGTGGGAGATTCTACTGTACATCGTAACAAATAATTAGTGTTTGGGTATTTCAATATAAGAAGGAACACAAAATTCAGCAAATATATAATATAATAAATAATTACTATAGTACATTGTGCAACGAGGACGCAAAGCGTAAGTTTCTCGTCTGAGAAATGATTTTGCAGTATAAAGTGCAGTCATAAAGAAGTAAATTTGCAAGAAAAAAGAACAGAGACCTCTAGATAATTCACGGAAGCTGAACTACAAATATGACAGAAGCTAAACTTAAACCCGGAATAGATCCAGGTCCAGAAAAAATTCTAGAAGATATAGTGAAATGGGTAGTAAAAACTAAAACAGATTATTAGTTCTAAAGTTGTATAACACTAGGTAAGAAAGCAGGATAAACCTTTGGATAAACCGAGTTCATATAGGCTTATTTGTCTCCTAGAAAGAAGTTCATATAGCTATGAACATCTTGTATTAGGAAGGCTAAAACCCGAAATCGATCGGACAGGAGGACTGTCTGATAACCAAAACGGTTTTAGAAAAGGACGTCAAACTGTGGATGCTGTACTTGAAATAATCAAGGAAGCAGAGAAAACGGCAGCATGCACCTGTAAAACCGTATAGGCGTTTTTGCGCAGTGATCACTCTGGATTTGCAAAATGCTTTTAAAATTACCTTAGAAAAAGATGCATCACGGGTAAATGCTTATATTGCACAAAACGACGGATCAAATATCTTTTAAAATCACATGAAGACTGGAATTTACTTCAAGACATAATAACGACTATGTTACGATAAAAGGAAAAAGAACTTACAGAATAGAAAAAGACTAATAATCAAAAGTAATTAGACAACACCCACACCTAAGTAATCCCACATACCCCAAACAACATCACCATCAAGGGGATGCTTAAGGCATTTCTAGACACTCCTTACAAAAAATAAAAATAAAGTTGTTAGTTAGTAATAAAGTAAGTTAGTTAGTAACCAAGATAGTTAGTAAGTTAATGATTCTAATTAAACATCTTAAAAGAATACTTGCAAATGAGTAGAATTAGATAAATGAATAAATAATCAATTTATTTCTAACGAATCCTGTGATCTTTCAGGTGAAGGTTCATTAGGACCTTTGCATCCTGCCTGCTTACGCTGGCAGCAGCAACAAGAGTAAGAAGGAAAGTGCTGAATTAGTGAATGAATTAGTACGCATTCGTTTACCAATTTGAATTAGTAACTTTTTTTACTAATTTTAGTAGTTTTTTACTAATTGCTAGTAGAAAAAAACTAATTCAATTAGTAGCACGAATTTTTTACTATTTCAAATTAGTAAATTTTCTACTAATAATTAGTAAAAAAAACTACTAGAAATTAGTAAAAACAGTTACTAATTCAATTGGTAAACGAATCCGCACTATTTCATTAGTAGAAAACTACTAATTCAGATTTAGAGAGTGTACTAAATTTAAATTCACTGACTCTATTACTCTTGTATGTTACCATTGGCAACTTGCCGGCAGGCAATCAGATTTCCATCTACTATCAGCTTCCAAATATTACTACCGTCTTTATAGCTTTCTATATGATAATAAAATAATAATTTTTTGTTACTTTTTTTAATTCATGGTTTCCCAAATTCTGCAAAAATAATTGTTTTTTCAAAAACAACATACCAATTTTCCTTAATCGTGTTATGAAGATCTGTAAGGTATTGAGTCCAGAATAGACAAATTATCTTGAGCAATGCATATAGCCTCTGCATAGCTCTACAATAGGAAAATAATGTAAACCGATACATTGCTTAAGAAAAAGATGTCTATTGTAGACTAAAATATATACTAAGTGCGTGTATTTTATAGTCGCAGTAGAAACTTCTAAAACCGGAGTCATTTTGCCGTTAAATGAAAGAGTAACATACTAAAATTGCAAATCAATTTTATAAAGTAATAATATAAAAAGTTTCTCCGTATAATATTGACGTAACATTAGCAAACAATATTGTGGTCACATGTTGTTCTATTTGGAATAATACTTCGATTAGTTTAAAGTATAAGAACCTACTTTAAACGTCCCATCTAAAAATAATTCAGTTGCATCGTTTAGATAATCCACTAAATAAGGCGACGAGAAAATGAGAGAAGTCTCTCCATCAATTGAAACAACTCCCAACAATATTTGATTTAAATCATCAATGTTCATGATTAAATTTGACAAATCGATTAAACTTTCTGGCCTCCTGAAACCTTTTTTTTTTCTTAATCTCAATAAAACTTGCTTAGTTGAACGCCATTCCAAATTTATTTCCTTATTCGATTTATAATATCTATAATAAAATTAATATAAAGGATTGGAGTTTTTTTTATAAATTTTTTATAGTCTACACTTTTAAAAATGTAATAGTATATTAAGCAACAAGGTACGTAAAGGCAGCCATTTATTCACACGTGTCACATAAATCATTGTAAATCAAATTGGCAGTTTTTAAGTCCCGTGTTACTTACGATATTTTTTATTTCTAATGCGCAAAAGTGTTGATTTCAGATAGCAGACGACAGGGAGTAAAAGTCATTCACTTGTTCAACTTGTATGAAAATGGCGGCCTTTTTTTCCCATGAGCAAAAATAACGCATGGGACTAGCTGTTTTTTTTTGCCCATGGGAAAAAAAGGTCGCCATTTTCATTCAAGTGGACAAATGAACGGCTTTTAGTTCCTGTCGGCTGCTATCTAAAAGCGCATATTTTGTGCCTGAGGTATGAAAAAGATTTTTATTCGTTGTCAGACTGTTTGAAATACTGACGAAGAAAGTCACTATTTATAAAACAACGGTATGATCTACAAAAGTTTCAATATATTAAACTATAGCGTCCTAGAAAAAATTTTGAAAAAGGCACTACACTCGACTCTAGGATGTAAATTAATGACAGTAGGGGAGACCAGGTGCAGTTGTTACAACTTTGATAAATTCAGTTACAGTGATTAGAGTTAACTCCAATTTGTTTGGTCAAAAGATTATATATATCAAATGTATATTATCTAGTTTTGAAAGGCCATAATTAATTTAGCTCTATATCTATTATTTAATTAACTAGAAGCGTTTGGGTGACAGCGTGTAAATTGTGACAACTGCACAAAGTGAATGTCGGTTGTTACAATACCAAGAATAATCTATAACATTTCTAAATTGAAGACAAATAATTTTTTATAACAATTTTTATTAATTATTCATAATTTTTGGCTCAACTTAATAGTACGTGACAGTTCCATAGAAATGGCAGCACTAATATTGTTTCGAAATGAAAAAAACTTAAAGTTTTTTCATTAATTTTGAAGTCGAATTTAGAAGAAACATTAGATATTTCTTAAAAAATGAGTTTGATAACATTTTTGACAAATATTTTACATTTCAAACGAATCTAATGAATTTTTGAAAAATATACGATCTCATTATCACTTGTAACAACTGCACAACAGCCACATTTTTTACAAAAAATTACTTTATTAAAAAACTGTACACTAAATGTTAACAACCAACGCAGTTTGTTAAAGCTTAATATTCATAGAATTGATATTAAAAAATTTACTTTGTTAAGAAGGAGTTTACACCTAGTAGTATAAATTTATACTCGCGCGAGTATAAGCGGATATTCCTCCACGAGAATAGATTCGCGCCTGCGCATGTTTGCCTGCAGCTGTATAGTAAAAGACTTTGCCTTGACTACGTGTTTGCACAGGCGCGAGTATATTCTGGTGGAGGAATATCCGCTTATACTCGCACGAGTTTAAATTTATACCACTCGGTGTAAACTCCTTCTAAATGTAAAGGTCTATTAATTATTTAAAAAATATAAAGCAGAGAAATATTTACCTTTGGCCTCTAAAAACCAATGTGCCTATTTTTTTACTTGTAAAACTTGTATATAATTTTTATACATATTGCAGCAAGTTCGTACATAAAAACTAAACATTTTTCCCTTTGGAACCCCATCTCTGTAATTCACTGTTTCTGAGATATTCCATTTGTAACAACTGCAAAGCGTAACAACCGCCCCCTAGTCTCCCCTATTTATGTTTTAGTTTTAATATTTATATTTATAATAATTAAAATTTTAATGTAATTTTAATTACATAATCACGGTTGGCTGGAAAACATTTCAACCCTAAAGTTGCATCCCTTGGAAAATTCTTATTGAAACTTGTTCTGGGTCCTTCACTGACCATTTTCCTTAAATATAAGCAAAATCCCCGGACCGCTTTTTTTTAAATCCAACTTTTTGTGTTTTTTTACGCAAAATTCAAAATAATTTATTTTAATGATTACATTACTTGGTCTTAAATGGTCTAATATTGTTCAAAAAATATAAAAATTCCTGATTTTTATTACAAATCCTTCTATAGAATGAAAGGTTTAAGTATCCAGTAATATATTATTCAAGAACAATTATTGCTACAATTTAAAGTTAAAAGTGATTAATAAGATACTGAAGTAGAGCTTAAAATTAAAGCATTATGTATTTTAAAACATAAACGCAAAATAAAAACTTCAAACCGCAATCGTAATCGTCAAATTTTACAGCTCCAGAGAAAGAAATGATAATGAATGAATTAATAAAGGATAAAATTATTGAACAAAATTTAGATTCCAACGAAAAAAACATCAAATTATCTCTTAAACAGCCCAAAGGTGGACAAAATTTAGGCATTGTTGTAAAACCCAGTGTAAGTAACAAAACAAAATCAGTACAAATTCCAGTAGATGGTGTAAAAAAGATCAAAATGGCGTTTAATATTTCCAACAACACTATGAATGGTATTGTAAGGGCATTTCGAGCAATCACAAAAAGTAAAAAACTCTTCGAGTCGGGAATAAAAGAAAAACTTGCTTTTGGTAATCATGTTTTAGATGGTTATTTTGATGTCAAAACAATAAATACAATTTTAAAATTAAAAAATCAGGTAACGGAATGTCAAAGAATTGCAATTTGTTGTAACGATGTAGAAGCATTAATTGAAAAAGTGATGGACCATCGTGATGTATCTGAAGCTACGTTAAAATTAGGCATCGATAGCGGAGGAAAATTTCTAAAAGTTTGTTTGAGTATTCAGTCGGAAGAAGATCCGGTTCCTGAGTTAGAAACACCTAACAAAAGCTTCTACAATGGCGAATTTGATAAGAAATTTAAAGATTCAAGTGTTAAACGTCTACTTGTAATTGGATTGGTTCAGAATGAACAAAAAAATTATGTTAGTTTGAAAGAGTTGTGGGCCTTATTAAAATTAGACAATTTGCAAGCCTTTCTAGCTATTGATTTCAAAGTTGCTAATATGATTATCGGTCTAAGCACACATTCCAGTTCCTATCCGTGTACGTGGTGCGAAGCACCATTAAAAAATTTATTCGAACGAGCTCCTCTACGAACAATTGCAGGTATTCGGAAAAATTATATTGGATGGAAAAGTGGTGGGTGTAAGAAAGAAAATGCAAAATTATTCAAAAGTTGTGTTGAAGAACCTCTATTGAAAAATTGCAAAGGTGACACGGAAATATTGGACATTATACCACCACCAGAATTGCATTTGCTAATTGGAGTCGTGAATAAAATGTACAATGAAATGTCAAAAGAAGTTCCAACAGTTAGCGAAAAATTTGCAGAAGTGTGTTTCGTCAAACACGAAATAACAAAAAATGGCTCTGCTTTCAAGGGCAATTCGTGTAAAGCGCTACTAAACAACGTAGATAAGTTGAGACTTCTTAGCGATAACGAAATTTCGTGCCTGAAGTATGTTGATGCTTTCCAGAAATTTAGAAATGTTGTGGATTCCTGTTTTGGAAAAGAACTGAAGTTCGATTACGTTCAAAAAATTAAGTTATTTGAAAGCAGCTACAGAGTTTTAAATATTAGCGTTACGCCCAAAGCTCATGCAGTATTTTCACATGTGCCTGAATTTTGCAAAAGAAAGCAGACTGGATTAGGATCCTACAGCGAACAAGCTATGGAAGCAGTCCATTTCGACTTCGCGAAAACATGGGTGAATTATAAAACAGATGTCAGGAAAGAAAACTATCCATCAAAGCTCCTGCGATCAGTCTGTGATTACAACAGTAATCACTTGTGACTATTTAAATATTGAAAATTTCTAACTATTTTACTAAAATTATAATGAAAATGTAAATTTATTAATTTAATATATTTAATTTTATAATACTTTGCTTGTAAAATTTAAAAAAATACATGTTTCTTATATGAAATTTTCCATGGAATTCTAAACTAATTTCCGAAGAAAATCAGTCATTTTTATATTTTTTTGATAATATTAGACCATTTAAAACCAAGTAATGTAATCATTTAAATAAATTATTTTGAATTTTGCGTAAAAAAACACAAAAAGTTGGATTAAAAAAAAGCGCTCCGGGGATTTTGCTTATATTTAAGGAAAAAGGTCAGTGAAGGACTCCGAACAAGTTCCAATAGGAATTTTCCAAGGGATGCAACTTTAGGGTTGAAATGTTTTCCAGCCAACCGTGATAATGGAGGAGCTGTTAAAATTCACTTCAGATAACCTAAGTTATCGTGCAAATGAATGTTTTGACACTCTGATAGTCATTTATTCATTTAATGTAAAAGGTAAAATGTGCGAGAGAGAAATTGCAAAAGGATCGAGCGTGTAAAAGAATTGAATACAAAAAATCCGAGAGTCGAATGTATGCACATACAATAAAGAATAAGTGCATATAAGCAAGCAATAAACTTTAGTTTCGTTTTAGTTTGAGTTGACACTAATAGCTAAATTAACAAAGTTATATATTATAATTTCGTGTCGATACGAAACTAAACTAATTGATGAAACATATCGTTATCCACTCGAATTTCATAAATTATTTTCCTCACCACTACTTTATAGCTACTCTATAGGTATCAATTCTGCGTCTTTTAGAAAGAGGTTTTACTTCAGTAAAAATATTATCATGCCCAGTCACTTTTAATCAACCTGACAACCAGAAAACCTGCACTAGGTGATAATTTGACGTCTTCTACAGAAATTTTTTCCTTCAGTGGAAAAAATTATTATGTCCTGTACATTTTTAGAAAGTCTCGACCGTCTCGACATCCTTACAACTAGACAAAATGCAGCAGGTGTCAATTTGATGTCTTCTATAGTCTTCGTTTGGTTCTTACTTTTGACTGTATGGTAAGTTACGTAACTAGAGTAACTTACATAAGTAATGTAACATACGTAAGCTACGTAACCAGCGCAACTTGCGAAAGTAACATAATTGGCGTAACCTATTAAATTTACATAATTTTCGTAATTTTGCGTAAATTACGTAATGTAAGTAACATATGTAACAAATTTATTTACTTAACTAACTTAAAGGCAAAAACTCCCTGTAGAAGAAGTTAAATAAACAATTAGTGCAGGTTGTTTAGTTTTCAGGATTACGATACTCCTTAAAAATTTTTAGGACATGATAAAATTTTCCCCTAGAAGCAAAGAATTCCTATTGAAGACGTCAAATTGTCACCTAGTGCAGGTAGTCTGATTGTCAGGATGACGATACTTTCTAAAAAGTGCCAGGATATTATAAATTTTCAAATAAAAAAAAATTCCTGTAGAAGACGTCAAATTAATGCCTAGTGCAAGTTGTGTAATTGTCAGGTTGACGACCCAGTAAGAAAGCAAAGATTAAGAAGCATTAAAAAAATTCTATCCTTTTGAATACCATTTCTGTCCTATGCTTCTGAATTCCGCGACAGTAGTTGAAAAGTTTACAATTTCAATCCTTTCAAATGCTCATACAAATATAGTATAATAATATAATACTAATATTGTTGACATTGCATAGAATGTTCAATTACTTTCAAATAATTGCACTCATGACTTTATTTGCTATTTTAAAAAGGAATAATTCTTAAATTATCAGTTAAGAGGGTTAAAAGTTTTTAAAGGTCTCTGAAATTTTTAGGTTGTGATTTATTGTCTAACAGAATAACGGCCCTGACTCGTTTAAATGATGTAAAATTGGTAAACAATCAATTTTTAGCAAGTTTTTCTTTGAACACAAACACTTTTTACAAAATTTGCCAATGTATGTATCTTATAAATTACAAAAATCCAGAAGATTGCTTGAATGCATGCAGAAACGCGGTTCCAATGAAAAATTGAAAAGTGATGTAATGACACGCTGTAATAATTTCGGATGAGATTGGAAAGCATTCAGGAAAAAATGTTGTCTTTGTTAACAATTACAAACAGAATTGAATAGCATTCATCTTTAGACGAAACGTGGTCCTATCATGGAAAACGTCAAGTTGATACCTAGTGCAGGCAGTATAGTTGTCAGGATGACGGGATCCTCCAAAAAGTGACAGGACATAATAGAAGCAAAAACTTTCCGAAAAAGAAGTCATGATGACACTTAATGCAGGCAGTACGGTTGTAAGAAAAAACCAATTTTTTATAATTCACACTAAATAATTATGTTTTTTAAACTTTTGTTTCGATTTAATCAGTTAATTTAGTTTCGAGTCGTCACGAAACTGAATAGATTGATATAATTTTGTGTTTGGATTATTCAAAAACTAAAACAAATGTAATTTTTTATTTACTTTCGTTACAGCGTCGATCCCTTATATAAACAATTAAAATTTATAATTTCTAGGGTTCCGTACACCGCAGGTGTACTGGCGGAATTCGGTACACATATTTACTTCTACTTATAGATTACAAAAAAAATATAACGAACCTGATTGGATGTCACATTTGCGAAGTAGAAAAGAAAAAATCAAATTATTTCAAAAAAATTACCCAGTCCCCCCTTAACTTCTACAAATTGTGATCAAGTGAGCTACAATACGGTACACGTACTCATTTTTTAGTATGTAGATTACGAGGAAAATGTAGCAAACCTGATTGTAGGTCATATTTACGAACTAGGAGAGAAAGAAATTTAATTTTTTTTTTGAAAAAATTCCAAAAATGGCCATATTTAACTACTGCATATATCCTCACCTAATGAGTTACAATTACAATTAATTAATTAATTAATGAGTTACAATTCGGTAGACATACTCATTTTTAAGTATATGTTACATGAAAAATATAGCGGAATCAAATGGGGATCATAGTTACGAACTAGAAGGGAAATAAAGAGATTTTTTTTGAATTGCAAAAAAATTACCCTTAACTTCTACATATTGTGACCTAGATGAGGACTTGTATCGGAAAAAACGCTCGACGTTCGGTTAAAAGGGATAATATCAGTCAGGTAGTAGAAAGGGCCTCTGGGCCGTTCACTAAATTAAATACATATGTATTCTAAATTTTAGGAAAATAGATTTATATATGTAGTAATTAAAATAGGAGGTTATTCCTAGTGGGCAAAAAACCATCATTGTTTTAAAAACGTTCCAAAAACGTTTTTAGAACGTTTCATGTCTGCTAAATAACGTCCCAAAAACGTTATATGGGTCTAAAACGTTTTAAAAGCAATGCAACGTTTTTGGAACTTTTTATTATAAAAATCGATTTCTTTTTTTTATAATTCGTAATTATTAATTTTAATCAATCATATTTCTTTCCCGCATATATCTTTGTATAAAAAGGAGTTTAATTTTGGTGTACGGAACCCTGAATTTTAGTACGAGTGTAACTCGCATTTGTCCGACTTTTTTATCAATCAATAGAGCGTGTCCATTTTACCCAAGAACAATGATTTCCTTTACAAAAATGTAATACAGCAAAAAAGAACTAATGCAAACGTGTTTCATTAAATATCTCCGTTTAATTTAAAATGTAGATAGCGACTTTCTTCATCAGGACAGAAGTATTAGCAAATGGTATTAAAAACCATTTGAATTCCGTTAGATTAAGAAAATAACACATAGCCTCAAAAAACTACTACGAACAAAATTATTTAATTTTGTAATTTTTGAAGGACTTTTTAAGCGGTAATATAACTCTAGAAGCAGAAAAATAATCCTAATATTTTTTATAATTTATTTTGGAAAATGAAACAAAGAATACGATTTTTTTGGAGGATATGTTATATACATACTGAAGTGTGGAAAAAAAAGTTTATTTAAAATCTCATTTAAAATTTTATAACAAAATGACGGCGATAAATTTTATAGTCAAAATCGACTTAACATAGTCAGAATTAACAATACGAAGTACATAACGGATTTTTTTATAGTAAGTTTTGTAAAAATTCCACACTTTTTGAGTAAATTAATCAACATTTTGACAAAAAATAAGCAATATATTGTTTATAAAAAATGAAGTTCACATCCAATTAAAAAACTCGTATGCACTTTCAAAGTTTATAGTATGAAAATTATTTGTTTTTTGTTCCAGGACTTTAAATTAGGGGAGACTGGGGCGAAAGGTTAAATTTTGCATAAATGATTCTCTTAGACAATATAATCCGCTTAGATGCAAATATTTATATATCAATATTGTAGGGCAACTTGTCCCCTACAACTTTCAATAAAAAAGTTTCGCTCATCCATGAGGGGCCCACGTGGGTGATCCAGGCGAGGCCCCTCATGGAAACGACATGCTGATCGATGAGGGCGCCCGCATGGGCGATCCACGCGGGCGCCCTCGTCGGCCCCCGGCGTGGCCCTCGCGTTTGCCCTCATCTTTGCCCTCGACTTTATTTTTCAAAATTAAGTTAATAAATTCATTATTTATTAATAATAAACAAGTTTAATTATTAATAAATAACATTGTTACTTAACGATTTTTACTTTTTTTAATTAAATTGGGACCAAAAAAAAAAAAAATCTGACGCACGCGGGTACAGAACCTACGACCTACTGACTATCAGACAAACGCTTTACCACTGTGCTAAGGGACCACTTGAAAATTATTGCTTTATTGTAGGTGACTTGCTGACTTGCTCTTGATGATTCAATAAAACATTGTTGACACTAATACACCATAACAAAGAAACGTATTTTTCATTGCTTAAAATCATTATAATCATTTATTTTTGTTATGTAAAAAAATATTTTTTGTTAGGACTTAGAAATTTTTGCAAGTCAATGATGTGGGCGATCCATGCGGGCCCCTCGCGTGGGCCCTCAAGGATTTGCCCTCATGTGAGTTTTATATTTTTTTAAAAGTACCATTAAATATTTGTTAAAAACGTGTTTTTCATTGTTTAAAATCATTATAAACATTAATTTTGTGTTGTAAAAAAAATTTTTTTGTTTGGACTTAGAAATTTTTGCAAGTCAATGATGAGGGCGATCCATGCGGGCCCCTCGCGTGGGCCCTCAAGGATTTGCCCCCATGTGAGTTCAATATTTTCAAAAAAATGTAAATAATTTTATGTGAAATATGTGTTTTTCATTGTTTATAATCATTCTAAACATTAATTTTGAAGTAATAAAAAATTATTTGAGGTTTAGACTTAGAAATTTTTGCAAGTCAATGATGTGGGCAATCCATGCGGGCCCTCGGCGTGGCCCTCATGGATTTGCCCACATGGATCAGCCCTCGTCGGCCTCCGCCGGGGGCCCTCACGTCGTGTGGGCTTGATGGGGGCTTTTTCCACACGGGCATGTAAAAATACATTTAACTTTTCGCCTCTGGGTGCGTTTTTGGCTTTAACAACAAATATAAAAAATCTGACTAAAAATATTTAGCAAATACCTTTAGGTATCTCTTCAGGGGACCCAAATAATGAAGTAAAAAAATCGCGGTGAGAATAAATGCAAAAAATATACTTAAAAGTTGATATTTTCTTTTACGAAAAAATTTTCAAAAGTAGGGTGAAAAAAAATTTAAATATGGACACCACAAAAATTAGCAGAATGTCACATAACTCCGGACATTTATTTAGGGCGATAACACCCTTCTATAATTAAAATTGCAATGCTCTAACTATTTCCGTTCGAAAGATAATGAATTTTAACTGTTTTCACAATTTAACTTTTCGCCCCAGTCTCCCCTATTCAAAAAACTTTTCTAATCCTAAGAAAATAGGCAATTTTGAATATGAAATTTACCATCGCCATTTTGTTATATAATTTTAAATAAAATATTTTTTTCTATACTTTTAATATGATTAAAAATACTCCTAAGTACAACTTTTGGCCGTTAAGACTGAAAGAAATCATTCCAATTACATGTCTTTACTCAGTTCCTCTCTAGTACTACCTCGGCTAAATGGATTTAAATTAGAACAGAGATGGCAACCGAAACCGTTAACCGAAAAACCAGAAATTTTTAAAAAACCGAAAACTAGAAACTCAAACTGAAAAAAAGTTATCTGAAACAGAAAACCGTAAACCGAAACCCGTATTATAAAAATTTAAAACCCTTTATTTCAAAACCTAAATTTATTTTTTTGGGTTTTTAATATAAAAGTAAAGCTGAATAGAACTAAAAATTAGAGACAAGTGTGGTGTTGCATTCACACTGAAATAACGGGTTCCGTACACCAATATTAAAATCTTTTGATACAAAAAAATTAATTAAAAAGAAATGTTTAAGTATGGTATATCTAATATTGTAAATAATAGGTAGACGAACCAAATTTGCAGAATACAAATAATTAATTAAAAAAGTTTTTTTTGAAAATAAATTAGAAAAAAATTTTGTTCAATTAATTATTTGTGATCAGCCTGTAAAAAAACACTAGTGTACAAATTTTTAGCTAATTAGGTCAAATAATGTAGAAGTTAGAGAGAAAAACGTTCTTTAAAAAAAATTTTAGTTTTTCCTTGACAACGCTATGGCCATCTTATAAAATATAAAACAACTTTATAAATAAATTGTGAGTAATCAATACTCATATTTCATTCTAAGTAATTAAAATGCACACAAATATTTTTCTTTATATATTGTCCGGTGAAAGCAAACGAAAAGCGAAACCTTTAACCCAAAAAACCAAAATTTTTAAGAAACCGAAAACAAGAAACCGTAACCGTAATTATTCACTTTAAAAACCGAAACCCAAATAGAGAAACCCTAATTCTTTGAGAAAAAAAACCGTAACCGAAATACCGAAACCGAATTTTTTTTAGAAGAATACCGAAAAGAAGAAACCGAAACCGATAATATTTCGGTTGCCATCCCTGAATTAGAACAATGAAAAAGGAATATATTTCTTAAAATTTATACTTACTTTTTTGTTACCTTAAGAAAAATTTCGATTAATGACAAAGTCATATCACTGCACAAACATTTCATTTCATTTAATGCCTTCGCATTATTTTTTGCATTATTTTTTTTAATGCAGTTGTGAGGCACCGTTATATTTAAATCACCATTCTGATCTTTTTTACGAGTTCCATTACATCTTTTATTACGATTTATTCGAGAGCAACATCTACATTTTAAAAAATATGGATTAGGAAAATGACATTGAGTAGAATATAAATGAAAGAAAAATTTGTCTAATTCAAGAATCGATTCGATTCTCAAACGTCCAGGCTAATACTATTCGGGAAGCAGTGACCTTCTCTAGTCTGCTCACTGCTTCTTGATTTGTATTAATGCATGCATTCTAGCCTACGACTGATTCTTAAACTAAAGGTTTCAATTACAGTAGAATCCAGTTAATACAATTCTGTAGTGACCGCGCTAAGAATGCGTCTTATGTGGGAAAACGTATTAGGCGGGACCACTATAAATGTGCGTCTTAAGCGGGAAATCGTATTAACCGGGTTCTACTGTATATTAAAATCAAAATTTTTCACTTTGTCTGGGAATACCCGAATCTTCCCTAAAGAGTTATTAAAATAATTTTCTCATTAATTATTTTTCATTTATTTATTTTAACTAAGTTCTATGCAACTGAATAAACTACTACAAAAAACCTATGTCATATTAATCAAGGTATGTAACCATTAGATTTGAAAAAGGATATATGGTCAGACCTAACAGAACAACTCTTTTTGTATATTTTAACGATGAAGGTTGGTGTGATGTATTAAATAAAGTCAAACATATGAAATAGTTTTTAAAAAAGATGAAATTTGTGTTAGGGCTGTAGATCTTTTTCCAAAAAATAATAATTTCTATTTTTATTAGTTAAAAACAAAAGTAAATAAAAATAATCTTATAATTATATATTAATTAATTATTATTAATTAAATATTGTATTGTAGTTGCAAACTGAAGGGCGCTAGACTCTCTTCATTTTTTCAGTAACTACTAAAAATTAAATAATAAATAGTTATTTTCGTATCAAGGGCGCAAAATAGGTGATTGCGACGATGGAAGGATGGAATAAGTGACCCCGAGGTCCCAAAATTTCGCCAGAGTCGTAATCACCTGTGCGTCCATGATGCTAACATAATTTTTTTTCCCAACTGCATGGAAAGTATGCCATTGAGAGCACGAACGATTAAACGCTCATATCAGTTAAAAATTAAACTCTATATAAATGTTAATTCTTTGAAGTCTATAATAATGATAGAAGGACCTTGAAGCCGATCTTCAAAAACTAACACTTAAAATCAACGAACAGCATGCCATTATCACTCAGATGGGGATTGACTTGGAGAGGGTGAGAGCGGAGAGAGGTGCGAGCAAGAAAGAAAATGCGACTTGCTTCGTTTGGAAGTCAAACATTTGGACGAAATGAGTAAAATCAACCAAAACAAAGTAATCGAACAGAATGACGTAAATGTTCAACACAATCCTATTGTAGAAAAACCTCTTTCAAATAACGCAAAAATAAACAATCCTCAACCAAGTAATAGCTCAATTGCCCATTTCCAAAATATTAATTATAATAGTAATGATTTAATTATGGGAATGTTACAACATTTTCAAACGCTTCAGGTTAATTTAATTTTACCTATTTTTGAACCGGAAAAAACTAATCCCAACGATTTTATTCGAGAATTTGAAAAGTATTGTATAAGAAAAAATATTTTAGAGTTTCAAAAATTAATGTTGATAGAAGACGCGCTACATGGATCTTCATTATGATGAATTTAAAGAAAGATTTTTCGAAAAATTTTTCTCGCTAGAAGTTTGAATGAAAGCAAAAAATGATTAGGAAAGCAGGCGGTTTAGTGATAAAGACAAGTCATTGCAGTAATATTATAATGAGCAAATAAAATTAGCGAAAAGTGCAGTACCTAAAATGGAACCTCATGATGTGAATTTCGATATAGTAAATCTATTTCCGCCACGTGTTAGGGACATTTTGGCAACTATCGATTATGGAGATCGCGAAAATATAACAAAAGTATTAGCACGTTTATATCTATCGAATATTACCGGCCAAGAACGAAGTGGGTATCAATCAAACAATTCTTCAAAGGGGTATGTCGGAAGTCAGAAAAGTGCGTCACAAAATTATGGACAGCAAGAGACCGGCGAATCGTCGCAAAATTATAAAAAAAAATATTAACTGGCGAGATCGAAGTCAACCGCGACAAAGTCATTATCAAAGTAACAGCGAAAGAATTCACAAATCTCTGGTCACTGGGCAGCGAAATATGCATAGTGAGGAGAATAAAAACGTGCGAGCGATTCAAAGCTCGACGGAGTCTGATTTTATAGAAACTCTCTGTTGGGACGTCAAATCATCTGACAAAGATGACAATAAAAATTTTCTTATCCCTTTAAACGCCCAAATGGACAAAATTTTGGCATGAAGTTTGAGGACTTATTTCGGTAATTAAAAATCAATAGAAAAATTTACGAATCATCATTTCTTATATTTTCATATGCGCTCTATCAAATGGCGTTAAAAAAAAGTCAAAAATTTATAAACAAAAAAGTTAAAATTGTTTTTGATAAAAAAAAGTCCGATTTTTTTCCAATTTTTTCTACTATGAATGATTGGATCCGACATTTAAAATTTTGAAAATTGGATTTCAGATTCATAATCAGCGACCCCTAAAACCCCCAAGTAACAAATTTCAAGCTGATCTAATCAATTTTTGAAAAATTTGTCGGCCATATTGGATCCGCCACTTTGAATTCTTAAAATTGGATTTCAGATTCGCGATCAGCGACCCCTAGAATCCCCGAGTAACATATTTCAAGCTGATCTAAACACTTTTAACAATTTCGTACTTTCGAATCAAATTTTTAAAAAAATTTAAACTTCAAACTCCATTTTTGAGCCAAAATTAAAATTTTTTCTATAGTCCTATCTTCTAGGTTATATATCTATATCACGTTATTTGTAACATTTGGAATTATTTTTCTGCTTATTCATAGTAGAAAAAATTGAAAATTAAACAAAAATTGGAAAAAATCGGACTTTTTTAATAAAAAACATTAATAATTTTTTTGTTTATAAATTTTTGACTTTTTTCTTACACCGAAAAAATTCCTAGGACCCGTATACCAGGAATTGACTAGGTTTCCTAGTTACGAGAGAAGCCAACTATAGAATCCTAATCAAAGTAATAAAATTCAAGCATAGTTAAAGTGACCAGGAAAATTAGTCGATGTAATCAGAAAAAAATAGTCAAATTGACTAGGATAATTATATTAGAGTTACACTGTGTAACTCAAATTGTAATCAAATTCTTATTCTTATGTAACTTAAATTGTAATCAAATTCTTATTATCCAATAAAAGAGAAAAAGTCAATATAATTAAAAAAAATTATTAATTATTTTATTAAACATATTTACATTTTACTTTGCATTTATATACCTTGGAAATAATTTAAACTTATGAAATAAATATTTGACGCAGGGGGGACGCGAACACCTGAACCTAACGAATACGCACTTTGAAACCCGGAACGATAACCACTACACTAAACACGACTTGGTATTTTAATTTTTTAATAGACACTAGATTTTCGAGTCAAAATACAATACTTAATCAGATGATCTTTTATACATTTCAAGTACACAATTTTATACACTTGTCAAAAACTACTTATTTTTAATTATTTATGCCATTTAAATGAAAATAAATTTAAATACACAAATTATTCCAAAGGTAAATTTTCAAACACACTGCGCTATTAAAATAGTAAAAATTTTGTCACCACGTGCGTAAAAATTTCGACGATTTATATTGAAACCTGACCAAAAAAGTCTGAAAGAATTGACTAATATAATTAAATAGTTTACTTTCTAAAACGTGGAATATCTATATTTCCAGAGGTTCCAAGAAACTAGCAATTTTGATGTATGTAAGAACTCCATTTTATGTACAAAAAATAGACGCGAGTAATGATAAAAAATCGTTTTACGAAATCACGATAAATGACGCGAAATATATAGAGGTAAACAGTCAGAACAGAAGCAGACGCGTGCGCATTATGGAAATAGGCAAAATTACTAAAATCTTAGTCAATTTAACTAGGATTTGCAGCGTTGTTTTTGAAAGGCTTGAATTTGTGGAATCAACCTAGCGATCCTAACCATAATGATTAGGAATCTTTATTACTTTTACTAGATTAAGATTAACTATAGGGTCATAGTTAATAATACCATCGAGATTTTTTTCGGTGTAACGCTATTCGATAGAGCGCATATGAAAACATCAGAAATAATGATTCGTAAATTTTTCTATTGATTTTTAAGCACCGAAATAAGTCCTCAAACTTCATGCCAAAATTTTGTCCATTTGGGCGTTAAAGGGTTATGCGTGTCGTGAGCCCAAAAATATTAATTGATATTGATAATAAAGAATCCCAAGGCGGAAATTTCCCACTGGCAGGGTACCGCGCCTGTACAGACGTCGGGTCCGCCTGACGACCGGAGCGGTGCAGACATTGTACTGGAACCTGACAATGTGTTGTAGTGGCTGCGCGCCTGGCTCGGTACAAATTTGATGCCGCCGAACAACCGGCGTTGTACAGGCATTCGTCCGTCTGGCAATCAGGACGGGCCAAATTTTGTTCCGAAAGATGACTTTCTACTGGCGTTCTACTGGCATTCGTCCGCCTAGCAAGCGACGCGGGCCAAATTATATTCTCTATTAAAAAAAAAAATTAAAAAAATATTTAATTAACTATGCATGGTGCATGTCAATTAACATTTATTTATAGATCATTTGAAGCATTTTTTACTCATTTTACATTTTTTTTTACACATTTAAATTCTAAACGCTCGCAGTGGAATACGAAGCCCAAGCCTATCCTAATCTACGCACCGAAGTCTAATACGCTAACCACTATGCTATTCGCTCGCTTGCGGATGTGAGCATGACAACGCCAATATTCAATACCGTCGGGAAACAACAACGTATATAAAGTGAATAATAATTTTTACTCAAATATTTTTCAATATTTTTGCATTTTATTTATATTATGCAAATAAATTTAAAGTTTTATTATATTTTTATTTAATCTTCAATGTTTTTAATATTTATCTTTATTTTATTATTTAGGAATAATTAGTTGAACACTTCACTTTATAACTATTCGAAATTAATACAAAATTAACTAAAATAAAGGTACCATCCCATGACGGCGTAAAAGCGTCGGCGTAAAGCAGAAATCGTGCGATAGAAAGAGATGAATAGATATCACGTTCTCACTCACTCACATGGTTTACGCTTTACGCTTTACGCCAACGCTTTCACGCCATCATGGGACGGTACCTTAAACATTTGTAACTTACTGCGTTTTATTCATACTTTATAAATGTTTTTAAAAAAGAGAAAAAGATGAATGTAATTAATTTGAAAGAAATATTAATTAACAATCACCTTGCATAGTTAATGAAACATTTCTTTTATTTTAATTTTTAATAAAGAATAAAATTTGGCCCACGCTGGTTGCTAGACGGACGAATGCCAGTACAACGCCGGGTGCTTGGCGGGTTGAAACCTGCACCGAGCCGGACGCATTTTGCAATAGAATGCCAGTACGAATGTACTTTCGACTCTTTAAAAATTATTAATACAAAAAATGTTTAAAGCATGATGGATTAAATTTATTATAATTAATTTTTATTATAAAAAATAACAAAACTTGTTAGATTTTATAAAAGATATTTGTGGTAAGATTTTTAAAATCGAATTTATAAAAAAAATTATCCTATATAAAAATAGAACTAATTTGAAAACTAGTAACAATTACTATATTCTAAGCATATTCTTATAAATAAATTAATTAATTAATAATTTTTAATTCATTTATTTATTGATTTATTATCAATAAATAAACAAATAAGTAATATTAAATAAATCCAATAAAATTTATTTAATATTACTTATAATTTATTTATAATAAATCAATAAATAAGTAAGTAAACTAAATTAATCATTATATCAATAATAAAATAAATTATGGGTAAGAATTCCTGAAGTGGGCCCCTATTTTTCATTGGGTCGATGAATTTTTCTCATTCTTATATGTTTCGATAGACTATAATAGTATAATAAAAACCTGTGAATAGTTTTCCGAAATTCGAATATTTGCCAAAGTTATTCAAAGTCAAAGTTATTTGTAGCGTTTTAGTAAATAGCTAATTACTCGCGATTGGGTGAACCGATTTTAATAAAAATTGGAGGAGAGTTTACCTGAAGAATTGTACTTTAGATAAATGATCAAAATTTTGATTAAAAAATATAATTTGTTTAAATAAATTAACTTTTTAATTTTTGGGGTTAAAAAAAACTTTGTTCTCCATCTTTTTTTTTTGATTTTTTTTTAATAATCAAATAGAGAATACTTTTAAGATTTTATTTGAACAATAAAAAAGTGGGATTCTCTACCACTTTAGAAAATATAATATTTTTAGTTACACAATTTTTTGAAAAGTTAAAGAGATTTGAAGCAAAACAAATGAATGAACGAAACTCGACAACTTTAACCAACAAAATTACATATTAACAATCATACATATATATATGTAAAAGCATGAAATCGACACGAATTCATTTGTTTTGCTTTAAATCTCTTTAACTTTTCAAAAATCTTTGTAACTAAAAATATTATATTTTCTAAAGTAATAGAGAATCCCACTTTTTTATTGTTCACATAAAATCTTAAAAGTATTCTCTATTTGATTATTAAAAAATAATCCAAAAAAAAGATGGAGAACAAATTTTTTTTTAACCCCAAAAATTAAAAAGTTAATTTATTTAAACAAATTATATTTTTTAAATAAAATTTTGATTATTTATCTAAAGTACAATTCTTCAGGTAAACTCTCCTCCAATTTTTATTAAAATCGGTTCACCCAATCGCGAGTAATTAGCTATTTACTAAAACGCTACAAATAACTTTGACTTTGAATAACTTTGGCAAATATTCGAATTTCGGAAAACTATTCACAGGTTTTTATTATACCATCATAGGCTATCGAAACATATAAGAATGAGAAAAATTCATCGACCCAATGAAAAATAGGGACCCACTTCAGGAATTCTTACCCTTATATAGTTCTCAGTCGGTAGAATGCCTGTACCGCTCGGGTCGTTAGACGGACAAATGCCAGTACAACGCCGGTTGCGAGGTGGTATAAATTTTGATCCGGCGGTCGGATCAAATCCTGTACCGCGCCTGTACTGCCGACAGTAGAAAGAATGTACCGAAAGTCGGATCCGACTTTGCACCGCGCCAGCAGACATTCTCATCCGAATCGGTACAGACTGCCTGCACTGGCATTGACTCTCCAATTCAACCGGCGCGGACGCTAGACGGTTGGACGATCCGGTATTCGCCAGACTTTTCCGCCTGGGAATATATGAGATGATGATTGATTCGGGAAGCGGAATAACGTGTGTTTCAGAGGATTTACAGTACCGTCCGAAATTGTCAGTCCACCCATTTTCAAAGGAATGACAAAAATTTTTTAACATAAAATTCATGAAAAGTAAAATTTTTTTTGGTTTATATTTTGAAAGACGATAAAATTTTGAAAAGAATAAGACCTTACAGAAGTCATTTGGCCAAAATTTGTAGAAGATATTCTTAAAAATCGTCATTTTCAATGTTTTACAAAAATTTGAATAACTTCTAAAATAATGAACGCTTTTTAATAATCTTAGGCTTATTTTAAAGGTCATTTTCTACGGAATAAGAATTACTTATAGGCATTAACCTGTAATTTTTAACTTGGAATAAGCATGACGTCAAAGTTGGACAAAAAAATTCAAAAAATTTGAAATAATATTATTAAAAGAAAAATAATTTTTGAAATTCAAACATATATTTTTATTAAAATTTCTTGAAAAATCTACACCATATCATGTTTTATATATGTTCTAGAATAGTTTTTAGTACAAAAAATTGATTTCAAATTTTTCCAATTTTTTTGTCTAATTTTGACGTCATGCTTATTCCAAGTTAAAAATGACAGGTTAATGCCTATAAGTAATTCTTATTCCGTAGAAAAAGACCTTTAAAATAAGCCTAAGATTATTAAAAAGCGTTCATTATTTTAGAAGTTATTTAAATTTTTGTAAAACATTGAAAATGACGATTTTTAGGAATATCTTCTACAAATTTTGGCCAAATGACTTCTGTAAGGTCTTATTCTTTTCAAAATTTTATCGTCTTTCAAAATATAAACCAACAAAAATTTTAGTTTTCATGAATTTTATGTTAAAAAATTTTTGTCATTCCTTTAGAAATGGGTGGACTGACAATTGCGGACGGTACTGTATATAACGAATTTAAAAAGGTTAAAAAATTAGTTGAACTTCCGGTTAGCAATATCGCGGTTTATGGAGCTGTAGGATGAAAAAAAACAACTATAAGAAAACAAATTCAAATGACAATAAAAGTAGGCGATCAAGAAATACAATTTCCGTTTTTTGTAGTTCCAGGGTTGTACAACTGTGTATCAGCATCAAATTTATCCGTTGTCAGAGAATTTTTGCATAAGAAAATCTTATCCTCCTCTTGCAATTTTGCGTCCTGCAACCGATAGCGAAATAAATAGAATTGAAGGGTTAAATGTTATAGAGCGCGCGAATGCGAGATTTTGTAATCCTTTGCGGGTGGTCAAGAAAAAGGATGGGACAGTGAGAGTGTGCTTAGATGCGCGTTTTTTGAATAAAAATATTGCGTCGGATCACGAATCTACAACACCAATACCCATTGAGAAATTTCTTACTGGTCCAATATCGGTTCAATATTGGGAGCCAAGAGACCAATCATCGGTCCAATAAAGGCTCCCAATATTGGACCAATATGGGCTGATGCTTGGGATGTAACATTTGTTTAATTATTTCTTTTTAATAATTCATGTAAATAATGAATAATTTATTATTTATAAATTATAATTATTTAAAAATGGAGCAACTATTAGGAAATAGCATTCTGCAAAAAAATTATATCATTGAAAAATCAATGATAGGCGAGAGATATCCGCGTCATTAAGTAGATTTGCAGATATACTCTGGTCTCGCTACGAATCTCTCGATACTTATATACACTGGAGTCGCCGTGTCAGTTGCGAAAACGGTTACAGCGTTCCTCTTTCGGCAGAGATAAGAATTGTCACGTAAACTGCGGGTATAATAAGGCCGTCGGTAAAACGATTTAGCAGTTTACGTGACAATTCTTATCTCAGCCGCAAGAGGGACGCTGTAACCGTTCTCGCAACTGACACGGCGACTCCAGTGTATATAAGTATCGAGAGATTCGTCGCGAGACCAGAGTATATCTGCGAATCTGTTTGATGACGCGGATATCTCTTGCCTATCATCTGCGAATCTATTTAATGACGCAGATATCTCTCGCCTATCATTGTTTTTTCAATAATAGAATTTTTTTGCAGAATACTATTTCCCAATAGCTGCTGCATTTTTAAATAATTATAATTTATAAATAATCAATTATTTATTATTTACATGAATTATTAAAAATAAATAATTAAATAAATAAATATATTAAACAAAAATTATAAACATTAATTTTTTATTATTATTTAATTAAAAAAATTTATTTAAAAAAATTTTTTCTCTTGGTTGCCAATATTCGGCCAATATTGAACCAATATTAATAACCGATGCTTGGCGAACCCGTTACATCCCAAGCATCAGCCCATATTGGTCCAATATTGGGAGTCAATCGGCGCCCAGCACGGCAACCAATATTGGACCGATTAAAGTCTATTGGCAATTTCTCACTGGGTAGAGGATTTGTTGCAGGATGTTGAAGAAACGGGTTTATGTCAACGACTGATTTTGTCAGTGGTTACTGGCAGGTTCCTTTGGCACCTGAATCACGACAGTATACCGCGTTTTTATATAACAAAACCTGTTATCAATTTAAACGTATACCGTTCGGGTTAAAGACAGCGGGGTCAGGTTTTATAAGAGCAGTGAGCTTAGGTCTAGGACAGGAGTTATTGTCGCGAATAAAAACATATGTTGATGATTTATTTATTTCGACTCGCACGTTTGAAGAGCACGTCGAAATATTGGATAAATTATTTAAAAAATTAATTGAATTGGGTTTTACCTTAAGTTTGAAAAAATCGTGTTTTTCCGTGAATCAGTCATTCAATCAGGGGTTTTTAGGCGTATGTGGATTTTCGCGGAGATTCGTTCATAAACATTCAGATTATGTGTCAGCTTTCAGGGATTTGTTGTCTTCGAAAAATCAATAGAATTGGACATCTCAGCACGATATCACATTTGAAAATATGAATAAAAATTTTATGAATGCCGTTACGTTACATCACGTTATCCCGGGGCGTAAATTCAGGCTTCAGACGGACGCGAGTGACGTGGGCATTAGCGGAATTTTGCAGCAAGTATATGAGGAGGGAGAAGTCAAAATTGTGTCATTAACAAGTCGAGTATTGACAAAACAAGAAATCAGATATACCGTCACGAAGAAGAAATTATTGGCCATAATTTTTTCTTTTTTAAAATTCAGGAAATATTTGATAGGCGTTAAATTACTCGATGAGTATTATTCGCACAAGAATATGATTTTGAAATTTATCATTGTAAAGGCTCGGAAAATATAATCGCGGACTATTTTAGTAGGAATTTCGAAGAACAAGTATCGGATAATTCGAATAAAAATAGAAGTTATTTAATTAGCGAAATTGGAAAACAATACGTAGATTTAATAAATGACAATGATAACGAAAATAAGCTGATTGCGAGTCTCGAAATGAAAAAGGAATTATTAAATGACTTGCATGATTTAGCGCGACACTAGGAAAATGATTCGATGATAAAATGTTTACGGGAAAAAAAGGAAACGTCTTAGAGTTTTCAAACAGAGTCAGGAATTTTGTATTGTAAATCAAAGAACGACTAAAATTATAAATTGTTAATCCCCTCCAATGTAGTCGCAACATTGTTGTTATCGATTCACGATCAACTCGGTCACGCCGGGAGTTATAAAATGCTTAGTTATATAATTAGATTTTTCTACTGGAAATACCTACGACGAGATATTAAAAATTTTACAAGGTCATGCGATATTTGTCAAAAGACAAAGTATTCAAATTGTAAGATGGAAGGGATCCATGAATTTATACATGCGAAAAAACCAAATGAATTGGTATCAGTAGACTTTTTTGGCCCTTTACCAAGTTCAACTTCCAGAGTGCAATATATTTTTATATTGCAGGATGTTTTCTCGAAATTTGTTACATTATATGTAAACCGGAGAGAATCTTATCTGATAACGGGACTCAATTTACTGCACATGCATGGCGTGAAACGTTAGAGGCCAAAGGGGTAAAAGTTGCGTTTTCATCGGTCCGACATCCGCAGTCCAACCTCGTTGAAAGGACGATGCATGAGCTAGGGCGGATATTTAGAACTTACTGTGCAGAAAAACATACCTCATGGGGTATAAATGTATCGTTCGCTCAAGATTGTTTAAATTATTCTTTTCATAAATGAGCACCGGTGAAATACCATATGAATTACATTTTGACCGATCAGTCCATGAAAAAATATATCGTTTGTTTCCATTATTAGAATCTTGCCCGATTGATCGAAAATTTCAAATTGAATTGGGTAACGAGCGTTTGAGAAAGGCGTTTGAGCAAAGAAGCAAACATAAAGGGAAAGGGAGTAAAATTATTTTGGAAGTCGGTGACTTGGTTTTGGCGAGAGTACCACATTCATCTGACAAGTCCGAACGTTTGATTTCGAAATTTTTTCACTTGTACGAAGGTCCATTTCGGATTGTTAAACGTGTCGGCAATAATGCTTTTGAGCATGTAGAATTAACTGAAGCACCGCGAATGCCAAAAATTGTAAATAGATTTCATTTAAAGAAATATTATGAACGTATAGAGGATAATTAAAGTCATACACTTTCTTTATGCAACTCTCACCTTGATCTCTCGTCATCTGATTGATTTGAAAAAATATTAATTCGACTTATATGATTTTATAATAAATGTACCATATATTGTTGTAATTCTGAGAGGTTTCCGATGTATGTAAAAAATCCACCCATCAAAAAGGGGGTTAATTGTAACGAATTATTGTGTTGAGCGATGAATGCCGAATGAAGTATGTTAAGTAGGAGAAATTCGGAAATAAGAAAATGTAATCGTCGCTCTTCGTCAAAAGAGACAGACTTGTGAGAGCTGTTGGAAAGAGAACACGTGAACCCGAATTGCAGGGTAAGTCATATTGTGTTATATAAAAATGGAGAGTATTAAATATTAAATTGTTTTTTAATAGTTCCGGTGTGTGGGCAAAATTTAATTGCGAGACTAATATGTGAAGCTATCGCCTGTCAAATCGAGTTCATTTATGTAAAACGAGGATCAACTTTTGATCAACTGTAAAATTCTTGACGACCTCGTGTCGGCGTTTGCTGTATAAAATCTAGGAGATATCTCGTCTCGACTCCTGGTGATAACCTGGGTGCCACACCACCAATAAAAAAATAGATAAAAGTTAAGTAAATCAACTTTATTGTCTCCACTTTTGACTCTCACAAGTGAATTTCTGTCTGTGTGCGTATGTGCTGACGTATTTTGTGATTGATTGTATATTTGTTCAATTTTAATCATAAATAATAAAAAACGAAAAAGAAAAGGAACTATAAACTAAATTATTAATTTAATAATAAAAATGAAATAGAAATCACGACATCGTATAAAATTGTAAATGGAATATATGTGTGAGAAAAGGGTGTGATTAAATTGTATCTTTATTGTTATTGGTATTAATACACAATTTTATTTTAAAGAAAGAAAAACTATTGTTAAACTTTATTTCTTGATAAAAGTTTATTATAAAAAATTATTCTACGATAATTTCGATTTATTAATAATTTTAAAGTAAAAGTAAAATAAATAAAAAATAAAATTCACTTCAAGACAAAATAAAACAAGTTGAAAATGTTTGCATTCTTATAGTTGCATTCTTATAAAAAAAAGTCGAAAATATCGCATTTTAATGAACAAAATCGAATAATTAACATGCGGGCGCAAAATACTTTTCGGCCCACTTCCCCTACCCCTACGTAGGAATGAGTTACTTTGTGCCCGCTCTAAGTGCCCGAAATGAAATACTTTCCGTGCAGCTAGGACAAAAAATTATTTTCCTTCCTCGCGGAAGAAGCTTTCTATTCCTTCAATATAAGTTTTACAATTAGTTTAAACAAATTTTCTCCTATATGTGGACGTCCACATGAAAAGGGCCCATTTTAGCACTATTGGAGTTATCTATATAGGAGTATTCCTGGCAAAATTTGAAAAATTTTGAGTGGTCTTAGAACATTTTTAGTTAAAAATTCGCTGAGTTACATAATTTCAAAGTTTAGAACGCCAAAAACCTTATTTCGAGAAAAACGGAATTAAAGATTGGGATACAAACTAATTGTTGTATCTCTGGTTCTTCTTGGAAGTTATTCAGATAAGAATTGTTACCAGTTCAGGGCACCTTGAAGATAAAAAACCAACAGGTTTTAAATTTAAAACCATCCCCCCCCCCCTCTTAATTTTGAAAATACGAAAAACCGACAATATGGGCACAATTAGGTACAATTTTATTGTGTCATTTGAAGAAAAAGAATAGATATTAAACTCATTAAAAAATTTTTGACAGTCTCTATTATGAAAAAATTGACGCAATATCCAAATTTTCATTTCGACAATTACGAAAAAAAGACTCTAACATCAATATCTCTGGTTCTTCTGGGAAGTTATTCAGATAAGTATTGTTTACAGTCCAAGACACCTTAAAGATGAAAAATCAAGAGGTTTAAAATTTTTCCACACCACCATTTTTAAAATACGGATTACTTTTGCAAATGACCGACAAAATGAGCCCTTTTCATTTTTCTAAAGAACCAATGAAATCAAACAGTTAAATTATCGATAAATTAATGAAAACCACATGATTCGACTTGTCAAAATATGTAGATTGATAATAAAAAATAAATTAATATAAGATTTTGCTCAAAAATTATTAAATTGCGATTATCTCGAAAACTAGAACCGACAATATTGGCCCTTTTCATGTGGACGTCCACATATAGGTATAAATTATATATAGGCCTGATTAAAATTATTAATTTAAATGACTTACTTTTTAAATTAAATTTACTAAAAACTATATCGATTTGTAAAAAGAGAATTTAAAAAGAATAAAATAATGTTATTCTTTCCTCCACGAGGAAGCAAATTTCTTTGCAGACCGTAATGAGGAAGCAAAATGCACATAAACATTTGAACTTATAATAATATCTTATCTCCCATCTTGTATTATATTTTTTAACTTTATATTTTTCTAAATGTCTTTAGTGAACAAAACTAATTTAGAAAACCAAAGCATTGTTTTCAATAAAGTTTAGAGATAATCTTAGATATAATTTTTTAAAAATCTTTCAATTTCAAACAGAATAATGTAAATACTACAGTAAAATTCATTTACTTCTCCTTTACTACTATTTTGAAATAAAAGGCATTATATCTTTTCAATACTACAAATAATTAATGAGGAAATAATAATTTTAATTACATTCTAGACAAATAAGTATCTTTCAAAATTCTTAAAAACAAAAATTGACTACTTATGAAAAACATTTAAATTGCCTATAACATGCTTAAACATTGTTTAAATTTAAATTATCAAATATTATATACCTGTAAGTTATAGTAAGAGTACACCTGGTGTCCAATTTGTATTTGTACCCATCACGGTATAAAAACATTTTTGTTTTTTTTAAAATCAAACACAATAATCTGTAATTTATTGCAAAAAAAAACAGTTTTTAGAAAAGAAAATATATATTTTGTTTGAAAATTTTAATCTTCTTAAATTAATGTAAAAGACAAAAAAAAATATTTCAAAAAAAGACTTCATGTCTAACAAAGAAAGAGCAACGCAATGACTTGCGAGTTGCTGGAAGAGCATAAAAATTTTAAATATTAGCCTTATTATAGATTATAGTTAATATTATAGTTACTGTGATTAGAGTTTAACTCCAATTTATTTGGTCAAACGATTAAATCAAAGGTATATTATCTAGTTTTAAAAAACAATAATTGATTTAGCTCTATATATATTATTTAATTAACTAGAATCATTTGACTGACAGCGTGTAAATTGTAACAACTGCACAAAGTGAATATATGTTGTTACATTACCAAAAATCACAGGAGAGAGTGGGGCAAACCGGCCACACCTACAGTTTTTTGACTCTTGTGACTAAACGAATCAACCGATTTCATTTTTCGATGGCTTGTTTGAAAGATCATTTAATTGCACAACTTTTTCCCAGAGGTACCTATACTTTAACTTTTATTGTTTAGTTACTGTGTTAACTTTAAAAAAAATTTGCAAACGAGCCGGTTTGCCCCACCCCCTGGGGTAAACCGGCCACCCCATGGGGCAAACCGGTCAGTTGGGTTTTTTATCTACAATATTGCATTTGTATAATCTACAATAACCACAAACATAAAGAATCACGTGAACAATGGTTGTAATAATGTAAATAATAATACAAGATTGAATTTTAATAAAATAAATAATTTTTTTTAATAACAAAACAAAAAATGTTTGAAATTAACAGGGAAACAATTTTGAAGGGTGTAATTCTTATTGAAAGACAATTATTTTTCATTGAAAGTAAATATTTAAATGAAAAAAAAACTTTTTAATTAATAATAATTTTCTTTAAAACTCTGATACAGTGAAAATATCCTATGTCCGGTTTGCCCCACAGGCTCATTTTGAGAATAAATATTTGTTTAAAAAAAACGCTTTGCAAATTCATCAAAGTTTTTGGTGGTAAATATTCCTGAGGTGTGTACTTTCAAAACCTAAAACCTAATATTTGAAAATATTACACGATTTTCTTAGAATTTATTTAAGAAGAAATTCATAAAAGTGTAGAAAAAGACTAATAAAAACTTTTGCTCCAAGCGTTGCACAAACACAAGTAAAAAATGTCAAATTGAAAAAATAAGGTATACTACACATGATTGTTTCAAATTTCTAAATAGCACTTTTGACAATTTCGCCATTTCGAAGATATTAACACCTGGGCGGTTTACCCAACGAGCCAGTTTGAGCCACTCTCCCCTAAGCTAATTTTATCAAGGCCCAAAAAACAGCATCATCCTTTTATTGTAACAAGAATTGATATATGTTGTTTTTACTCAGGGTAGTCATAAATTAGTAAAAAAACTATATATTAGATAATTTTTTAGTCAGAGGAAAACCAGAGAATTTTAATCCAAAGAAACTACTATAATTAAAAAACTTTTATAAATGTCAATTTAATTTTTCTATATAGATTTTTTTGTACATTATTTCATAAACGGGCTTTGACCGTTTATATATAAATAAGTAATTAAATATAGCTCAATAAGCATGATTTATATTGTAGATTTCCATTATCAATTCAAAATTTATTTTAGAAGGACTATTTAACTCTCTTCATAAGCAAAGGAAACATACACTTTTTGAACCTCTGAATTTGACTCTCAAGTTTTCTCAGTGTAATAAAAGTAAACACACTAAAAATTTTTTTAGCAAACAATTTTAAATTATCGTTTATATTTCTTTGTAAATAAAATTTTTACAAAAAAGCATTATTAAAATTTTAATTACCAATGCAGAATATTAAATAATTTAAGAATTTGTTAACTACAGAGAGAATTATAAATTAGTCAGAAAAAATCAGGGTATTCTGAAAATGATTCTGAAAATAGTATAAATAAGTAATTTAAATAAAAAATAATGATTTTTTAATCAGCTCTGGTACTCTACTGGTCATATCCCTTCCATTATATAAAAAAATTTATGTATTTTCATAAATTTCGAAAATTTTACAGGAAATAAATTATTTACATAATTTTTTATAAAATTCTTTGCAATAATTTAATTATTTTTATAAATAATAAAAATTGTTATAGAGATTTGAAGAAGTTAAAGTTGAATATTTTGAAGATTTTAATTCCTACGGAAAAATAATAATGAATGAATATACTTACATTTAAAAAAAATTATTGAAATTTGCGAATAATTTTACAATTAAAGAAATTCATAAATAAATTAAATAAAACATTTTTTTGTGGCAACCCTGTAAATTACAAAAAAAACATGTTACACATATTGTTTTATATTTGTACACATCGGATTTTAAAGTTTCTCTAATCAAAAAAATTTCCATATAACGAAAATAACCCACTCTCATAAAATTTATAATATTGTCACATTTTAATTATATTCTTCATATAAATATATAATATTATATAATAATAAATATAAAGGCAGTAATAAATAAATGGAACTTCTTAACAAATTTAAACATTTTTGTGTAAAGAAATGTAAAAAAATATCTGCTCATTTCAATCTGTCAATTAAAATTTTTGAAACACGATAATATATTTGATAGGAAATTGAAGTTTTATAGGAAAACATGCATTTTTAAATCAACAACAATATTTGAGGAAAAATATATATGAAAATAAATCTCAAAAATGTTGAAAAACTCAAAATGCTTAACATTATTACTTTTGAAAATAAAAAGTAATTTTTAATTTATATTGTTTATGAATGACCATTATTAACTACCAACAGAATTATAAAATGAAAAATTACGAATTTTGTTTAATAATTGATTAAAAAAAAACTACAAAATTTTGTGAATATCTCTAAAAATTACTAAATAAAGAAAAAGAAAATATAAATAATATTAATACTTTACAACATTTAAAAAATGTTTTTCAAATAAAATAATTGTACATATTTAAACAATAATTTAGAGAAAAATTATATCGTGAACTAATTTTTGTATATTATAATAAAGTATAAACAAATAAAAAATGCATTTAAAAAGCATAAATTTATAAATTATTATTTGAGAATAAACTAAAATTACATGAGGAAATGAAAGAAAATGACTTACAGGAATAACAGGAAAGAAAACTGGCAGGAAAGTTCTCCAGAAATACCCGAAAAAACTTACAGGATTGTCAGGAATCAGGAAAATCAGGAAAATTCTCAAGAACGATTTGAAAAAACTGTTGGAAAATGCACACAAAAGAACAACATTAGAAACTTTTAATATTATGGAAATAAATAATATTGAATATAAAAATAAAAATGTTAAATTATTAAAAAATTTATTAATTTCAAATTAAACTTATTTTTAAAAAAAACTTACAATTTATAGAAAAATCTTTCATTCAAATAAACATTTTAGGGTTAACAAAATAGACGCAAATAGAAAGAGAGAGTCTACAAAAACAGTTGACAGAAAAATAACTACACCCGATATCAAGACAACCACGTACAGACCACACACGAACGCAACAAATATTCCTAGATATACATGTTAACACAAAAAAAATTAAAAATGCTAGAAAAATATAGCTGTCCTTATTAATTATTATTACTTTAACAGCGCGAACAACTGTTTATTATCCGGAAATCTTCCGGAAATAGATTTTTTTTACAGAAATCATTCGGAAATCTTCCGAAAATTGATTTTTTTTACAGAAATCATCCGGAAATTTTCCGGAAAATGATTTTTTTACGGAAATCATCTGGAAATCTTCTGGAAATTGATTTTTTTTACAGAAATCACTTTGGAAACTTTCCAGAAATTTTTCAGAAATTAATTTTTTTTACGTAAATCACTTCGGAAACTTTACGGAAACCTTTCGGAAATTAATTTTTTTTACGGACTTCATGCGGAAATATTCTGGAAATCTTCCGGAGATTAATTTTTTTTACGGAAATCTTCCGGAAATTTATTTTTTTACAGAAATCATCCGGAAATAGATTTTTTTTTACGAAAATCATTTGAAAATCTTCTGGAAATTGACTTTTTTCGGAAATCATCCGGAAATCTGCCAGATATTGACTTTTTTTACGTAAATCTTCCGGAAATTGATTTCTTTTTACGGACATTATCCGGAAATCTTCCAGAGATTGATTTTTTTTACGGAATTCACTTCAGAAACTTTCCGGAAATCTTTCAAAAATTATTTTTTTTACGGACACCACTTCGGAAACATTTCTGAAATCTTCCGGAAAATGATTTTCTTTTTACTGAAATCACTTCGGAAAGTTTCCGGAAATCTTCCGAAAATTAATTTTTTTTTCACGTAAATCACTTTGGAAACTTTCTACACTGAGAGAAGACCGGGACGTAATAGTTCTCGCTAGGCGTCGCTATGCGCTACTTTGCTTGCCGCGCGTGAAATCTTCCGGAAATTGATTTTTTTTACGAAAAATATTTATTTGGGAACATGAAAACTACACTGAATATTATGAAAAATGTTCAAAATGCATCCACAATAATAGAAGCGGAGTGGAGAAATGAAGTCATTTCCCCACTGGTGGTTTGGCCAGTGGAGAAATGAAGTCATTTCCCCACTGGTGGTGGAATGAGAAATTGATAAATCGATTTTTTATTTTATATTAGAATTAGAATATTTTCGGAACAGAATTTTGAGGACACTCTGGGGATCTTTAGGGACACTTTCAAAACATTCATTTTTGAAAAATTTTTTTTTCAATTTTTAGAATATTTTCAAAATTTTTTTCAAAATTAGATTTTTTTTCACTCTCAGTTATTGCTATAACATCATTGTAATATTTTGATTTCGATAAATAAAGAATAAATTCAACTTAAAATTTTGAAAAATTAATAGTTTAAATTTATTATTTATAAAAAAATTTTTTTGCAGTTGTTGGACAAAATAGTATGTGCAACTTGTGGAGAACAGCGATTTTCGCTCGCTCGATTGCTGCGCGCGCTACGCTTGCGCAGCAAACTTCAAGCTCGCGAGAAATCGCCCTTGTTCTCCACTCGTTGCACAATCTACTATTATATTCTCTGCCTCGTATAAAAAAATTCAAAGTTCAAAAATTCTGGGAAAATAATATAAAAATATTTTTGTTTCGAAAACAATAATTTTTTCAAGATTTACAAAAAGTAGAAATTTTTTTAACTTATAAAAAAATCTCAATTTCTGAAAGATTACCATATAAAAAGGGGAAAAAAGACCATGATATACAAGGTTTCAGATGTTTTGAGTTTTATTAATTTATGAGGAAAAAATGGAAAATGAGGTAAAGATGAATAACGTGATATGTGAGAAATAGATTTTTAACTTACATGAAACAAAAATATTTGGTTAAATTCAATAAAGTATTTGGTTTATTCGTATAAAAATATTTAATTAAAAAAATTTGGTTAAATAAAAAAACACTTACTTAACTGTATATTAATGCATTTATTTGGTAAATTCAACAAAAATTTTGTTGTTTCAAATAAATTTTTTTGCAAGGTGTAGATGAGAAATAAATTCAAATATGAATGTTAAAACAGGGTTGTCTCAGGTTAGAGAATTAAGAGAAAAGTCAGGGAAATTATAATTGGTCTGGGAAATCAAGAAAAAGTCAGGGATTTTTATTAAAACTACGGGAAAAAATTAAATTTTCAAATTTCATGAGGAAATTATGAATTTTAATGAATTTTTTATTTGCCTCAAACTATGAAATTACCACCCTTTTGAAAAATTTTAATATTTCAAATCCTTCTAGAATTCGTTAAACTTTTTAATATATATTTAATTAATTATTTAAAATATTAAATAATAAAAGAGTTTTAGTTAAAAACAGTAATAAAAATTGAATTTTGGAGAAGTTACAAATGACTGCAGAAATTCAATTATTTTCAAAAGTAATAAAATTCTTTTACAAAATTTAATTAAGGGGATCCATAGAACAGGGCGCAGCAATAATTTAAATTATAATTTTAATCTTTATTTAAATCAAACTTCGAAATGCATTAGAAACATAAACGTCTACAAAATTAGTATTTCTGTTTGAAGTTTTGAATTCAAAAAAGTAAAACAGAATATGTTACAAAGATAAATTATAATGAATATCAGTATTCTGTTAGTTTCCTAAAATTTTTAAAATAAATGATAAATATCAATAAGGCCTTTTTTTGGGCCCAGATAAAATTTTGAATTTTGAAAATCTGATGTCTTAAAAACCCCCATGTAAAGATTTAGAAGCGAATCTGTCATTGTCAAAAAAAATTTTGAAAAGTCGTAATTATATTTTCATTGAAAAATTCAAAAATTCATGTATTTTGCAATTTTTAAATTGAATTATTTTCCTTAATTCTTGACAAACCGAAAAACAGTTTTAGGGAATTATCAAGCTTAGGGGCCGTACACATAATAAGTCACGCGATTTTTGACCATTTTAGACCCTCCCCTCCCCCCATGTCACACACTGTCCCATACATTAGCGCCATTTTTTCTATAGGTCGTCACAAATGTCTTGACCCCCCCCTGTTCACGTGACGTATTATGTGTACGGCCCCTTACTTAAGAGATAAAATTTTTTTTTAATATAGGGGAGAATGGGGCCAATCGTCCATACTAACGGTTTTTTGACTCTTGTGACTAAACGAATCAACCGATTTCATTTTTCGATAGCTTGTTTAAAAGATAATTTAATTGAGCAACTTTTTCCCAGAGACACCTATACTTTATCTTTTATTGTTTAGTTGCTCTGTTAACTTTAAAAAATTTTGCAAATTGGCCGGTTTGCCCCACCCCCTGGGGTAAACCCACCCCCATGGGGCAAACCGGACAGTTGGGTTTTTTATCTACATTATTGCATTTGTATAATCTACAATAACAACAAACATAAAGAATCATGTGAACAATGGTTGTAATAATGTAAATAATAATACAAGATTGAATTTTAATAAAATAAAAAATTTTTTTTAATAACAAAACAAAAAATGTTTGAAATTAACAGGGAAACAATTTTGAAGGGTCTAATTCTTATTAGAAGACAATTATTTTTCATTGAAAGTAAATATTTTAATGAAAAAACATTCTAATTAATAATAATTTTCTTGAAACTCTGATACTGTGAAAATATCGTATGTCCGGTTTGCCTCACATGCTCATTTTGAGAATAAATATTTGTTTAAAAAAATGCTTTGCAAATTCATCAAAGTTTTTGGTGGTAAATATTCCTGAGGTGTGTACTTTAAAAACCTAAAACCTAATATTTGAAAATATTACACGATTTCCTTAGAATTTATTTAAGAAGAAATTCATAAAAGTATAGAAAAAGACTAATAAAAACTTTTGCTCCAAGCGTTGCACAAACACAAGTAAAAAATGTCAAATTGAAAAAATAAGGTATACTACACATGGTTGTTTCAAATTTTTAAATAGCACTTTTGACATTTTCGCCATTTCGGAGATATTGACACCGGGCCAGTTAGACCCACTCTCTCCTAAACTAATTTTATCATGGCCCAAAAAACGGCATCATTCTTTTATTGTAACAAGAATTTATATGTATACGTTGCTTTTATTCAGGATGGCCATAAATTAGTTAAAAAAAATATATATTATATAATTTTTTAGTCAGAGGAAATTTAGGAAATTTTAATCGAATGAAATATAGTATATAGAATATATAGAATATAGAATATAGAATATAGAATATAGAATATAGAATATAGAAGATATAGAATTTTTTGTACATTATTAAAATAACAATTAATTTTATAAATAATAAAATTCTTCTCCGAAATTCTATTATTTGAAAAAAATTTTAATAAAATTCTTGTCAAAATTTCAATTATCGTTATAAATAATAAAACTCTTCTTCGAAATTCATTTATTTTCAAAAGTAATAAAATTCTTCGCAGAAATTCAATTATGTACAAAATTTTTTTTAAATTTCTTGTCAAAATTTTATAAATAATAAAATTCATCATAAAATTTTTTGCAAAATTTAATTCTCTTCAAAAGTAAGGAAATTCTTCACAGAAATTCAATTATTTTCAAACTTTTTTTTAAATTCTCCTCAAAATTCCAATTATTTTCGTAAATATCAAATTTCTTCTGCAACATTCAATTACTTACTAATGTTTTATAAATTTCTTCCCAATAATTATAAAAAAAAATTTTCCAATAATTCAATTATTTTCATAAAAATAATATTAAAAATTTTTTTTCACTCGGTCATCTTTAATTATTATAAAACATGAAGAAATCGATTGCTCTAAGTCGAAGAATCGGAATGATCGACTTTTTCATGTTTTATAACAATTTTTTATAAGTTGTTTCATTTCAAAAATGTTTGAATTTGAATGTTTTGAAGAATTTTAATTTCTATGGAAAAATAAAAAATACTTTTTCCTTTAATTTTCTAAAAATTTAAAAATTCAGTAACATTTTAATAAAAAAAAACTCGATAAAGTCGATTAGTCGCATTTTTTTACAAAATAGTCCAAAAAAGTCACATTTTCTTAGAAAAGTCGAAAAAGTCTCACAATCCGAGCCCTGTTTAAATAATTAAATTCTCGTAGAATTTTCTTATAAACATTGATATAAAAATGAATTTTAGTATAAATTTTAGATTATAATTAAAAATTAAATGCGATATAGCGTGGACTATGAATGTTGAGAAATAATTGAATTTTGAAAAGTTTACAAATTAAAATCTTTAAAAAATTGAAAAAGTCTCGAATAATCGAAATTTCGTAAAATTGAATTGTAAACAAATGGATTTGAAAATTCTTAAACAACTTTTTTCAAAAATTATTAAAAATAATTGCTACAAAAAGAATTTTAGTTATAAATAAACGAAAATAATAATTTTTATTGAAATATGAAATTAATTTTGAAGAAGTTGAAGTTGAATATTTTAAAGAATATTTAAATTCCAACGGAAAAATAATAATGAATGAATATACATACATTAAAAAAAAATATTGAAATTTGCGAATAATTTTGCAATTAAAGAAATTTCGTAAATAAATTAAATTTTAACTACCAACAGAATTATAAAATGAAAAATTACGAATTTTGTTTAATAATTGATAAAAAAAACTACAAATTTCGTGAATATCTCTAAAAATTGCTAAATAAAGAAAAAGAAAATATTAATAATATTAATACTTTACAATATTTAAAAAATATTTTTCAAATAAAATAATTGTACATATTTAAACAATAATTTAGAGAAAAATTATATCGTGAACTAATTTTGTGTATTATAATAAAGTATAATCAAATAAAAAATGCATTTAAAAAGCATATATTTAAAAATTATTATTTGTGAATAATCTAAAATTACTTGAGGAAATGAAAGAAAATGACTTACAGGAATAACAAGAAACAAGACTGGCAGGAAAGTTCTCCAGAAATACCCGAAAAAACTTACAGGATTGTCAGGAATCAGGAAAATCAGGAAAATTCTCAAGAACGATTTGAAAAAACTGTTGGAAAATGCACACAAAAGAACAACATTAGAAACTTTTAATATTATGGAAATAAATAATATTAAATATAAAAATAAAAATATTAAATTATTAAAAAATTTATTAATTTCAAATTAAACTTTTTTAAAAAAAAACTTACAATTTATAGAACAATCTTTCATTGAAATAAACATTTTAGGGTTAACAAAATAGACGTAAACAGAAAGAGCGAGTCTACAAAAACAGTTGACAGAAGAATAAGGGTGAAATCCCATGAAAGAGTTTTGCATTGCGTTTGGTAACTAGGCCATGAGTTAGATGAGAGAGAGAGAAGTGAGTGATAAAAGAGTAAGTGACAGAGATGGAGATATATTTTAGCTATATTTGCATTTTGCACTCATGGCCTAGTTACAAAACGCAACGTAATACGGTGCCATGGGACTGCACCCTACTACACCCGTTATCAAGACAACCACGTACAGTCCACACACAAACGCAACAAATATTCCTAGATATACATGGTAACACAAAAAAAAATAAAAACGCTAGAAAAATATGGCTGTCTTTATTAATTATTATTACTTTAACAGCGCGAACAACTGTTTATTATCCGGAAATCTTCCGTATATTGATTTTTTTATGGAAATCACTCCGGATACTTTGCGGAAATCTTTCGGAAATTAATTTTTTTACGGACATCATCCGGAAATATTCTGGAAATCTACCGGAGATTGATTTTTATTAGGGAAATCACTTCGAAAACATTCCGGAAATTATTTTTTTTAAGGAAATCAATTCGGAAATCTTCCGAAAATTGATTTTTTTACATAAATCATCTGGAAATTGATTTTTTTAAGGAAATTACTTTGGAAAGTTTCTAGAAATTGATTTTTTTTAAGAAAATCATCTTGAAATTTTCCAGAAATTGATTTCTTTTACGGAAATCTTTCAAAAATCTTTTGGAAATTGATTTTTTTACGGAAATCATCCGGAAATCTGCCAGAAATTGACTTTCTTTATGGAAATCATCTGGAAATTGATTTTTTTACGAAAATCATCCGGAAATCTGCCAGAAATTAACTTTTTTACGGAAATCTTCCGAAATTGGTTGACAAACAGACGATATAGGCTGCGCGCGCATCTTTTGTGGGGTCTTAGAAAAAATGTCTTCCTCTAAATCAGACGAAAGATGCGCACGTAGCCTATAGGCCTAAGCACAATAGATTCGCGAAAGTCGTTCGCGAACGCAAAGCATGAGTTAGAAAAGGACAGAGATATATTTGTGTCCTTGTCTATCTCATGCGTCTCGTTCGCGAACGACTTTCGCGAACCTATTGTGCATTGGACTTATGTCGTCTGTTTGTTGTATGTAATATTGTTTAAGACAAAAATAAAATGTTTAATATCTTGAAAATTTCTTGGTGGTATATAAATTTTCTTTTGGAATATTAAATACTAAACAATCAAGTTAATTTTTCTCTTTAAACAATAGAATTTAAACTGGCCGCTTAAATTTTAAGTAAAATTATTTAAATAACTTTTTTAATTAACAAAATTTTATATAAACATTATTAACATTTTCTTTCGTTTTTTTATCTTAAATTTTTGAAAAAAAATGTTTTAGTTTTTCTAAAGTTTTAGCGGAGATATAACGATTTCAAAATTTTTTCAAAATTTTGCTATCTCTAAAGGTAGCGAATATTTTGACTTCATTTTTGGTGAAAATATTTCTTTTTGTATATAGATTAAAGTCCCTGTCATTAAAAATATTGTTAACACATTTGAATTTTGAATGCTTTTGAGATAAAATTTTATTAGTTTTTTACACTTTTCATATTTAATGATGATTCAATACAAATAAAAAAAAGAAACAAATATTCCATGCTGATAAATCAATATAAATTTATATTTATTAAAATTTTACAAATTCGTAATCAGCGACCCCAAAATCTTATAAATAAATAAGTTACTACTATTTTTTTCTAAGACATACATTTCGATTTTCAGTTACAATTGTTTAAAGTAGCAAAAAGAATTAAAATTGTAATTATTTTAAAACCTTAAATTTTAATATTTATTAAACAATTAAATTTCTAGGTTACGAACAGAAGTAAAAAATTTTTAATTTAAATTATGGTGTACGACACAATTTTTCACAATATATATATATATATATATATATATATATATATATATATATATATATATATATATATATATATATATATATATATTTCGAGTTCGAGTAGGACGTCAAATAGCTGGAGGGAAAACAAACAGAGCAATTCTTATGGGAGAAAAAAATTTTGCATTTGCTTTTAAATGTTTTGCAAATTTAATGGATTTTAAACACTTTATATCTACATATATGTAATTGAAACGGATTCTGTAAAATAATTGTAGTGAAATTAACACTTTACACTTCACAGAAACTTAAAAATATGCTAAAATGTATGTTTTTAAGGTTAGGAACGTCTGTTAACCACTATTATCTCTATGTATAAAGCATGGAGTAGTGTATAAAATAAGGGTAAACAAACGTTCCTAACCTCAAAAACATACATTTTAGCATATTTTTAAGTTTCTGTGAAGTGTAAAATGTTAATTTCACTACAATTATTTTACAGAATGCGTTTCAATTACATATATGTAGATAGATAGATATATATGTAGATAGTGTTTCAAATCAATTAAATTTGCAAAACATTGAAAAGAAAATGCAAAATTTTTTTCTCCCATAAGAATTGCATTACGTCGTCTGTTTGTTTTCCCTCCAGCTATCTGACATCACACCTGAAATCGACTCTGACGTCACAACTGAAAAAGACTAATAGCATGAGTTAGAAAAGGAAAGAGATCTATTTATGTCCTTTTCTGTCCCATGGATCTCGTTCGCAAACGACTTTTGCGAACCTATTGTGCGTTGGACTTTAAAGGCCTTTCTCCAATATGTTCCTAAGAATACGGTCCCATGTTGAGCAGAAAACACAATGCAAAGCAGAATTTCGTGAGAGTGGAAAGGATAGTGATATCTGACTATCTCTTTTGCACTCACGAAATTCTGCTTTGCATTCTGTTTTCTGCTCAGGATGGGACTGCACCCTAAGGGTGCGATCCCATGTGAGCAGAATACGTCGACCGAAAGCAGAAAATCATGAGTGCAAAAGAGATAGGTAGATATTATTGTTCTTTTCACTCTCATGATTTTCTGCTTTCGGTCGACGTATTCTGCTCACATGAGATCGCACCCTAAGGCTCGTTCCAGAAGGTAATTTCTCAAATGCGCCACTGGACAAATGCGCCACTGGACAAAAGCCCCACATTTGTCATATTTGAGGAAAGTGAAAAGTTTGTTCGAGAGATGGAGCTAGGTGTTCTTGGTGTAGAAATTTGTCAAGTGAATTCAATTTATTGTCAATTTCGCTCCGTATAGTGAAAATAAATTTAAGTGAATGGTTAATTAAATGGAAATTAATTAATTGTTCTATATCAATTGCGGATAACATTTTTTTAAGTAAGTTGCTGTTTTTATTTTATATTAATAATAATAATAATAAATATTATTATTATTGTTTAAAGAACTGTGGAAATTTTTTTAAATAACTAATTTATGAAACATTTTATTTTTAAATCGTTTTTATTTATATTTTTTCTTTGGAATAATTTAATAATTGCTTTAATTTAATAATAAGATTTCTTGATATTTTCAAAAGATCTTTATTTTTATAGAATTATGTATTTTAATTAAATAACGAGATTAAGAATTCTTTGTTGTATTATAGTTAATATTACTTACCTAATTATAAATTAATTGCCTTTATTTTAAATTTAGAAAGTACTTAAGTTTTCTTAAAGACTAATAAAATATAATTTATTAACAATTGTAATATTGAATATAATTTTCTAATATGAATTTCATGTTTAATTAATTTTTTAAATTATATAACGTAAAAGTTTTTCTGAATTCACGTTCATACTTTTAGAAATGATAAGACTTCTTACAAAGTTTCAAATATTACGGAAGTTTAGAAAAATTATTCCAATTTTAATTTTATAATTAATGGTATTTTTTTATATTAAAAACAGTAATATTTTAAAAAGTAATATTTTTTTCGAAACGTTTAATATATAAAAAAAGCAGGCTTCGCACTGACGTACTAAAATCTATACTATTTACTCCTTTTTTTGTCAAATTTCTGACACTAAAAGCTACTTTTTTACAAATTACATTAGTTTCAATCCTCTAATATTTGAAAAAAAAATTATTCTCAATCAATTTTTTGTGATCCGAAAATAAAAATTTATAATTGTTATTGAAAATTCTTTTAAACAATTGTAAATTGAAGAATGTTCGCAATATTTTTAAAAGATTAAATTACCATGTATTGATGCGCAAAACTCCAAGGATTAATTAAAAAAAAGACAAATCAGTAATCTCCAATATTATAGAAATTGTGTAGAATTTTCTGCCAAAATGCAGCCGAAAATCGACTTTTAATCTGAAAAATCCGCTTGAAAGCGTGAAGTTTCTAACAAAACAAGAGAAGATCTTATTTATATATTCATTTGCAATTTTATTTTTCCTGGAACTCGAGTCGATTTTCGTCTGCATTTTGGCATTAAAATAATTTTTTTGCCAATAAATTTATATTCTTAATCTTATTACAATTTTTATACTCACTTTTTAATTTCTCTATAGTTATTAATATAATCTTTCTACAATTTTTCTATAATTTTTCTATAGAATAATGCAATTTGTAATTGTTTTTGTTTATTATTTTTGAGAGATAGGATAGATATTAATTTCGCAATAATAGAGGGGTAAATAATATTCAATACCATTGTCAAATAACACAGGCACACAAAAAAAATAAAAAAGTCAAAACCCAGAGGTTACACCCCCCTATCCCCATGTTTTTGGGCTCGCTGAAACCGAATATGACCATGAAAAATTTTTTTCGTCGGCCATTTTCCCGCTACCACCCCCTTACACCTGCTCCCTGGGGTTGGAATTTCAGTTTTAAAAAAGTGGAGTAGGGTGTCTATTCCTATGTTTTTTTGGGTCGCTAACACCAAAAAAGACTACCAAAAACAAATTCTTTCCTCCCTTAACCCCCTACAACCCCCTTAACAACCCCAGGGTGAGGGGTCGAAATTCGAATTTTCGCGAAAAGCCGATTGCGGTGTCTAAACCTACGTTTTTTGGGTCGCTGAAACCAAAAAAGACTACTAAAACCAAATCCTTTCCACCCTCAATCCTCTACAACCCCCTTCAATAATTTTTGATAATTAATATTTAATTCTCCATTTCCCATAAATCGGTCCGCTTTATTTTAAAAAAATTATTGCAGGGGATAGTAGTAGGGGGTTGAGGGTGTAAAGGATTTGTTTTTGGTAGTCTTTTTTGGTGTTAGCGACCCAAAAAACATAGGAATAGACACCCTACTCCACTTTTTTAAAACTGAAATTCCAACCCCAGGGAGCAGGTGTAAGGGGGTGGTAGCGGGAAAATGGCCGACGAAAAAAATTTTTCATGGTCATATTCGGTTTCAGCGAGCCCAAAAACATGGGGATAGGGGGGTGTAACCTCTGGGTTTTGACTTTTTTATTTTTTTGTGTGCCTGTGTTATTTGACAATGGTATTGAATATTATTTACCCCTCTATTATTGCGAAATTAATATCTATCCTATCTCTCAAAAATAATAAACAAAAACAATTACAAATTGCATTATTCTATAGAAAAATTGTAGAAAGATTATATTAATAACTATAGAGAAATTAAAAAGTGAGTATAAAAATTGTAATAAAATTAAGAATATAAATTTATTGGCAAAAAAATTATTTTAATGCCAAAATGCAGACGAAAATCGACTCGAGTTCCAGGAAAAATAAAATTGCAAATGAATATATAAATAAGATCTTCTCTTGTTTTGTTAGAAACTTCACGCTTTCAAGCGGATTTTTCAGATTAAAAGTCGATTTTCGGCTGCATTTTGGCAGAAAATTCTACACAATTTCTATAATATTGGAGATTACTGATTTGTCTTTTTTTTAATTAATCCTTGGAGTTTTGCGCATCAATACATGGTAATTTAATCTTTTAAAAATATTGCGAACATTCTTCAATTTACAATTGTTTAAAAGAATTTTCAATAACAATTATAAATTTTTATTTTCGAATCACAAAAAATTGATTGAGAATAATTTTTTTTTCAAATATTAGAGGATTGAAACTAATGTAATTTGTAAAAAAGTAGCTTTTAGTGTCAGAAATTTGACAAAAAAAGGAGTAAATAGTATAGATTTTAGTACGTCAGTGCGAAGCCTGCTTTTTTTATATATTAAACGTTTCGAAAAAAATATTACTTTTTAAAATATTACTGTTTTTAATATAAAAAAATACCATTAATTATAAAATTAAAATTGGAATAATTTTTCTAAACTTCCGTAATATTTGAAACTTTGTAAGAAGTCTTATCATTTCTAAAAGTATGAACGTGAATTCAGAAAAACTTTTACGTTATATAATTTAAAAAATTAATTAAACATGAAATTCATATTAGAAAATTATATTCAATATTACAATTGTTAATAAATTATATTTTATTAGTCTTTAAGAAAACTTAAGTACTTTCTAAATTTAAAATAAAGGCAATTAATTTATAATTAGGTAAGTAATATTAACTATAATACAACAAAGAATTCTTAATCTCGTTATTTAATTAAAATACATAATTCTATAAAAATAAAGATCTTTTGAAAATATCAAGAAATCTTATTATTAAATTAAAGCAATTATTAAATTATTCCAAAGAAAAAATATAAATAAAAACGATTTAAAAATAAAATGTTTCATAAATCAGTTATTTAAAAAAATTTCCACATTTCTTTAAACAATAATAATAATATTTATTATTATTATTATTAATATAAAATAAAAACAGCAACTTACTTAAAAAAAATGTTATCCGCAATTGATATAGAACAATTAATTAATTTCCATTTAATTAACCATTCACTTAAATTTATTTTTACTATACGGAGCGAAATTGACAATAAATTGAATTCACTTGACAAATTTCTACACCAAGAACACCTAGCTCCATCTCTCGAACAAACTTTTCACTTTCCTCAAATATGACAAATGTGGGGCTTTTGTCCAGTGGCGCAATTGATCCGTGGCGCATTTGACCGGTGGCGCATTTGTCCAGTGGCGCATTTAAGAACTTACCTTAGGAATCGCAGAGCTGAGTAGGCCATTTGATGTCAACCCACTTGTGGTAGTTATCTTTGAGGCCTAAGCACAATAGAATCTTTAACCGGAACCGCAATCGTAATCGTAAGCGTAAGAATGAGTTAAAGAAGGATAGACAATATACCTATCCTTCTTTAACTAATTCTTACGCTTAAGATTGCGGTTCCGGTTGAAGATTCTATTCAACGTAGGACTTTTCATTTATTCTCTCTCTAACTTTTTTACAAGAAAAATTTATTGAATCCCGATTATTTTCTGATTGAAAAAGTAAGCTAATAATATTCTGTTTTCTTATAAATACAGGATTATTTTGCACAAACTTTTTTTAATATTGTTTTGTTGCAGGGAATAGTTTAAATATAGATAATTCGATAAGTATTTTAAGTGTTCGTAAAATGAATTTAAAATATTAAAACTTAAATAATTTAATAGGACAAAATTAGAGAAAGTAAATTTTTATTAAAATGGTTATTTTTTAGATTTTCGATTACAATTTGCGAATACTGAGTGTTAATGCTCGACATGCTGGGAGTACGCACGTTAGTTTCATTTGGAGAAATTCCATTATCAGAAGGGAAATGCAAAGAAATTATAACAACAATCAAGAGTGGAAACTTCTTGGAGACTCTGGCTATCCTTTAGAGCCATGGCTTTTAACACCAGACCTTCACGCACCAATTAACTCTCCACCGTGGAGATACACCCGAGCTCACGCTAGAACACGCAGTGCTGTAGAAAGAGAAATCGGAGTTTTAAAAACCAGATTTCGAAGCATTATGGACGAAAGAGTGTTGCGATATAACCCTGTTTTTGTTGGTTCTTTGATAAATGCATGTTGTGCATTGCATAATATATGCAAAATTGAAGAAATGCCAGATTTTCCTATTGAAGAAAATTTAAGATTAAGAAATCATCTTCCCATTAGGCAAAGAGGCAGACTTTATGAAGAAGGTTTAAGAATAAGGCAGAACATAATTAATGCATATTTTTAAAATTGCATTAGATTCGATAACATCAAAAAATATCAAACTTGATAACCTTTATTAAATATTTGTGTTTATTCCTACACTTATTAACACTTTTTAATTAGTCTATGACACTCTTTTTTTAAGTTACTTACCTACAAACTGAATTAATTGCATTAAATTAAATCTATCTGTAGTATGAAAGAATAAAATTCTTTTTATGTTTAAAATAAAAACTTTAAGGCAATAATAACACAGGTCAACAAAAAAAGACTTACTTTTTTTATGAGATAGCGGAATGGTTTCCTATGTATTTTTGGACGCTAAACACGATCCCGACTTCCAAATTTGCCCATCACGTCAGGATTTTGAGAAAAGTGGGGGTAAAGGCCCCAAAAACGCTTTTTTGAGGATTTTCAACATTTCTTTTCTCTTTAACCTGACGTGCTAGAGACTTCCACAAGGTCTTAAATTAAAGCTTGTAATGTGCACTACAAGACCATTATCCATAAAATAAAAAAAAATTAAAATTTTTTTCAAAAAATGGGGTTGAAGACACCAAAAATTTGTGTTTTTGGATTGCTTTAATAGACTTCTTGCAATCGCTTGGATTCGCTTGAAAATGGGTACTTGGGGTTTTTTGGGGTCGCTGATTACGAATCCAATATTTGTTTGCAAAAATTTAAAACGGCGAAACCAAGATGGCAGATGTAAAAATTAAGAATTGCTTGGATTCGCTTGAAAATTGTTATTTCAGGGTTTTTGGGGTCGCTGATTACGAATCCGCCATTTTTAATTTTTGCAAACTAATATCGGATTCGTAATCAGTGACCCCAAAAACCCCAAGTAACCATTTTCATGCGAATCCAAGCAATTGCAAAAAGTCTATTAAAGCAATCCAAAAACACAAATTTTTGGTGTCTTCAATCCCATTTTTTGAAAAAAAATTTTATTTTTTTTTATTTTATGGATATTGGTCTTTTAGTGCACATTATAAGCTTTAATTTAAGACCTTGTGAAAGTCTCTAGCACGTCAGGATAAAGAGAAAATAAATGTTGAAATTTCTTAAAAAAGCGTTTTTGGGGTCTTTACCCCCACTTTTCTCAAAATCCTGACGTGATGGGCAATTTTGGAAGTCGGGATTGTGTTCAGCGTCCAAAAATACATAGGAAACCATTCCGCTATCTCATAAAAAAAGTAAGTCTTTTTTTGTTGACCTGTGTAATGAACATTAATTGATTAAAATTCACCTTTTCTAAAAATTTAGAAAACAGTAAACCGAACGGTAAACTAACTTTCTATAACTGTAACTTTTTTCCATTTTTTTCATACATTGGTCTCTTCTCATTTAAGGGCACATGGTAGAAAAAATGGTTTTGTGATCGACAACTCATTTAAAAAGAAAAGAAGATTTTGAGTCGAAATTTTGTAGAAAATATAGAAAAATTATCTGGGACCCGCGCCCTTCTCGGAATTTTGCGAGAAAATTAGTATTTTATAGGACAATAACTTAAAATAATAAATGCAAAAAGGAGCGCTCGACCGTTTATTGCAGCAAAACGGTCAATTTAAAAAAAAATTGTATACCAATATTCAGGTCGACGAACAGATGACCGGCCTACGGATCGATGTGCATCTACCCTCATTGTGGAATCAGCTTTATAAAGAGAGAAAAAAAGAACCGTTTGAGAGTACGTTCACACGACTTTTAGAAAAACCATTCTTGTCTTTCTCTCTTCAAAGACAGAGGCATAAGTTTGTCTCACTCTGCATTTTCTGTTTTTGGAAAAGTAAGAAAATGTAGAGTGAGACAAACTTATGCCTCTGCCATAGGAGAGATAAAGACAAGACGTTTTTTCCAAAATCGTGTGAACGTACTCTGAGGGTACATTTATACGACTGTCGGTAGAAAGAAAATTTACCGAAAAAATTAAAATCGCCTTTGCACCAAGTTTTAAAGGTGTTTCTGCAATAGCTTGAAATTGCATTTTTTTAGTCTCATTTAGAGATATTGCACATTCTGCATATAAATTTACGATAATTTGCTTTATATTTGATGATTTCAAGTGAATTTTTAAGCAGAATGTGCAGTTACTTTTAATTAGAAAAAGCAAATGCATATTAAATCTATTACAGAAACACCTTTTCAATTTGGTATGAAGGCGATTTATGGCAGGGTCACAGCCACAAGAATAAGAGAGAGGAAACAAACAATTTGAATTGTCCGAATCTCTCATTCTTACATGTTGCCATGACGACCTGCAGGCAGGCAGCCGAGCTGTGACAGTCATATAAATGCGCCCTGTGAGCGCTGTTTTCCCATTAGGTTGAGTTCATAATTTACAACTATTTCATGCCTTAAGGTGCTTCTATACCTCCGGTGTTTTGGCCAAGCAATCGTCTTGGATGAATTTTCCCGGTCGGTTCATTGAATTTGATTGGTTAAGGCTTAAGCACAACTGGTTCGGTTTCCGGAGACGGTTTCGGGATATGTAAGATTTACATATATTTTGAGGTTAGGAAGCCCATATCCCGAAACCGTCTCCCGAAACCGAACCAGTTGTGCTTAGGCCACTGAAGAGTAAATTCTATTTTTACTGTTTATGAAAATTGGAAACAGTGAAAATGAAATCTACAGCCAAGTACAGCCAACCAAATTACGTGATCTGAGCGTGAAAATTTATTCAGCCGATTGCTTGACCAAAACACTTGAGGTATAAAAGCACCTTTATACATCGGTCATGCATTGGTTTACATTGTTTTCCTATTGTCAGAGTACATTTATACGACGGTCGGTAGAAAAAAAATTTACCGAAAAAGTCAAAATCGCGTTCACACTTCGCTTTTCCGATATAATGAAAAAACTGTTTCTAGCGGGAATTTTAAAATTTATATTTTATTTAAAATTAATTAACACTGTTTTAAGTAAGAAAAATCATGTTTTTATTAGATAAATATTGTTTTTTAATTATTTACAATAGGAAGATGAATTTTCTTGATAAATAACCATGTAAATAAATATTAATTAACTTTTGTTTTGAAAAGTTGTAAGCAACGTCACAGCTGTTGTTGATGCGGAATTTTGTGTGAAAAAAATCCATTATGAACGCGTTCTGTTACAAACCAGAAATAAATTTATAAATTAGGCTTTTGAGATGGCCCTTTATCTCGATTTGGGGAGGCACCAAGCTGCCAGAATGTTTTATTATTCTGTTTAATTTGTGGGGACGTTATCCTACTTTTAAAAGTTACCTTCTGATTCGTTAAATGCACTATTTTTAAGATGATTTGAATTTAGGGTTTAGTTAGGTAAGTAAAGAAATTGATTCTATGAATACATGATTTATTTTAGAATAGAAAAATACCTTTTTAATACAGAATGATTATAGTGTGTTACAAATAGAAAATGTATGTGTGTTAGAATATGTAAATTGAAACGATACTTATTTACTTACAAACTACCGGCGGAGCTATTCCTCTTTCGAATCACAAAGCATCCGTCGGGCGAAAATTCTTTTGATCTTGTTTTCACCAAAAATCGCGACGTAAGATTCGCGCAATTTTCTTTTGGTTGCGAGATTGCACTTGTGGTGAGTGGTCGCGGGCAATATCTATGCAACCGGCCGTCCCACACAACTGTGTAAACTCACTGCGGATCTACCTTTTACCGAATTAGTCCGGGCAATATCTATGCAACCGATAATTCGATAATTGGTTTTGATCGCACTCGTGGGCCACCGATATTTGAGACGGACGCGGGCAATATCTATGCAACCGGCCGGTTATAAATAACAAGATTTTAAAACTGCTAATTAGATTAACAATTCCAAAATCTCACCAAAATCAGCCCGCACTGGACTCCACCGGCTCAGAGAATTTGAAAATTTTAACGTCTGCCCTAATTCATGCAAATCGGGTTCCGGGTCGCGGACGGGCTTTTTGTCGCGAAATTTCTCTGTCCCAAAACACTTTCTAGGTTAGACCCAGGAGAGGTGTCTTCGAGAAGAAGCGAGAATTCGTACTGCGTTGATTGAGATTTTGCGACAAGCCTCTAACCCTTGCCTTTGGTGCAAAGCGGGGAAGATTTTAGGAGTAGGAGTAAGTCAGGGGCCCATTGGTCTATGCATTTTCGCTGACGTTTTGGATCTCACGGTAGGTCCGTGAGAACGGAAACAGTCTGTTAACATGATACTTTTTGAAATATTATTTGAAATAACTTAGAATTTAAATAATAATTATATTGTTTAATTAATAAAATTATTATTTATCTTAGTTATTATAATGTATATAATTTATTTATTGTAATTATATTGTTCCTACTTTTTATAGATTGTTTGTATATGCATTTTACATATTGAGCAACATATATACATATACATACAACCTAATGTCCTCCGGCATTTTGTTGTAACAACAATGTTTACAACAAAATGTTTAACTATTGTTAATTGTTTCTATGTGCATCTGACTTGATTCATAAATTCAAGTGTCATAAGGCATGCCGCCTTGTTGTTTACGTCAGCTGTAACGCACGTGCGTTTGTTTTGAAGCTGTAGTCTACAGCTTATGGGCCCCGAGGGGAGAGGAAAGTTCTACGCACAACCAGGCAACGACTAGAGGCAAGCATAGCGCACTTGTATTGGTATCCGTAGCATAAAAGCCGTCAAGGTATTAGTTCTGTAGCCGGGGAAGCCAGTGAGTGTGCTAGTGTTCACAAGCGGCGGCCGCGCAGGCATGTGTGTGTTGCCGCCGACCATCCCCACACACGCGCAACCTCACAGTGTATTTCCTTAGTTGTAGACAGTAATTGACAAATGGAATATATATATTGGCTGCAGCATTGCGCCTCCTTTTATGTTTTACAGAAAATTTTGAAAAGAATTTTACATTTATTATTTACCGCATAATATTGTCGCAAGGTTCGATGTAAGCAGTATTGACTGCGCTGGTACAATTATTAATAACTATTTATTATATTTATTATTTAGTAGAAGGAGAAAAGAAATAATAATTTCTTTTGTCCTTCTAACTATTTTTTATAAGCATTTCTCAGTTAAAGGCATTCTCTCGGTAAGATATTTAACGTTATCAGGGTGTCAAATATCCTCAAGCATAGCGTCGCTGCGTTGCGATGCTTTTATATGCTTGGGTTGATTTGAAATTAATATTTATCGTACATGGTTGCCAAATAATTTATCAAGATTCTAACAATCCACCGTGAAAATTCCCGTTTTCGTCCCCGAAAACCCTGATGCCTTGAACTTAGTGATGCGCACAATGATACGACGCATCAATACAATTTCCTTAATATTAAAATGACAATTTCACAACTTGGTGTAGATCCTATAATCTAGTGGAAATAGCATTAATTATGGTGATAGTATTAATTTGCCGTAATTATTTATCAAAGTTGTGATTATAGTTCATTAATTTTAAATTTTCGGCTATTTAAGACTAAATTGGATTACAGCAAAAAGAAACTTGACAGAAATATTATTACAAATTTTAAAGTAAATCTTTATATGAATAACAAGTGAAACTTTACATTGAGGATTGAGATGATGTAATTTAGAAAATATTTATGTAGACTTCCTTCAGAATTAATCCAACTCAAGAGAGCAATTTGAAAAGGTTGAAATTCTAATTGCTGCAAATGCAATATCATAAAATTATAAGAGAAAATATATATAAAATTTATTTATTTTTTATTTTTTTTTTTTTTTATTATTATTATTTTTTTTTTTTTTTTTTATCTTGAAGACAGTTAAAATATTGTCAAGTGTAGTCAAAATTAGAAATTTGTAAACTTTATTATTATTTTATTTATTTCTTTCAGTTTATTATTAATTAATAATTGTTAATAGCAATGTGAACAACAACAATTAATAGTCGAGAATAATAATAAATGTACTTAAATTGTTGCAATAACAATTACCATTAACAATCATTATTTGTTCATATATATTTTCCTCTGTGTAAGCCCTAAAATTTAAAGAATCGGCCTGTACATAGTTAACGACGGGTGTTATGGTTGGTGGCGACTGTTTGAGAAAATTATCAACCATTAACAATGTCGATAATAATAATAATAGTAAACTATAGTAATAGTAGTATGGTCGATGGTGACAATAATAATATTTATAATAATAGTTTTGCTTATTGATAGCAATCAACAGTAGCCTTTTAAGGGAAGAAAATCCTTTGGTTGTATTCCCTTTCCTCTCTCATTCCTTTTTTTTTTTTTTTCATAAACTAAAAGAAAACTCAATAATCATTGGTAACATAGATCGTAGCATTATGCGTGCACGATCAGTGATGCTTAACGCGCTTAAACGTTTGTACCCCTTAACGTTATGCTCGTACATCTTCAAGTAGTACGAACGCAATAGGGAACCGTCAAGTTGGTGACGTAATGTTAGTATAGTGCGTCGCGGTCCAGTACCCTAATCCAGTGATTCAGTGCTTCTTCAACCTTAGTGACGGTGAGCAGTGTACGGTGAAGTGGCGAGTAGAATTGGTGCTTTTGATAAAAAAAATATAAATAAAATGTCCTTACCGGATGCTTTTATTTCCGAGGCAGAGGATTCGTTTAGTGATTCTCCTCAGATTGTCAGTGACTCTGAAATGGAGCCTTTTGATGCTGCGAACTTTTTGGATTGCCATTGGAGGACGGAGGCAATTTTTAATCTCTTCCCGGAGGAAAAACACAAGAGCAGAAGAGCAATTTTGTTTAAAAAGATATACGGTTGGGATGTTCGGGATGAAAAGGAAATTCCCGAGTATCCAAGCAGTATTGACCTTGATGCTGGTTCGAAAGGTCCTCATGTCCCCAGGACAAAATTAGAACGCCTTCAGCGCACAGCTGAAGAATTGAAACTGCGCCGGGGGAGGATAGTGCAAGAGGGTGACATAAAAATTAATTACGGTCCTACATCGAGACTAAAAAGTCTGCAGCGCAAGGTCGCAGAATTGCAGAAGCTTAAGAAAACCGTCGGGGAAGTGATTGAGTGCCAGGAAGAAGAGCAGAGAGGCCCTTCTGTTCCGATTTCAATTTTATTGCGTCGCTACGAGGCCCTGTTCGAATCATTCATGATTCTAGCAAAATTGAATTCCTCTCGGGGGTGAGTAAATCTAAATATTGTAATATTTTATTTATTAATCTTAGGGCATCTATCGAGTTAGTAATATTTAAAGTTAAATAAAAATTCTAACAAAAGTTCTCACAAGAATTCAATCATCATTTTTTTTTTGATAGATTCTTTAGTTCTTCACAATTATACATTTCTGTGTTCAAATAACTGAATTTGAATTAAACCTTTCAAGAAGAACTAATTTATGATAAACTAAATTTTGAAAAATTATTCAATTGAAACCGTTGAAATTTTAATTATTGTTAAATTGTAATAGCATTTAAAATTTTTTTAATTAAATGTTTTTTATTTTTTTTATTTTGAAAGATAAAAATAAAATTATTTTGATACCCCCTTTTTTTTTTCTTTTAATTAGTATTGGTTTTGATTTTCGTGAAAATTTCATTATTAGTGAAAGTAATTGAATTATTGTGAAAATAGATTGCACAAAATTCTGTTAAATAATTGATTTTTTTTTCTTTTTAATTAGCGAATTTTAAAATAGTGGAAATTCTCAAAAAAAAATAATCTATATTCTTTGTTCAGAAAGTTGAAGATTACTTTTAATTTTAGGTATGTAATATCAAAATTCTTTTTCCTTTTTTTTTTTAGCAAAGCGAAATATGATTTCATTATTCGCAAAGATGAGTTACAAGTATCTTAGTTTTTAGTAACTTAAATTTTTTCGCATCTTAAAATTCACAAGTATCTTATCGCTAAACATCTTATTGAGACAGAAACATCCCAATTAAGATACCCAAAAAAGACTTACAGAAGTATCTTACTTCTTCAAGATAGAAGAAATATCTAAGACGTATACGTCTAAAAAAATTAGTAAGATACTTTAGAAAACATCTTATTTCAAGATGCAAGATACCATTTTTCCGTCTTACATCTTATTTCAAGATATCAAATAAGACACTTACCCCCGCAGTGCAAAAATTACCATTATTACCCCTTTTAAATTCATATACTTTCTACAATTTTAACTTAACTTTATCTCTGAATTGATTTAAATAATTTTCCAAAATCCCAAAAATTTTTCATGGATGTTTATTTAGATTATTCGAAGATAATTAAATCCTAAGAATTATTATAAAATTCCAATAATTAGTTTTTTTTTTTTTTTTTTTTTTTTTTTTTTTTTTTTTTTTTTAATAGAATTAATAAGAGAAAATTTAAATATTTTTAGATATCAAAAAAAAATTTATTTATTTTTTTTTTTTAGATAAATAATAATAGGTTATTATTGATAAATCTACGTTTTGTGTAAAATTAGTAAAGTCTATAATTTGTATTCTTAGCCACTGCGCGAAGGCTGTCCGTCAGGCGGCTGTAATGGTCGGCGGCGGCTACCTTCGTTGAGCATTCGTACGCTAGGCATGTGGTCCTACTAGGAAAATTGTTAATAAGTTCCCCAATATAGGGTCGATTTTTATTTTGGGCATAGAAAATTGTTCCTTAGAGCTGTAGCTACAACTTTTTCTGTATGGTTAATTTTCACAGAAATCGTTAGAAGTGCCTCAAAATTGGCTTTGAAGTTGATCATTCCGAAAATTGACTTTAGTGGTATCAATAGTAAAATTTTGCTTTTCTTAGCCCCTTCTCTTCCTGTAAACTCAACCAAGCTTATTGCAAGATTAAAATAATGTGTAACTTTTGGTTTATTCTTATTATTATTACTATTTTCTCTCTTTTAGGGTTTTGTGGTCCATGGCCGAAAGCCTTATAATTTCACTTTGGCGTCCGTCCGTCCGTCCGTCTGTCGTAAATTGGGGCGCTATAGATCCCAAATTTGGGGTACTATAGATCCCAAATCAGTTAGTCAGTCACTCAGTCAGTCAGTCAGTCTTAACCACAATGGTTTATGATAACCAAAACAGGGTTCGTGAATGCCTGCTTTTATTTTTTTTTCTATTTGTCACAAATATATTATCTATAATAAAATATCTATAAAGACAAAGTATAAATAAAATAAAATATAAAATAAATTAATACAAAATATTTTATACCTATACAGATAATTTCAGTATTGAATTGCAATTACAAAATGATAGTCAAATTCAAATTTTAAATGAAGATACCATGGATTTAATCAACTTGTTAATTGGTGGAGAATGAATTTATAGAAATTAATTAAACATCCATAGTTTCCTTTTTTAAATTTTTAATTTTCTTTTTAAATGCCACGAAACCCTAGATGTAGGCGTTTTGCGCTTGCTTCTCTTCCAAATTTTTTTTTTAACATTTACTCATACGCAGGTATTTTCAAAAATGAGTGGCAGAGTAACCAGATCCCAACAATTGCCGTTAGCAGAAGGATTACGCTTTTCCAAACATCCGTGCACTACCGATGAACGGCCTGACCTGAGGGGTCTATATGGTCAGTTGGATCAAAACTATTTTGATGGAGGACTAGCAGCTGCGGGGTATACAATAGGTTGGGGGCGGAGGATGAAAAAGACTTCTGGGTACACTGACCTACCCCTACGCATAGTTCGGATTAGTTGGGAAATCCATAGGCTTCTTCCTGAAGAAGAACTGATCGGAACATTACTTCACGAGATGATTCATGTCAAGCTGTTTCATCATAGGAATGATGCCGATAGTTTCAGTCACAAGGGCGAATTTAAAAAGGAGATGAGGCGCATTAACAAAATTGGGCCCTACCGGGTATGTTATTAATTACCCAAATTGTTTCCAGAATTTTGTTAAAGGTTTTTAGGTATTAAACATGCATAAAATTTCCCTTTTCTTTTTTTTTTAGGTAGTCATTCATCACAATCTTCCGCGGAAAGTACTCTACCAATTGCGTCCGTACGTGTGGAAATGCAGGAGCTGTAAACACATTCTGCGGCTGACTGACTCCCGGAAGCCTGGATTAAAGAGTTTTCATCGCGTGAGAGGAGGAAAGGGTTGCGCGAAACCTTCGTGGACTAAAGTTAAATAGTCAATTAACTATACAATTAATTGGAATACGCTTTTCCCTTTTTGTGAATATACAAACGAATAAAAGAACTAACGCATAATTAATGATTATTATTTAGATGGCCTATTAAGAAATCTTCTAAATATATATTTTATAAAGTGATCAATTTATCTGATATAATTAAAGTTTTAAAAAAAAATTTTATTATATAATAAATAATTCCATTAAACTATTTTCTTTTATAAAGAAATAAAAAGTCCTAATATTGAATTTATATCAGGCATAAAAATTTTTCTTTTTTTTTTCTTTTCTTTTTTTTTTTTTTTTTGAAAATAGTATCCGAATTAAAGAATATATATATATATATATATAGGTAGATTTAAAAAAAACTCTCTCTCTATATGTGTTTTCTTATTATGATGGACCTGCGGAATCAGGTTATTTTGGGTGGCGATTTTTGAACGCCTGTTGGGGTCGTTGTAAGCACTAACCTCTTTGAGTCGAAGATCTTCCGTGTTGTCTTGCGGGGTTGCATTTGGCGAGAACTACTGGCGAAAAAGTCGTTGGTGATTCCTTCCCAATGTAGTCCTCCTCTACCTGAATCCCTCGCAGCTTGGAACCTAACCCTTCGGTTAGTCATCTGATCTTCACTGATGGTTTATCTTCGGACGTTGCAGACTTTATCTCCTTCTTTGGAGTAGTTGTTGGTTGGGTCAAAGTTGTGCTTGCTGGTACGGTCACCTCTTTGTTAGCAGCGGTTTTACTTGTAGAAGGGATATCCTCGTATAATCCAGCAATATCCTCGGGTGTTGGAGTTTTAGTTAACGGTTTCCTTCGCTGTGGCGTTTGAAGATTCTCATCTCTTTGCCTTGAGAAAATTGATTGAGACAGTTTATATGTCCCAGTTTTCAGTGGTGATCGACACAAGTACATAAGCAAAAATGCACATAGGAGAATAATGCCTCCATATGATCCGTAAATCAAGGTCGAGTGTCTTCCTTGATTATGTTGTTGTAAGGCGAACTCTTGAAGTTGTTGTTCTAGTTCGTCTAGGGTTTTGGAATTCAACTTGAATGCTGACAACTGCGGGTTAATCTCGAGGATGGACTTCGTTAGGACTCTGGTGTTTTCAAGCAGGTGATTATATTTTAGTAGTGTTGGGGATAGTTTTGTTAAGTTTAGATGTAGATCCGATTCAAAAATAAACTCTGATTGACCAGCTTGTGAGGTGGTTGCTGGAATTATGGCGTCTTTGGTTTTGAGGGAGCACCCTGGACCCAATTTAAGGATCCCAACTTCGCTCAGCATGATCTTGATTGGACTCATGGAATGGCATGCTATTGTCGCTTTTTCTGGTACAGCAAAGGAATAGATCCATCCGCCTATGGTGGTCAAAGGTTTCCAGTAAGACTTGGATTCGCTGGTTACTCTGACATCGCATAACCTTAAAGCTTCCACGTTGGGCTTGATCAATAATAAGGCTTCACAGGACGCTCGTTCACGGAGATCGTAGATTGGGGCGCCTTGAAGGCAGGCGTGAAAAGATGTTGTTGTTTTACACAAATTCCATTCCTGCTCCTTTAACAAGAGGTATGTTCGTTGATCCTCGTCAATAATAAGGTAATCGTATGCAGATGTTATATATGCTCTTCCGGTACCATTCTCGAGCATTTCTTGAGTGGTCGGGAGTGAGTGTAATTTGAAGGCTTGATAATTATATTTTTCTAGGAGTGGTATGTCGATGAGGACCTTAAGTTGATGATTTTCGCACAAGATGGTGATGGTGGAGATACGCATCAGTTCGTCGATGCTGATCCTAGGCCCGGTCAATGGAAACTAAACATCCTTGAGGTTGTCCTGCACTTCTCGCAGAATTGGTTCCAGTTGTTCTGATGTTATGAGGCCGGGGTGTAGATATCCTTTCCTGGCTTCATGAACTGCTTCTAACATAGTGGTAGTGGCCTGCATGTTGTGATCGAGGCCCAATCTTAATGCCTTGGCGATGGCATATGTTAGATTTCTTCTCTCCATTTCAGCCTTCGACTTAGTACTTCCTACGGCAGTCAGGACTTGGAGTTGTTCCTGCAGTTCCTTCAGTAAAGATCCATGTTGTTGCACCTGGGAGTGCAGCGAATCGAGTTGTGATCTCACTACGTGGGTTTGTTTTCCCACCAGGTGTGGCAAGTTGGCCTGGGCTTCATTGAGATCTTGAATGGCAGCACTATATTTTTCTCCGTCGTCATAGGTCAAAACGCCGACGATTGGTCCTGCAATCTTTCCCAGGAATCCTAATAGTGGGACTGAACGCCTTGCTCGTAGTTGGGTGGTCATCTTGGTTGGTAAGGTCTTTTTAGTATTTTCCAGTTCTTCGATCTGGACTCGAAACTGTTTTTGAAGTTCTGAGGCCATTTCCCATTTATCTTCCCAGTCATAGTATTCGACTAATTCGTTGCCCCATTCTTCCTCAGGTTTACACTGCTGTTTTAGTCGCTGCAGCCTGCTCCTTAGGTCGTCAAAGAATCGAGTCTGCTTGCCTACGTCCAGGAATACGGCAATCCTCCAGTTGCTGACGGACCTCCTGACTTCTCCGATATATTCGAAAATATCCCGCTGCTGGACTTGAAAGGAGTGATCTGGTAACGATCACTGGAGGTAGTCATCTCCACATCGTGGGAATGGGTCTGCTTCGTTGTCATCACTAAGGTTAGGAAGAGGCATGTCAAAGTTAGATAATTGGTCATCATCGCTTGTTCGTCAATCTAAAATCAGAAAGAACAAGTTAATATGGGTTTAGAATTAAGTCAGGAATTTCACAATTGGGCAATCCTGACCTTATCCCTATGTTTTGCGAACCTCTCACCGTTTTTAGTTTCAAGGATCACATTGTTATTTTCTGTGAATCCTGCAAGAGTGTATGGTCCTTCTGCTCGCTTGTCGAACTTATTAGACCGGACTTCTTTAAAGACATACACCTGGTCGCCTATTTTGGCATTCAAAGGTCGTGCCTTACGATCATAGATTTCTTTTGACCGTTGTTTTGATCGAACTAAATATTTAGCAGCTAAATTTTGTAGTTCGTTCATCCGTGTAATTAAGTCCTTCAGATAGGATCCATACGTTTCGACTTCGGGTCCCTGAGGTAACGAACTAGGTGCTTTAGCTAAATGTCCAAACACGAGTTCGTATGGGGTAAAATTGGTTGCCTCATGAACGGACGTATTATAATTAAACATCGCGAACGGAAGCAAACGATCCCAATCGTCAGAGAATGATTCTGACCAACTGGAATCTGAATTCGACCCGTTCTCTTCGTCAACAGGATTTGTTGATAACGCCTCAACAATCCTATTGATTTTTCCGGGCTTATATTCGAACTTATATTGATAATTCTGAAGACGAATTCTCCATCTTTGAATTCGTGGTCCCGGATTATCGATATAGGTCATCCAGTGTACTGGCTCAAAATCACAGGCTAGAACGAACTCGCGACCATATAAATAGGGTTTGAAATGTTCGGTCGCGTACAGTATGGCTAAGCACTCCTTTTCAGCTTTGGGGTAAGATTGTTCTGCACTCTTCAGTACCTTTGAGTAATATGCCACTGGCAAATCAATTCCGTCCCTTGCTTGCGTTAGAATTGCACCTACAGCGTGTTCCGAAGCATCGCACGTTAATTTAAAGGTTTCGCTAAAGTTTGGATACTGCAGAATAGGTTCACGGCACAAATATCGTCTTAGGTAACGAAAACTTCTCTTCTGGGGTTTTTCCCATTTCCACTCGGTGTCCTTTTTTAAGAGTTCAGTCAAAGGTTTAGCCCACTTCGCGTAGTTTTCGATAAACCGTCTATAGTATCCAGAGAGACCAAGAAAACTTTTAATGTCCCTAGGGGTTTTTGGGAGAGGGAATTTTCGAATTGCTGTGATTTTATTTGGATTTGGTTTTATTCCCTCTTCACTAATTATATGTCCAAGATACGCGACTTCGGTTTTAAGAACTCGCATTTATCTGGCTGAAGTTTCAAATTAGCATCCCTAAGTCGATTGAAAAGTCTACGTGCTCGTCTGTCGTGTTCTTCTAGAGTGTCAGAGTAAATAATAATGTCATCTAAGTACACAAACGCTTCATCATCGAGCATAGTACTTAAAACATTATTTAGCAATCGTTGGAATGTAGGTGGGGCGTTCTTTATGCCCATGGGCATCCGCTTATACTCGTAGTGACCGTTGCGAGACGAGAAGACAGTTTTATGCCTATCGTCAGGGTGAGTTTCCACCTGATGAAAACCACTGGCAAGGTCAAAAACTGTGAAGTAACGTGCGGTGCCCAACCGGTCAAATATTGAGGTTAA